>NC_056676.1:37246822-37606197 GCF_018350195.1 Panthera tigris | reverse complement strand
TTTGTTTTCATTTTTTTGATAATTTCTGTTTCTTTGTTGATCTCATTATTTTATGCATTGTTTTCCTAATTTTAATTAGTTGTCTGTGTTCTTGTAGTTAATTATAAGAGAATTATTCTGACTTCTTAGTCTGACAGTTCACAGACCTCCAATTCTTTATGGTCAGTTACCAGAGTTTTATTGGTTTCCTTTGGTGTACATTTTCTTGATTATTCATGTTCCTTGTGGCCTTACATTGGTGCCCGCCCATTTGAGGAAGCATGCACCTCTTTCAGTCTTTACATATTGGCTTCAGCAGGCAAATCCCTTCAACAAACTGTTTTGCAGAGACTCTGGGTGGGCTGCCTATGGGTATCTGCGGTCAGGCTTGATGCTAAGAGTCTTTGAGCTCTAAAATCTGGTGCCTTGATGAGCAGATGCTCACCAGGGGAATGCCTGGTGCTTGGGGACATAGTGACGAGCCTGGTGGCTGGGTCAGTGGTGAGGGGCCTAGGACTTGGGTCTGTATGGGGAGACCTGTAACCTGGATTCATAGGAGTCATCCCTGGGTTCATCGGGAACTAGGGAAAACTGGGGTGGGTGAAGTATGTGAATCCACAGGGACTGGTCTGCTACTGAGAGGGGCTAGCCTGGAGTCTGGGGTCTTGGGAACTGACTTGGAAGTTAGTTCTCTTGGGGTTGGCGTGTCACTGGGTGGGCTAGGATCCTAGATCTGTAAGAACCAGTCTGATGCTAGAGTAGATCAGGGGTCTGGTGCCATGGGTGCTGGCCTGGTGCTGAGGTTAGTTGAATTCCTGTGTCCATGGTAGTTGGCACTGGACCTGGCTGACAGCCTATGTTCATGGATCCTGGCCTAGAGCCTAGGTTCACATGGGCCAATTGGGGACCTAGGATAACAGGACCTGCCCAGCACTGAGATATGCTTGGAATCTGGATTAGTAGGATTCTGGTGCTCCAAGAGCTTCCTGGGGCAGTGAGAAGCAGTTGGTGATGGTTTGATCTGGGAGCCTGGGTTCATGGAAACCCAATAGGAAGCTTGTGCCACAGAAGCTACCTGGGGCCACTGGAGTGACTTGGGCCACTGGAGCTGGTCAGTGCCTGAGTTGACTAAACCAGGGGCCTGGGCCTACTGGAGACAGCTGTCAGTGGTTTGGGTGAGGATCCTGGGTTTGCCAGAGCCTTTTCAGAGCCTGGTACCATGGAAGCCATCTAGGGTTGCAGGAGCCACAGAGGCTGCTAGATTTTGCAGGTGCCAGGTTAGCTAGGGGCCTATCTTCCTGGGAACCCTCAGGGAGTCACTTACAGTCATGGGAGTTGGCCTAGTGCCAGAGTGGGCTGACCTGGGTCTATGGTGAAGTCAGAACTCCCTTTACTCTCCTCTCATGAGGAGGGTCTCTCTCTTCACGTTGGCCGTTCTGAACTTGTGGAAGGGGCAGTGGAAGTAATGTGAATCTTTTCTAATCTCCATGATACATCTTTTCTTACCCTATGCTTCACTCAGGTGCTATAATCCATCATCTGGAATCCTTGGTTCTTGTGAAGGTATTTTATGTGCAGAAAGTTCAAATTGATGTTGCCAGGGAGGGACAAAACCCCTATGCCGCCATTTTGCTGTCTTTACTTTTAAACTTCTGACATTTATTGCATACCTATTTAAATCATTATTATGAAAGATTCTAAGTGCACAAAACAAAATTGCTGTGCCATAGGAAAAAAATGGAGAGGAGAAATAGAACTCTATTAAACAGAAACCATCATTTCATGCTAAAGGAGAACTTTATTTTTCTGAAACAAAAATCCCTCCACAGGTTTGGACACCACAGCTGTGAGCTTCTAATTTAAGGACTCTTGGCAAATGTGTTTCTCGAACTATGAGAGACCTGTCCTGCCAATATTTGGAGACCAAGAGAGTAAGATACAGGGTAAATAAAAATAGGATAGATTTTCATATCCCTTACCTCATCCTTATGCACATAATTGAATGCTATTACTGTTTTGATTACTGTTGGACATCCTTCACCTCTCCTAGGTGTTTACTTCCCATTCTCTGCCCGTCACATTTGTTCATAACTTTAAGTATACTGGTTCCTCCTCCCTAGAATGCCCTCCCGACCCTCAGTATAATTCACTTTCTGTTAATACCCAGGGGTCTCACATTCAAACCCATTCAGATGAACAATAATTCCACTCTGTCAACAATTTGTGTAATTTTTACTAATTGTCCAGTATGAACCCTATTAACCCTGGAAAATTTCATAGGCCTACATGACAATAGTTGTACTTCTAGGTTTTTTTTGACTGGGAACATAACAATACTCATTGATAAATAAATTAGTAGGACCTCAGGAAATTCTTTCATGGTCCTTTAGGGTCCTGGATCTTTAGGTTAGAAAATGGTTTGAATGCTTATGTCACATATTTCTTTCTAGTGTTTTCCTGAGAAGATATAATTTCTCAATTAGAGTTTATTTCCATAAAAATAATAACTTCAGTTTGGACTATTTTATTATCTATATTCCCAGTATGGTATAGATACTTAATTATTTGCTGAACAAGGGAATAGATGACAATTCAACTGAAACTTATTTTGAGAGAGAGAGAGCGAGTGAGCCCATATGTGCATGCACTCACAGGGGAGAGGGAAGGGTGGGGGGAAAGAGAGAAAAAGAGAACCTTAAGCACATTCCATGCCCAGCATGGAGCCCAACATGGGGCTCGATCTCACAATCCTGAGATCATGAGCCAGAGATTATGACCTGAACTAAAATCAAGAATCGGATGCTTGGGGCACGTAGGCAACTCAGTCAGTTAAGCATCTGACTTTGGTTCAGATCATGATCCTGTGGCTCATGAGTTCGAGCCCTGCGTTGGGCTCTGTGCTAACAGCCTTGAGCCTGCTTATAATTCTCTCTCTCTCTCTCTCTCTCTCTCTCTCTCTCAAATAAGTAAACATTAAAAAAATAAAAAGAATTGGATGCTTAATTGACTGAGCCACCCAGGTGCCCCTCAACTGAATTTGTTGTATTGCTATATAGCTATGTAGATAGTAATACATTTAACTACTAATGTTATATAGGTTAAAACACTTAATAAAAGGTAACATAACAGATAACTTGACAGACTTGAGGTAAGGCGGTCCTTGACAAGGCACCAGAATAAACTCCTACCAGTACTTTTTAAATTTTAAGAGGCATATAGGGGGTGCCTGGGTGGCTCAGTTGGTTAAGCATCTGACTTTGGCTCATGTCATGATCTCACAGTTTGTGAGTTCAAGCCTCACATCAGGCTTTGTGCTGACAGCTCAGAGCCTGGAGCCTGTTTCAGATTCTGTGTCTCCCTCTCTCTCTCTGCCCCCCACCTTCGCACTCTGTCTCTCAAAACTAAATAAACATTAAATTTTTTTTTAAAAAAAGAGGCATACAAATCACCTGGAAATTTTGTTGAAATAAAGATTCTTATTCAGTCAATAAGGAGAAACTGGAAAATTCAAGGATGATATTGCTGGTCCGGGGACCACACTTTGAGTAGCAAGGCCTGAATTCAGGGGACTTCATTTTCAGAGCACTTAAATAGAGTTCTTTACTGAGACATCAGAGGAGAAAAATGTCAACAATCAAATGCCAGTCTGGGTGGCTATATAGATTTAATTAACAGTTAACATTGTTTTAGCTAGCTAGCAAGATGTCTAAGTAATGCCTTCTGATGATTTAATGACTTTATTTTCTCATTCTCTTTTGCACTGTTCTCTTCTGTCCAGAGCTTTCTGCACTTATTAATCATAAAAAGACTAGCTTCTGAGATGCCATTTAGAAAATCATCACCTCTTGCAACCCAAATATACCCTTCTCACATTGGCTATCCTCATTTCTATTTTAAAATACTCCAGTAAAATCAAACTGCTTTTTACTGACAGCTGTTTATGGTGCACTGGCAAAGGAAAGCCTTTATTTCATCTTGATCTTCTTGAGGGAATAAATTCTCCTCTGGTTTAAGTCTCTATTAATTAAGATACTCCTTTTCCATATTTCCTGTTAATATTTATAATTAGTGTATCATATAAGACAACATCTGAAAAACTTGGCAAGGGGAGGGAGTATCTTTCTTCCATAACCACACAATACAATGTGATTTACACAGTGAACTTAATGCTTTATGTTGAAGTTTTCTGCTAATTGTACATTTCCCCCAAAACATACCATGCCATGCCATGTTAAATTATACCAAGCCATACCAAGGACAGGAATAATTAAAAAATTTTTTTTATTGTTTATTTTTGAAAGAGAGAGAGAGAGAGAGAGGGGAGGGGCAGAGAGAGAGGGAGACACAGAATCTGAAGCAGGCTCCAGGCTCTGAGCTCTCAGCACAGAGCCCGATGCAGGGCTCGAACCCACAGACCATGAGATCGTGACCTGAGCTGAAGTCAGACACTTAACTAACTGAGCCACCAAGGCGCCCCAGGAATATTTTTGTTTATTTTTGGATGTGCAGTTCATGGCACTGCGTAATTTTTGATGAAGGAAACAATACAATCTGCCACTATCTTGGCCATCTGTACACTTCTGAAAGCACTAAAGAAGTAATCAGGAACATCAAGAACATTCTTTAATCTTGTGGAATATTTTTTCAATCAGAAAAAGAATGCACAGTAATAATGGAATAAAACCCTCTAGGAATTCACCTTGCACTCTGACCACACATCCTTGGCCTTTCTTCCAGACTTCTTCTTCTGACATTAGCCAACTCTCTAATATTGATGAACCCAGTGCTCTGTCCTTAATATCATTTTCTTCTCTCCGTGCACTATCTTCCTGCTCAAGCTCATCCACTCATGATTGAAACTACAGTGATGACTCCTTTCTCCCCAGCCCCGGTCTCCCCTCTGGGCCTCAGGCCTGTATATTGTATTGACTACTAGATGGCTCCACTTGAATGTACTATGCATGTCACAAATAAAACACATTCAAAAGGTTATGAAGCAAGTCTTTTTTTCTTTTTGAGTTTTTTATTTTATATTTGACACACAACGTTACATTAGTTTCAGGTGTACAACATAGTGATTTGACAGGTTTATACCTTGTGCTATATTCATCACAAGTGTAGTTACCATCTGTCCTGTTCTATTGCAATGTTAGTATCGTGGACTATATTCCTCATGCTGTGCTTTTTAGTATGACTTATGCATTCCTTAACTGGAGGTCTGTATCTCCTTCTCCCCTTCACCCATTATGCCCAAAGCCCCCCAACCTCCTCCTTTCTGGCAACCATTAGTCTATTATCTGTATTTATAGCTCTGATTCTGCTTTTCTGTTTATTCATTTGTCTTTGTTTATTCCACTTATAAGTGGAATCATATGGCATTTGCCTTTCTTTGTCTGACTTATTTCACTTAGCATAATACCCTCTCTGGGCCCATCCATGTTGTGTCAAATGGCACAATCTCATCCTTTTTTATGGCTGTGTAACATTCCATCGTGTGTGTCTATATATGTGTGTGTACCACATTTTCTTTATCCATTTGCTTATTGATGGACACTTAGGTTGTAAAACAAGCCCTCTTATAGCCTCCAAGGTGACTAGTGAAATCAAGTCCTTTCTAACTGTATTCCAGGAGATAGTCTAAATTCTTTTATCTCCATCACTTCTAATATTGAATCAATTATCAAGCCTTATTGATTAGATTCCTAAATATTAAAAAAGTATATAGCTTTTCCTAATATCCACCACAACTAACCACTTTTAATGCAGACATGAATAGTTTCTTTCCTGGGATTTTGCAATATCCTCTTTACTCTTCTTGCTACCTTCAGGGTTAACATTCAAATTCATCTTCTACCGTGCTTCCAGAGTAATCTAAAGCGCAACTCTGATTTTGTCACTATATAGCTTTAAATCATTCAATGTCTCACTAGCTATTAGGTAGCATCCAAATGGCTTTGTCTTTAGCTCTATCCAATTCTTTCCAATTTCCATTTCTTTCTCTATTTATAGATCTCCATTTTTTTTTTATGCCTCCATTCCTATTATGCACTATTCTGTCTACCTCCAATCCTCCCCTAGCCACTTGAGAAATATTACTCATACATCAAGACTCTGCTTAATTACCATCTTTCTGTGGACGAATAACTGGATCTCCTCCTGTTCTCACCCCCCTTTGTAGGCAGTTCTATTCTAACCTCAATGCTGTAGATTTACTGGTCTGTTTCCCACACAGGACCATGAGTCCTAGGCCTCATAGGGTGCCTCGTACGGAACATCTCCTTAATAAATATCCCAAAACTATTCACGTTAGTGTTTGCCTAGTCCCTTTTAGCAGCTTACTGCCTGCACCACGTTTAAGATGTCTTGTCTACTTTAGATTCATTCCACTTTATACATTCATCACAGGAGCTCCTGTATGAGAACCCATAGTAGAATTTTGTTTCTCAGATACAAATATCAAGAACAGCTGTGCATCTCTTAATCGGTTTGTGAACACACAGTTATTTGTAGTACGGTGGATCTTAAAACTCATAGTAGTTCCTTCTTTGCTCTTGTACTGCAAGAAATTCAAAGACAAATGTATGGTCCACCTCTAAAAATGGTATAGAAACTTATACAAAGGGTTTTTGTACACTAATCTTAGCTCTTTTTTTCATTTTCTACCGTTATTTTCCTTTTTACCAGATGTTCTCATTTTATCTTTTCTATATTTATGTGTTTTTGTAAGAGAAAGTGACTTTTAAAAATGTATAAAATTAATAAGTGATATGGAATTATTTTGCCCAAGTTGAAATCTCTCTGTTTTTGATACTCAAACTTCTTTATCCTAATTCTGGTTGAAAAAGTATTGTGAACAATATAATCAATTTCTAACTTCTTTTAATAATCCATGGTGAATGTTTACTTTAAGCCTTGATCATTAAACTATCTTCAGAATATTTTTTTTTTACCCAGCTAAGAAAAATTTACACTTTAGGATAAATTTCTTGAGATAAATTTATCATTTCTATGTAAGTATAGCTTGTTTTCTTCAGTTTCTATGTGCCCATCATTGTCATTAAGATTGCTATATTTTGGGTTATAATAATCATTGCTGTGAAGTACCAAAGAAAGCTTTTTTCCTTAAAGTTTATTTATTTTGAGAGACAGAGAGAGAGAGAGAAAGAGAGAGAGGGAAAGTGAGTGAGTGGGGAAGGGGCGGAGAGAGAATCCAAAGCAGTCTCCACACTGTCAGCATGGCGCCTGGCATGAGGCTTGAACCCACGAACCATGAGATTATGACCTGAGCCGAAATTAAAGTCAGACACTTAACTGACTAAACCACCCAGTAACCCCTCAAAAAAACTTTCTGGAGTCAGATAATTTTGCATAAAATTAAAAGACATGACTTTAGTGGTAGTTACACTGAATACTCACTTTATAATAACTACTAAAGTTGTATCTACACTTTATATGAGTTTTTCTAAGCATATTATATTTCACAATTTCAAAAGTTTTTCAAAGCTAGTATTACTCAAAGCCTAGGAAGGTATTAAATAATTATAGGTCTAACCCTAGGGAGGTACACAAAGGTTGGACAAAATACTACTTTTAAAAATCTGAGAGCATTGGAAAGCTACAAAGGCACAGATAAATCCTTGTACCAAAAGCCAAGAGAAGAAGAAAATCCAGAAAGGCTAGCCTAGTATTTGGACCACTTTCCTCCAGGGACATCAGTTAATTCTATAAGAGATGGTTCAGAAGCTGAGAAGCTAAACCGGGCTTTCAACAGTCTTGCAAATTTAGGAAGATAAAATTGGAGGGTAGAACCTGCCAAGGAGAGTGGGTTCCTGGCAAGATCTCAGGTTTTACGTAGACAACCCTAAGAGCTGCTTCTAAGCAGTAAGGGTAACCTGAAATCGCTCAGCTCTCACAAAGTCTGGAGCTCAGGGTCAACCATTCAATCCCGGATTGGATTAAGAAGATCTAGTATTGTTTTGTTCCAAGTTACCTACCAGAAACAGATGTAAATCTTATTTGGGATGAAGGTAACTATCTTAGGCATCAAATTACCTCTATAATTTTTCAAATACAACAACTGGCACTGACTTTAAAAGATCAGGAGCACAGAGACTAAACTATCAGATTGAAACCAAGGAAAAGGGGCACAGGTGCAGCTCAGTTGGCTGAGTCCGACGCTTGATTTTGGATCAGGTCATGATCTCACAGTTCATGGGTTCGAGCCCCACCTCTGGCTCTACACCGACAGTTCAGAACCTGCCTGGGATTCTCTCTCTCCCACTCTCTGCCCCCTCCCCTGCGCTCTCTCTCTCTCTCTCTCTCTCTCAAAATAAATAAATAAACTTTAATTAAAAAAAAAAGGAAGAAACCAAGGAAAACAACAGACAATACAAGAGACACACAGATTATCCAGGTGGTGAAATTTCAGATATAGACATAGACTGCTTAAAGTACAAATAGTAAAAATGTATTGTGGGGTTTATATCACATGTAAAAGTATAATATATGACAATAATAGAAGAAAGTACAGGAAGGGTATAAATCCAATTATTATCAAGAAGGTTCTTACATTTTAGGGAACTACTATATTAATTTAAAACATATTGCCATAAATTAAGAATACATATTATAATAACTGGAAGAACTACTGTAAAAGAGCCATAGATAATTCAGAGGAGGAGAAAAAAGGGAATACTAAAAAAAAAAATTAAAAAGAATTTAAGAAAGGAATAACAGTGTCAAAATGGGATACATAGAAAATAAGCAAGATTTTCTTAAACCCAACAATACTTATAATTACATTAAAGGTCAATGAACTAGATGTTCTAATTTAAAAAGCAGAGATAGGGGTGCCTGGGTGGCTCAGTCGGTTAAGCATCCGACCACTTGGCTCAGGTCATGATCTTGCGTTCTGTGAGTTCGAGCCCTGCGTCAGGGTCTGTGCTGACAGCTCAGAGCCTGGAGCCTGCTTCAGATTCTGTGTCTCCCTCTTTCTCTGCCCCTCCCCTGCTCACTCTCTGTCTCAAAAATAAATGAACACTAAATAAATACATAAATAAATAAATAAATAGCAGAGATAAATTAATGTGGCGGGGAGAGGCATCTAGGAGATACTTTATGGGTGGCAGAATTTTGGTTTCACATGTGGTAAATTAGTGTATGTGTGTGTGGGGGGGTAAAAGTTCAAGAATTATTTATCATTAAACAACTGATGGTTATGCTGCTATTTTAATAATTTCAAAGAGAGAAGCAGGACAGAAATGTAGTACATTTCATCGATACAGCTTTAGTTTTCAGTCTTTAAAATGTGAGTTCTCAGGACACCTGAGTGGCTCAGACGGTTAAGCATCTGACTCTTGACTTCGGCTCAGGTCATGATCTCACAGTTTGTGAGACTGAGCTCTGCATCAGGCTCTGCGCTGACAGTGTTGAACCTGCTTGGGATTCTCTCTGTCCTCCCACCCCACCCCCGCCCCTCTCTGTCGCGTACACACACCCTCACACTCTCTCAAGACAAATACACATTTAAAAAATGTGAGTTCTCAATATGCATAGTGTTTATATTTTTGAAATATAATTTGAAATTCTTTAGCATATATAAAGAAGTGAAATTGTAGAATTTTTTTCCACTTTTGTTTTCCAACTCTGTTCACTAATTTTAATCAGTGGTAGAAAGTTCTATGACTTTAATCAGCGGTAGAAAGTTCTATGACTAAGTCATAGAATGTTATACAATGGGCTATAACCTAGGGATTAAAAGTAATGGTGTTTCCAGGCAGCCTTAGACCCCTGAGATGAACCTGTGCTATCTACTGGAGTCCTGAATCCACCAGACGTATGCTTTTTGGAAATGGTGGAACCATAAAAGAAGAGTAGGACTTCGGAAAAAAAGGTAATAGAAATTTAGCATACTTAATAAATCAGGAACTTTGTTGTCCTCCTAAGAAGGATAATGGAGATATGAATGTCAATTCATTGGCAATGGCTTGTGTTCAGAAGGTCTATTGATTATTTCTGTGCTACACTACCTGAATTTCACTGTAATGCAAGAACTAAAATTTTGATCTTTGGTATTAGATACCTGAGTTCAGCCACTGATTAAATATGTGTGACATTATCTTTCCCAGAGATAGCTACAATAGTAACTCCCATCCTGTGTTATCTTTTGTGACAAGAACTTGTCACAGCCCCCACAAAAAGTGGAGTTCACTTCTCCAGCTCCCGAATCTGGGCAGGTCCTGTAACTGTTTTGACCAATTGAATATGGTGGAAACGATATTCTGCCAGTTTCAGGCATTTCCCTTAACTGGCCCAGCATCCCTGCTTCCCGCCTTTTGGAAGCCAGCTGCCGGTGAAGGAATGCAAATGCTCTAAGACCACCATGCCACGAATAGCCTAAGCCCTAAGGACAGGCTGTGGAGGATAAGGGACCCCGTGGAGAATGAGAGAGGTCAAGGAGAAATGAGCTGGCAGACATGTATGAAGAAACCATCTTGAGAGTGAGTGGTTTCTCCGATCCCACTTGCCCAGCAGATACCACATGAGTCAGAGACAAAACATCTAGCCAGGCTCTTCCTGAATTCTTGACCCCCAAAAGTATGAGCAAAATAAAACCATTGTCTGGCGTCACAAAGTTTAGGGTTAGTTTGTTAAACAGCGATGATTACCAAAACAATGTCTGAGGCTCTCCTGAGCCTCAATACTGTATGTAGCCAAGTTACCATGACTTCTAACATTGCAATCATCACCAACCAACATTATCATTACCTTAGCTATTAAATAATGGAAAACAAATTATTTGAGTACTATCTATAAATGGACTTTTGCAGTTACAGGTTGTCAGGGTTTGAATTTTGTGTTTAAATCCTTATTCTGTCACTGAACAATTGTGTGACATTGGGCGAATCACATAATTTCTCTTAGAATTAATATACTTCTCTGTAAAATAGGGAGAATGTGGTGCTTATTTACCGAGTTGTGATGGTTTTTTTTTTAATTTTAATTTTATGTGTGTGTGTGTGGTAAGAAAAGAACACAGCAAGAGATCAGCTCTCCTAACAAATTTTTAAGTGTCCAATATATTATTGTTGAGTCCAAGGTACCATGTTGAACAGCAGATCTTTAGGGCTTATAGGAAATGGGGAGTTACCCATCAATGAGCATAAAGTTTCAGTTAAGCATGACGATGGTTTAACGAAATAATTCACTGTATTATATCATGTTTTGACGTCTTAAAAAACATTTCCTGCTCGGAGTAGACTGTGCCTCCTGGCACTTGCCAGCTCTCAGAGATAGCAAAAAACTCAGCCAAGAGGATCCCTCTAATATGAAAACTCGCCAATCCACTGTCATATCCCTTCTCTCTGCCCATGTTCCAGGAGGCAATAATCTCTTGTTTAATCATCCCAGATGGAGGTACCAGACAACTAGGGGCCACTCCTATAGCTTACAGTCTGCCTAAATTATTCAAACTAGCCAACCCTAAACTGTTTATCCTCCCTGTCTTGGCTTTCCCACAGAAACCCTAGTAAAAGCTCAGGCATAAACCTATCACTGTCTCCAGCAACTGCTTCCTGATCAAAACCTGTGTTCCTCTGTGGCCCTGCGTGACAAGCCATGTCTCTTATTTCTAGGGAAACTGTGAATGACATTAAACTTCTCTTTAAATAGCATAGATCTCTTGGTGCCATCACTCAGTCACCTTTATAAATTAAGACCCAGGCACAAAGCCTACATACATGTGAGGTACCTAACATAGTATTTGATACATTAATAACAGTTATTTCGATTAGGGATATAATCTGTGAAATAACTCTATGAAACCCCAAACATTCTAACTTGAAAGTTACTTGCTTTCAAAACAATAGCTGAATTTATACTGAGACCATTTTATGTTTTCTTATGATCTCTCTTTAGATGCATTCCAGGTAGGACCATAAACCGTGAATTAATATCTTGACCCCAAACACGCTAACATGGACTATTTCAATATTCTTTATACTCATATATTGCTGTAGAGTTTTAAAATATTCTGTTGCATTATCTCACTCTGACCTCACAACTCTCTGGTGAAACATCAGGGCAGTTTTACTCACCCAATCTATAAGTGACAAACCTGGGCCAAGAGGACCTATGGCTCAAAAGTGGCAGAGGCAGAGTTAGAACATATGGTCTCATTCTGTTTTCTTCACTAGTACTCATCAGAGGAATAATGAGAACTTTCTTTCCTACTTTACCTACAAAAACTCTACTGACTCCAGGTCAACCTCAAATGCTGTCTCTTCATCAGATGGTCCTTTGGTGTCCCCAATTCAGAAGAGACTTTCCACCTGAATCCCTGTCCTTTGTTGGCTGTGGATGCTTCTATCCATGATATTTGACACCATATGGTGGATATACGCACTGTTGGGACAGTGAGTAGGAAAAGGTCTTTAGAGTATAAACATTATGGGGGCACCTGGGTGGCTCAGTCAGTTGAGCATCCGACTTAGGCTCAGGTCATGATCTCGTGGTGCGTGGGTTTGAGCCCCGCATTGGGCTCTGTGCTGACAGTGCAGAGTCCACTTTCAGGTCCTCTGTCCCCTTCTCTCTCTGTGCCTCTTCTGCTTGTGCTCCCTCTCCCAAGAATAAATGAACATTAAAACAGCAATAACAACAACAAAAAAACACAATGTCCAACATCAAGCAGGCAGAGAACTAACCAGAAGCACCACGCTGGGGATTTAATTTAGAGGCTAGAGTGATATTTAAAGGAGCGAACACTACCAATGTTCTAATCATGTTCTAATCATATAATCATGACCACGGTGGAGAGTGCCTAAATTCCTTTTCTTAATTGTCAACAGTGTCTTATTCTAATTGAATCTCAACTACATATGAATAAATAAAAAAATGAATGATAAATAAAATTTTGAGACAGCTATAATTGTTAATTAAAAAAAGAATCTTGGCAGAACTAATTAGAGGCTGAGTGCTATGAAACATTAACAGTAAGAAAAAGAGTTTATGGACTTCACGTCTACAATGGTACCTACTCTGAATTAACATCTACAGAGGTGAGTTTTTATAAGCAGAACAACAAGCTTCCAGCAGGCAAATTATATATGAGGTTCCACAGGAAACTTTATGATGGATTTTAAATGTGTCTGAGTTCTACACATATGAATTTAAACTAAGGAAGTAATTTTATAAAGATAGATACTGACTGGCAGCATTTTTATAATAACAAAAGTAAATGAATAATCTACTCAAAAATAGAAATTTGTTACCAAAAATCGTAACATACGCAAACAAGTATGATGCTGTATATATTATATAAAAGAAATTAATAATTATTATTATATTATAAAAGTATATTTGAGAGAGATAGCCATTATTTATTTTAGAGTCCCAAAGGGTTGTAGAATTATTAATATATAATATCTCAAAGAGTCCATACCAAAATGTAATCAGTGGTTATCTCTGATTCATAAATTTATGGACGGGTTTTTTACGTTTGAAAATCTATATTTTCTAATCCTTTTACAATGAACCCACAGTATGTGTGTAGTAAAAAAGTAAAGTTAAAAAAAGACAGTAATGTGCTTGGATTGTGCTTATGCTGTAGGACTGAAGATGAAATACACATTTGTTTCCAAGATTGATAAAACTAAATTCATAAAACTAATAGTGAAAGTTAACCTTTAAAATAAAGTAAAAACACAAACTAATTTGGGTTAAATACTTGATGAACCAAATACAATGCTCGTTAGCATTACGATGTTAGGGCTTGAATCAGAAATGAAATTTTAATGAATATGACTTTTCTTCTTTATCCATACATTTTTTGATACTATGACAAGTTTGTATAACAAAACAAAAGCATGGTGTATAGAGGGAAGTAACGTAAAAAGGAATATAGAATACTTAAATACAGGAAATTAAAAAAAAAACATTTCTGTTCAGGGTTCAGGCATACTGTCAAATGTATACAGAGACTGGAATTGACATTTTCTCAGTGTGCATTGTGAGTTCAGTATTTTATAAGCATTGCCTCACTTAATTATTATAACAACTCTAATGAAGTGGATATGTTTTTTCCTACTTTCAGAGGAGGAGAATGAAGGTCAGAGAAATCAGTCAACCTGAGGGAAAAAGGTTACCCAGATGGTGAATGGCAAAACCAATAGGCAGAGCTGTATCTATCTGATTCCAAGCCTCCTGATAGTTTTGTTATGCCTTCATCTATAACTGATTTTCTCCTTGGAATACTTTTGTAATTTGACTTTACATTCTTGAGGAAGAGATAAAACTTTTATATAAATAGCCTAAAACATCTCTAGTGAACGGTACATTAGATATCAGTATAGATATCAAATAAATTCTTTTATTTATATAAAATCCACTGTTAATTTTAAGGATGTTATTTGAGTTATATATGACCCCAGGCCGTATCTTTTCTTAATATATATAAATTTATTTTATTATATCCCATTATACAAAGCCTTTATTTTTACTCTACTTAAAGGCTACATTAAAAAAGATGTAGCATTAGAAATTAACAGTATAAGAAGTTCAAAATTCAGGCTTTATTTCTATGCTTCTGGCAAAATTACTTTTTTAAAAATATTTTTTATTAAAAAATTTTTTTTAATGTTTATTTATTTTTGAGGGAGGGAGACAGAGACCGAGCATGAACAGGGGAGGGGCCGAGAGAGAAGGAGACACAGGACCCAAAGCAGGCTCCAGGGTCTAAGCTGTCAGCACAGAGTCCAATGCGGGTCTCAAACTCAAGAGCCGTGAGATCATGACCTGAGCTGAAGTCGGACACTTAACCTACTGAGCCACCCAGGAACCCTCTGGCAAAATTACTTTTCGCATAAAACCTCAGGCAAAACCTTGACATTAGCAAACATTTTTTTTCTTTTGAGGTATCCCACACCATGTCCTCTGAAACAACAAAAATGTCGGTTTGATTACAACATGTATTAGGAAAAATATATCTGATTTATATTAAGAAATGAAAATGATACAGTTATGTGCTGTGTTACTTGTTTTATTCATAAAACTAAAAGCACATCTTCTAAATTAAAGGAGGCCTGCAAGGCCTCAGGTCAGTGGGAGGTAATATAATCCACTAAACAGATGAGGGGTATATGAATGTGGTTGTGGCATTTGTAGAACCCAAACTTGAGCCCTGGCAGATAAATTTTGTCCCAGAGCTCAACAGGATTCAGTCCAAAGGAATTGGTGTGCCTGTGTTTTCACTGCTTGTTTGAATAACCACCCATATCAATGTCATGTGCATTGCTTGTTAAACAGCAATAAGGAACCACACCCCAGAACTAAGCATCTTTCAAGCCTATAAATCTGTAACTATAGAAAGCTAAAAGCTACCCAGGATATCCTTAGGTCTCTAAGTTTAAGAACACTGCCCTGATCCTCTAAGAATAACATTCTTTCTGAAAAAGCCAAGGAGAATGTTCTTTCAATGATCACAACAAACTTAACAAAACTCCCAAGAAACTTATATTTCAATGTTTTGGACTTTGGGGAAAGAATATCGAATATTTAAATGTATTTCCTGTTTAGCAAACAAACAAACAAAAAATCCTTTCTTGGAACATGAAATATTTCTTCTCCCAAGCAAAGTAACAAAAAAGGTTAAGATCCAGCAAATCACTCGTGTTCTACTGTTCCTTTCCTAAATCAACTCAAAATTACTCTCCTGACACGTACCACGAGCCATTGTCCTTTTTGCCAAAACAAATGTAGAATGAGTGCACACCTTTCCCAATGATACAGAGTGAATTAATAAATCCCTGTTGACACTTGCTTCTCAACTTGAATACTGTCTATGCTCTCAGAACCTGTATTTTTGGCTGCTACTATATATCTCATGCTCTCCCATAGATGGTGCTTCTAGATCCCCAAATTCTGTGATATGTCGGCAGATCACCCCATTAAGGCATCTGGACTTCTCATTGTATTTGATTGATGCAGTGTTTGTCATTAAACTTTCCAAATAGCTGCTGGTTTTTGGTTTTATGGTTTTAGTGGCTTCTTGGGCGAACAGGTCATTTCAAATTTCTCTGGATGAAGTGTGCACAACAAACCCTCTTTAACAGAGACCAGATTTTATAGTGTGATATTGGTGGAACTAAGTTCCATTTTCTTTTCCACTAGATCAAGGGTCAGCAATGTATGGCCTACCAGGTCAAAGTTGGCCAGCCACCTGTTTTTGTAAATACGGTTTCATTGGAACAGAGCCACAATTATTTATTAGATATTATTAGATATTGAGTACTTGGAACAGAGCTGGTATGACTCGCCAAGCCTAAATTATTTATTATCTGGCTCTTTACACATATTCTTTGATGTATGTCAAAATCTATTGGTTCCTCAAATATCATTTCCACTTTCACAAGAGCGGGCAATTCCTGGTTGATACTGAAAAGACATCCAAGTGCCTGTGAAGCTTACCAAGACCACCGACATTCTGCTTTAAATTATCTACTTCTCCTACAAAGAGTTTACAGGATTAGAATATTTTCTCATAGCAGCCTGGATGACTGCATACCACAGATGTGTGTGGCCAAACACATTCTCTGATCCCCAAATGTTCATCCATACAAGCCCAGAGGCCAAGGGCAGAAAGTGGTCCCACCTGCGGCTGAGATGCCCAGGTTACCACCCACCTTAACCTAGGCATGCTACACCAGGAGTCGACCCCCCTGCCAGGCCCATCATTCACCCAGCCCGAGGCAGTGAGAAGGCTGGCTTACAAATTTAGGTTTTACTGCCTTTATTTTTCTTTTTCCTTTAATATTTCCTGCAGCAAGCATGGCTATTCAACTTGTTACTCTGTATTGGTCAGGTTTCCTTAGGTTATACTGCAGTAAAAAAAAAAAAGACAAAAACAAACAAACAAACAAAAAAAAACACCTCCCAAATCTTAGTGCTTACAACAACAAAGATTTACTTCACGTTTATGTTACAAATTAGCTAGGGATTGTCTCAGAGATTGCTCCAAATGTCTTCCTTATTCCAGAATCCAGGATTGAAGGAGCAGGGGCCCTTTGCTACAGACCATTCTAGGCACAGAGTGGGAACAATGGCACAACTTTGTGATAGCTCTTAAAACCTCTGCTCAGACGTCCCGTATGTTTGTTCCACTCTTATTCCACTGACCAAAACCAGTCACATCCTCAAGCCTGATAAAAATCGAATGGAGAAATATATTCCTCATAGAGAAAGCCTACTTCAAGTTCCATGGCAAGGTACAGAATTACAATCTTGTTACAGGGAAGACCAAGAAAAATTGGGAGTGAAAATACAATTAATGACCTAGTTTTTAAATGTATTTTATTATTTTTTAAATTTTTTAAATGTTTATTTCTTTTTGAGAGAAAGAGTGCATGCACACGAGTGTGGTAGGGGCAAACAGAGAGGGGGACAGAGGATCCAAAGGAGGCTCTGCACTGACAGAGGAAATCCCAATGCAGGGCTCAGACTCACGCACCACCACATCATGACCTGAGCCAAAGGTGGATGCTTAATGGACTGAACCGCCCAGCTGCCCCAATGACATATTCCTTATGTTTTTAGAAGTGGGATGTATTTCTGATTTTGTAAAGTGTCACCTCGTCAGGACTGGGAACTTAATTTGGCCTCTGATCCATTTAAATGCGTGAATCCAATCTGGATCTACGCTGTATCCGCCATCCTCTGAGGGGTTAAAGAGCCTTAGAGCCCTGTCTTGACTGGTAGCCGAACTGTTTCTGAAGCCACAGCCTCAAATATTTGTCTGTCTCAATTTCAAGTCTTAACAAGTCTCTATGTAAAACTGCAATTCTAAATAGAACACTGTGTTTTGCTTTTATAAGCTTCAAAGGTTTTTATGGGCTGGATAAATGGTACATGATATGATGATAAAGTTAAAATCCTGTTCTCATACCCACATCCACCTGCCGACCTCTGGGGGAAAAGGTAAGTTTAAATAGAACTTTTTGTATCACTGATGACTTTTAAGCTAATGGCTCTTGCTGAGATCATTCCAGGAACTTTTTTTCAGGATGGATTCAGAGCCAGTTTATCAGATTTGGGTGAAAAAATCAACCTCACTGTTTTGTAGATGTGGGGCACATACATTTATATAACTACTTTTTTGATCTTTTTTCCTCCTTTGCTCTTTTTGGCTTACCCATCAGGAATTATTTATTAGACAACTTTTATGTGCCATTCATTGGGTATTCCCTTCCTCTTTGCTCATCCAGATTTCTTAAGCCTTAATATGCTGGCCTAGGCTGACAGGCACCACAGAGAACATTCTGGACTAGGCTGGGTTGGGCTGCTGGGGGAAAGTCTGTCAGTGAGCAGCCAGACTGACATTCCTCGGGAGCGTTGCCCGCTTCCTAGCCACGTATGGAGAAATAACCTGAAGTCATTATCCTCCAGTGAGGTCCTCTTGGCATGCCGAACATGAACTTGTGACTGTAGGCCATCCCAACTGGGATGTAAGATATGTATTACAAGGCTATTATTTGCTTCAGATGGATTCATTATGAGGGCTTACGATTTTAAAAACCTATTTACTTTTAAAATTGGTTATGTATTCATACAGCACAAAAATCAGAAGTCGCAAGGGAGGGTTATAGTGAAGATGATTCTTCCATCCTTGTTCTCAGCTATTTACAGGCTCTCTCCGAAAACAACCACAGTTATCATTTTTTGTGTGTCTCCCCCCAGAGATATTCTCTACAGATGCATGTATGTTTCTAATCAGATCTCCTTTGCTTCTTTTCCTTCCTTTCTGCCTTCTCTCTTTGGGGGGGATGGTACCCCTTCTGCACTTCATAATATGTTTTCGAGAGCTTCCTTTCCACTACATATAGAGCCGCTTTATTCATTCTGCCTATCGAAATGCGAGTATTACGTGTGGAGACTAAGGACCAAACCACCTGCTTCCAAATTCCAAAGCCATCACTTACTAGTTTGAGGCTTTGGGAAAATTACTTAACCTCTCTCTTCTTCAGTTCCCTTATAGGGGTGTTATAATAAGTAAGCAACTTATAGTTATCCCTGGCACCCATTAAGTTCTCAAATAGGTTACTTATTGTCATTATTTGTTGTTAACATATTCCTGTGAATAGGTATTAATACTGTACAGGTATATGGTATTAAATAAATATAATTTATGTAATCGATTACTTATCTAGATAGATATTTAGGTTATTTCTAATCTTTAAACATTTCATATAGTATTCAGTGAAGATATGTATTTGCAAGGCTCTTCAAATAGAGACCTTGGGGCACTTCAATTAAATGGGCAGATAGGGATAGGTTATAAGAAACAAAATATTAATAATTTACATTTGCATAGCACTTTATATCTTTAAACACTGTTTCCTTGCATTATCTCATTTAAACTTAAAACTGCACAGTGAGTCCATCAACTTCTCTCCATCTTCTCTCCATCTTTACCACCATCATCACCCTTCCGGAGTGCTATCAGCACGTCCCCAGCACATAACGAGAAATATGGCACCCTGTAGGTGTCAAAGAAAATGTACTGAGTGACTGAAAAAAATAATCGGGAAAGAGATAATAGATGTAAAATATGGGAGCAGGGAGCAGAAAGTGGCAAACTTCAGTTACTAAGGTCTAATGGCTGGAACTACTGAAGCCAAATCTCAAGGCTGCTCCTTGTAACACCATCCGGCGCTCTTGCAGCAATACTCCGCTGCCTCTCTAAACAATGACCACGTAGAGCTACCCCCAGCTGAAGATCAGCAGAAGAGAAGGTAAACCTTGCCTCTTGCCCAGTTATCATTGAGGTCCCTGGGATGACAATATTCTCTTTACACAATCCCCTTTAAAGGAAACTTATCCGTGAGTGGATCTGTAGTTGTGGGTGTATTACAAGGGCAATTCTTTCGTAATTCAGAAAACTGCCTTAATTTCAAACAACTTGATTATGTTTTTTCTTCAGTGTCTTTGGAAGGGAAATTCTAATACATGATGATATATTGAGGGAAGAATGGATAGTGAAAATAAACTTCTATAAAAATGTGAAACACGGTTGTTAAGGTAATTTCTTAACAGTTGGACTTGCATAGCTGGTATTCATATATATATTTTAAAAGCTTATAGAACCCAAGGACCAGCAAGTATGAAAACTACTTAAGATACCATCAGAAGAGGGGCGCCTGGGTGGCTCGGTCGGTTGGGCGTCCGACTTCGGCTCAGGTCATGATCTCACGGTCCGTGGGTTCGAGCCCCGCGTCGGGCTCTGTGCTGACAGCTCAGAGCCTGGAGCCTGTTTCAGATTCTGTGTCTCCCTCTGTCTGTGACCCTCCCCCGTTCATGCTCTGTCTCTCTCTGTCTCAAAAATAAATAAACGTTAAAAAAAGAAATTTAAAAAATAAATAAATAAATAAATAAATAAATAAATAAATAAAAAAAAAAGATACCATCAGAAGAAACTGTGGAGTTTCCAAAACAGAAACAAGAGCACAGCCCAAATAACTATGGTAGGACCATAATATTGCTGATTATTTACTTCCTCATCTCCACCCTTAAATGGATCTCACCTGCACCTGCTCACCACCCAGCAGCTCTCCGCTGACATAAAAACACAGGGCTTCCGGGCAAGGTGAAAATTCTCCATGGTTTAGCCACTCCAGGGAAACCTATCAAGTGCTTTCCTCAAAAGATTTCTCAAATGTTAGCTTAGTCTGTACTCCCAGCATTTCTCAGACTATGACCTGTGGACCACCTATATCAGAATCACCTAGAGTGGTTCATTAAGAGGCAGAGCCCTACCCCAGACCTACTGAAATCAAAGTACAGAAGGTGGAAGCTGGAAATTCAGGATTTAACTAGCAATCTGGGTGGTTGCCATCCACACAAAAATTTAAGAACTACAACTCAGTGATTTACAAATTACTCCCCAAGTTGTTCTAAGTTATAAATGGATCCACTTTTCCAGGAAAGATTTGAATTTCTGTATCAACTCTGGAACATGATCCTTAAATCTCAGCAAATTACAGGAAGTTGCTATTGCCTAGCAGAATTTTGTGTTCTTCATTAAAGTAATTTGTGGTCTAATTTTAGTTCCCCAAAGACTAGAATATAAAAGCCAGAATCAGTCTTAAAAGAGGAAATTAATTGCTTGCATTGTTATCTTTCTCAACAGAGGGTGAAGTGCTTATTAAGTGGAATTTAGAATACTAGTAGACTGACAGAGGCAAAGTAACAATCAAGGTTAATCTTTATAATAGATATTTTTAAAAAACATTAGGCAGATTCTAAATTTACTTTTAAGATAGTAGATAAAGGGAACAAAATATAATGGATCATAAAAGGTAAATGTCCATTAACTTCCTGCATGCCTCTCTATAATCACCTGCTCTCCTTATATTTCTTTCCTGGGACTTTAATATCACATTTCTGGAGAACTAAGTATAATAAACATTTTTACTTAAACAACACAAATATCCACAGTAGTTTGGGACAAGAAAAATACAAATGTCCTAAGTAGGATACATTTCTGGAATGCCAGAGGATCACAGTAAAGTGGGGGTAGTATTGTAATAGCATCCCTTTCATGCACAGACAAAGCTGTGACTTCAAACCTTGTCTTCTTCAAGCCAGGTCACTACTCAGCCAATCGTTCTTTTACAAACCAAGGATCAGGCTCTCCCTGTATTTTGGGGCCTGCTAGTTTACCTTGCTGTTGCATAGACAGAGGGAATGTGGTCCTCCCCGCTACAACTATCCCATACCTTGCTGTTTAAGCCAGAGCTTCTAGGGAGATAGATGTCTGGGAGCTCAGCTTTCAGAGGCCGAGGGAGGAGACAAGTGCCTGGGGTTCCTGCCGGCATCCCCACTTCAGCCAGAGTATCTCCCCTTGCCCGTTTTACACACCAGACTTTGGCCACAGATGCCATTTGAAGTAGGAGTCTTGTGGCTAACAAAAACATAATGGAAATCACTGTCCAACTGAGTGTGACAGGGGACTGAAAAATATGGGACACCAGTGAGCTAGAAATGTTTCTATCTAACCGTACTTTCTCCAACTTCTATGTTGGTTTACTAGCTCTTCGTTCTACCATCCTTTAAATGTGGTGGCTTCTCGGTCTCAGTCCTTTGTCCTCTGCTTTCCATTGGCACCCCCTCCCCATTGGCAGAGTAATCTAGTCTGGATGGCTTCGCAGTTGCCTTCTCTCTGTAGATAAGCATCACATCTCCCTATCTCTCATTTACAAGCATGTGTCAAAATTCATGATTAGAGAAACGAGATAATCCGCTCAAGATCACGGAGACTTGAGTGGCCAATGGTGGACATAAAATCACTTCTAAAGCTAATGCTTTAACCCCTGTGCATCTTTTGCTCGGAGCCCTCTCTCACCTGAGCCAAAGTACATGTGTCCATCTGCTTTTTAAAAGATATTTAATGATTAGAAATCTTCACATCATGTCAAATTTGACATATTTATAAATGAATGGTTTTCCCCCAGAAGGAAAAAAATCCTTCCTCAATCCCCACTTTTTCCAATTTTTTAATGTTTTCATCTTATTTTTGAGAGAGAGACGGAGTGCAAGTAGGGGAGGGGCAGAGAGAGAGGGAGACACAGAGGCAGGTTCCAGGCTCCGAGCTGTCAGCACAGAGCCCGATGCGAGGTTCAAACTCACACACTATGAGACCATGACCTGAGCTGAAGTCCAACCTTAACAACTGAGCCACCCAGGCACCCCCTCAGTCCACTATTTCTATCAGCGGCAGATCGTCTAACAATCTCCTGAATTCAAACTCAATAGAATAAATGCTCAAAAAATGCTATCAAGTCTTACCTTGAAATAGATTATACCTGTCTGGTTCTTTATCCCTACCACCATCTTTATTTAGACCCTGTTGCCTTCACGCCTCATCTGTGCAGAATCCTTTTCATGTGTACCTCTGTTTCCATACCAGGTGCTCTCAACACCAAAAAGCTGGGTCCCACCTCCAAAGGTGCTGATGTAGTAATTCCGATAAAGTGTCCCAAGGAACACTGAAATACAGCTCTAGCCTTTCCTCATGAGATCATACCTATCTGAAATCGCCAAAACTACTCACCATCACTCCAAAACACAAGGTGGGGAATATGAGTGGGGGTGGGGGTGAAGAGATGACCTAGGAACTGGAAACAAACTGTTGGCTATCAGAGGCGGGGAGGGGTTGGAGGCTGGCTAAATAGGTGAAGGGGATTAAGAGGCAAGTTATAAAACAAAAAGTCATAGGGATGTGATGTACAGCATAGAGAATATGGCGAATGATACTGCAATAACTTTTCATGGTGACAGATGGTAACTAGACTTGTCATGGGGATCATTTTGCAATGTATAAAAATATTAAATCACTAAGAGATATTCCTGAAGTGAATAGGACATTGTATATCAGTTGTGCTTCAATAAAAAAGAAATGACTCCAATTCATCTGGGGGGAAAAAAGATAAATTGGAACAGCTAGCTCTTTTCTGTGAGTCAGGCACACGGCCAAATATTGCTAATACTCCCCCACCCTGAGTAAAATAAACAGTGACAAAGAGATGAATAAAACATAATTGGTACCATACAAAAATAAACCCTTGTCTACAAATTACTCACGTTAACAGGGATGGAAGAAATTAACCAAGAAATAGAACTGGTAAAATGGTTGTTTATAAAATAAACACATCCTCACATCATATTACAAAAATTTTCCAGATGGATTAAAGAGTTAAAATTAGAAGAAAAAAGAAGAAATAGAAAACTAGGGGAGAGTCTAGGCAGATTTTCTCTTGGCTGGTAAGAAGAATCTTCTCCAAATAAAAATTATGAGAGAAATCACAAAGGAAAAATCAGATTTGACTATATACTGAAAGAAATGCCAAAAAGCATAACAAAGTTATAAGGCAAATGATAAACTGAAAGCCTTTGTCATAAAAATGGTATTCTTTTATCTCTAAAGGCTGCAATGATTGGACTGGGTCTAGCTTGTGAAGGAGAAGAACTTTTTGAATGTATTTCTTCAGGAGAATTCATGTTTCAAATAAAAGTGTAGGCATTACTCCAATGTAGTAAACATTCAGTGGAGGAGTGGCAGAGCTTACAAGGGCAGCGGACTGACTCCAAGCCTCCCTGAGCAGTCTCACCTCTTGTCTGCAGCAGCCATGAGACATGGCTCAGGGACCCAGCAGTTCTGAGAACCCACCATGTAAACCCTGATTGTAGGGCATTTGCAAAAGCACACGACTCGGAACCATGTGGGCAGTGGACGTGTGAACCCGTGTAACGCCAGCGCGTGGCCCCTGCCTCTTGGTGCCTTGGCAGGAGACATTTCTAGGACCAGGATGTGGACTCAATTGTAACTTGGATGTATTCCATCTCATTTCATTTCCCTTCGCAGAAAATGATCCCCCCCCTTGTGAGAGACATCCATGAAAATAAAACCAGCAAGAAGACAAGCAAAATGTTCGAGACAGAACATTTTAAAATGGAAAGCAAAATAATTATTTTCAATCGTATACTATCTCAAACATTTTGGGTTGTCAGGGGACCCATTTCAAACTTAGCTGAGCATCTGAGCTACCCAGCACTGGGTGTCTACCAACAACTTCTTTAAATGAACACTGTCCCCCAAAGCCTGCGCCAGCCACCGTGTCTCCTCCTTCCTTTCTGAACACATGGTGCGCATTCCTGCTGCTCAACTTGGTTCATATCCTTCCCCTCACTTTCTCCCTATTGAAATTCTCCTCATGTTTCAACATTCAGTTCAAGCTTCCTTGCCCCATGAACATTTTTCTGAGCTCTTCAGGACACAGCAAATTCTTTCCCCCTTTGAAACTGCAGCACTGACTTTCTGTACCAATTATCTGTCAAACTGGCCTTGCAACATCTCCCTCCAGTATTGTTATTTACCTTTAACTGTCTCCTTAAGAGGCAAGAGTACATACTACCTTCAATCTGTTGTTCCTAACTCAGTTCTATGTTCACAGTGTGTGTATAGAACATGTTTGTCCAAAGATAGTCAGTAAAAGGATCAGGCTTGATGTCAGACTGATGTGGGTGGGGTGTCGTCCTAAGTCTGTAATTCAATTTTCTCATTTGTAAAATATGATACTACATACTCCTTAGGATTAAATGAAATGTGAAGTACCACATATAAATTTATAGTGCAGTCTTTGGCACAAAGAAGGAATACAATAAATCATAACTATTACTTGTAATCATCATCATCAGGTCCTTCAGATCAGAGATTATCTATATCTATGATGTACCCTCATATCATTATTTATTCAACAAATATTTATTATGGCCCCTGTTGCATGCCAGGCATCAGAGACACTGCAGTAAAAATGGCAAATTAGTTTCTGTCCTCATTGCATTTACAGTCTAGTGGGAATTGGGTCTCATCACAGGAACCAAATCTTAAACCATTAGGGCAAGAAAGCATCTATAATAACTTCTAAGTACGGTACACTACATTGCTTTATCAATCCATTTGTCTTCATAGAAGCAAAAAAAAAAATCCAAAATCTTCCTATGTTAACATATCCACTAATCATATTTGAATTCTTTATTTTGCATGTGACAGGATTTGATGATGTTTTTTTACACCTCTGAAGGCTTCCTTTCCTCTCATTTCCAAAACCTCCACTCACCACTGCTTTCTCCAAAACAAGCCCTTTAACTCTATTGACAGCTGTTGTTGGAGAATCTCCTTACTCTCAGCTAAGTAAACATTTGAAATAATGATAATTTTTAAAAAGGCTGGCATGTGCACACATCATCTCTTAGACTAGTGCTTAGAACTCTATAAATTTAGGGTCTCATTGTTTTTCATAGCACCTGTTAAAAATGCTTCTTCTGTCAATGGCTCCTCTGGTGGCTTAATATTTTCTGTTTGAAGAAGTATTACAGATGGACCAGTATGTGACCTTCTGTATAAGGGTGAATCACAACAATGAAATGAATATCACTAGGAAAGAAAAAACAGTTATAGTATAGGAATGGGATGAAGAAGGGGAATGTGTTTATTTTGCCCCTTGCATTTGAAAAAGAACCTTACTTTTGGCTAGTTTATTACTTACATATTATATAATGTGATAAATTGAGCTTCCTCAGTGATACACTTAAAAGGCTAATAGATAGCTATGGATTTGGCTTGGTGCTGTTTTGTTTTGCTTTTGTCTAGCTAATTGTAATATGCAAGCACATTTGGAACTTTATACAGGAAAGAAAGGAAGAGAGTAGCATTTTACTGGAAAAGCTGAAAGGATTTTTCTGGAACAGAGAAAAGAGATATATGATAGCCTCCACAAAGAATGGAATCCTGGAGCAAAAAAAGATATTCAAAGAGAATTTTATAGAAGTTTTGCTATGTGCTATGTGATTGAACTCTCCCCTCTGCTGGCATTCCTCACAGAGAATTCCAGAGTTGCATTTGTGTGTGAGAAACGCAGGCTACAAGATGAGGTCTAAGTGAGAGCACTTAGGTTTATTTTTTCAGGGAAGGTTTTAAATCTTACTTCATTTTCCCCTGAAATCTCTGTATTTCTGAAACTCCTCCTCAGACTATCTCTTGATAGTCTGTTTTGCATTTTGTGACAATGTAAACCTTCTTCACTATAATCTTAGCAAAATGAAATGAGAAAAAAGTGTGTCCTCATGCATTCCAAAGCACTGAATGCAATTTTAAAGTTAAAAACAAGCACGGTTTTGGACTTTCTGTGTTACTGTTCCTTAGAGGGCATAGTTGAGTCTTAACAATAATCATGTTTAAAATTTATTAGGCCCCATGCTCATCGGGGAAAAATTAATATTGAATTCTGACTTACAATGAAAAGAAGAAAAGAAAAATAAAAAGGAGAATCTCAGAAGCTGGGAAGAGAAATGAATTACACTACATTCTTTTCCCATTCGAAATGACCTAATAAGGAGGATGTCTTCTCCCTCTGGCCTCCCTCCAGTAGCTCCTCAAACGTTTCTTTCCACCTTGTGTCTATGGTCAATCATGTATCCAGGCTGCAGATGAATGAAGCCTCCTCTGTTTCCCATTTCCTGCCTTTGGTCCCTCTGCATCCTGATCAGTACAAAAGTTTGTAACTGAATAAGAAAAACAATTACTGAATCACCCCCTCTCACTGACTTCAGATGATTCCCTACTACTTTTTGCATACAGTTACATTAACTACTCAAACCATAGGTCCCCAGTCTCTTTCCATGTGATGCTCTGAATTCAGTCAAAGGAATGTGTAGCTGTTTTATTCCCTTTTTATTTCCTTCACTATGACTTTTTCATGTTGCCCCTTATATACAGAATCATTTCCTCTTTTATATCTTTGAAGGCAGTCTTCTTATTTCCATTCAAAACTCAAAAGCACACCAAAATATATTTGTATTTCTTCAGGAAACTAAGCTCAACTCATATAACACATACCTCACTCAAGGATTCACCACCTGGGAAATGTTCCCTTCATTCATTATTCATTCACTAACTCATTTATGCAATATCTGTTGACTGTCTATGCCCCCAAAACTAGGGGTAAAATTTATAGCAACGTGATTAAAACTGTAGGCTTAGGGTTTAAATCCTAAGTCTGCCATTTACTAGATATGTGACTGACTGTGGTAAGTTATTTAATAGTCCTTTTTTTTTTTTAAAGCTATTTAACATTCTATGTGTCAGTTTCCTCATCTGTAAAATGGGCATAATAATAGTTCCCAAGAGTTGTTGTGAGGATTACATAAGATAATCTACATAAATATGCTTTAGCACATGATGGGCCCGTGCCAGCTATTGGTAATGATCTAGAGATTACATTACATTGGTTAGCATGGATTGGTCATTATACTGGCTTTATTTTTATGCTCAGGATTAGTTTCATCTATTAAAGTAAGGGAAAACGGCTGGGCCCCATCTGCTTCTCTGACTGAGTCTTAGGAGTAATGAAGCCAACAGGAAATATGGCCATACTTCAGACACAACAGAAGCATGTCCTAAGAAGCAGACCCTGTTCTGATAGAAAGAACCCCATGCCTAACGCTTGGGGTCAAGGTGAGATAAGGGAGATCTATAAGATCCGAGAGGATCTTCCAAGTCATCAGAAGCCTCTCATGTATGCAGAGCTTGCTTTTACCAGTGATGAATTAAGATCCAACTCTACCCTTCAGGCACAAAGTGGAGATTCAAGGGACTTTCCAGCATTTAAAAACTGTCATGACTATGGCTACCCTTGCCCACCACAGTGTGCCAACAGAAATTACTCATCTGTTGCAATGTCCTGCCCTGGGACCAGTGGGAAAAAAAAGGGTGAGAGTGAAGAATTAGAGCTTTCCTCTTTTCTAGCCACAAGTTTCCTGCCTAATTATACTTGTGTGGTGAGGTACAAAGTATTTTTAATAAGCTCTTTTCTCCCTAGACTTCTAAGGTAATTCAGAGCATCCATTTGTAGCAGTATGAATTTTTTTAAACCAATTTTTCATACAATTAAAATACCCATTGCATAAAGCAAGCTGAACAACAGTTCAAACAAATTCCCTAAAAGGAAAGAAATGTAAGTGAAGTATGGACTTTAGTTAATAACAATGTGTCATCATTTGTTCATTAGTTGTAAATGTCATACTAACATAAGCTGTTAACAACAGGGGAAAGTGGATGTAGGGCATATGGGAATTTTGTTGTACTATTCATACGATTTTTAGAATAAATCTGAAAGTATCCTGACATTAAATTTGTTTAAACAAACAACAAAAATATATTCCTGCAGCCCTATTCTCAAATTTGGTTCTTTTTGTTTGTTTATTGGCTAAAGAGAATTCTGTTGTCGTCCAAATTGAGAATCAAAGTTTTGTTTTCATTTTAAAAAGTCAGCTGTTCTTTCATAGTCAACTGAATGTTGAGAATGGAAGCAAGCCAACCACCTGCAGCCGCAGTCAGTTCAAGTTCCAAGAAAAACAAACTTAAAGGAAATAATTAAATAAGAGCAAAAGATTATATATACTAGCTCTGCAATGGATTCCACTTCTGTTCTCCAGCAAAAAAGAAAAACAATATGTCTGTTATTAAGTACTGATTCTAACAAATTATGGCACATAAACAGAATAATATATACCATTTTGAAATAAAAGAATGTAAGAATTGAGAATTCTTAATTATGTAGTGATTGGTGGGAATAGCAAAATATATGAGAGTTTATATTCAACTAAATGCAAAAATGTAAGGTAAAGTGTGTGTATATTGTGCAAGTTGTGTATCTTGGAAGAGTGAGATATGTTGACATATTCATTGAAATGTCAAGATTATCTTTAGTAAAAACCAATGATGCTATGGCAGAGCAATCAACCTTTTTTGTGTGTGTTAAAACCCTCAATGAATTTGTTAAGTTAAAAAACAAATAAGCATGTCATTCTTGTCCATTCCTTCTAAATCTGAATGTGTTGACCTATCAGTTCCAATCCCTAGACTAGCAGGACTCCTGCCTTTCTTCCTATTTTCAAGGCTCCTGTTCCTCAGTTTAGATGACTTGGAAGAGGGGGTTTAGGGAAGACAGGAAGGGAGCTGTCGTCCATATCCATCTCTCATGTCATTTAGTTCCAGAATTAATTTTGCTCTCTACTCCATTTATTTTGCTATTAGTTTGGGGATCACTGTCCTCCACTGCATTAAGTGACATCAAGTGGAGGGGGAGGCCACATTGCTCCATGCTGTTCTTTCCTTTATAATTTTGATATGTACAGGTCAAAATTCAGTCACTAGCATTACTATGCAGAAATGTACCTTTTTTTCTTTTTGGTCTATAACTGAACTTCACTCAAAAGCTTCCATTTCTGCACAGTTGTAAATTTACAATCTTATAGTCAATCTACTCTCATTAAATAAACATAGACATCAAATTCCATGTCCTAAATCCCTGATATTAAAAACAAAGTTCTGAAATTCAAAAAATGTAAACAACTGGGTCTTGAGAATAAGGCTTTCAAAACTATTATTTATGCTGAGCTATTTCAAAATCCATTTATAAACTTAATGGATTCCTTTGCCTCTCTGTGTTCCTTGGTCTCTCTTCTTTGGGGTAATAAGTCATGAATATTTTGATATTAGTTTTAATGGCAAGGGGGATTCAGTATAAAAAAGGAAACAAATTAAATATTTCAAAATATTACCCTTAAATATACCTCCATAATCTTCCTTTCAAGCTTTAGTTCTCTTCATTTCTGGGATGAAAGGGCTTAAATAAGACATATAAATCTTTCTCCCCCAAATGAGTATTCCCTCAAACCACAACCCAAAAGAACAGTCTACATCAACATTACAAAAAGTAAAAGAACAATTATTTTTGGAAGCCTGGGGAGGTGGTAGAGTAGGAGGATCCTAAGCTCACCTTGTCCCACAGATACACCTTAGACAATAGCCACATCAGTGCAACTAACCCAGATAACAATCCAAAGACTGGCAGAACAGCCTCTCCACTGTTAATTGTAAAGAATAAACCACATCAAAAAGGGTAGGAGGGGTGAAGATGCAGTTGGGAAACAAACTCTCAGTGAGACTAACCACAAACAGGAAGGACACCACAAGCACAGAGAAGGGAAAGGAAGAAATCCCACACCAGGTCCCCTAGACCTGGGGGACCTGCACTGGGAAGACAAGTCCCCAAGACATTTGGCTTTGAAAATCAGTGGGGCTTAACTTCATGAGTATGTACAACCAGCAGAGCTTAACTCTGGGCACTTTAAAAAACTGTGGGCTTAGCCCTGGGAGAGTTAGGAGGATGTTAGAAAACTGGGTCCATGCCCTTAAAAAGACAGCATAACAAACAAACCCATCCAAGATACAGCATAGAAGTAGCAGTTTGAAACGTGCCTGGGGTACACAGGAAGGAGATTTATTTACTAATCTGAGAGCCATGCTCCCTGGAAGGGCAGGGATCTTTAGAAGACTTCTCCAAGAACAAAAGAACTGAAAGATGCCATCAACCCCTCCCCAGCCTGGAAAGCAGGATACTTGCAGAACCAGCAAGAACACTTTCCACCTTGCTTGCTAACATCTGTTTCCTGCCTCCATCTTCGTAGACTCACCCTATCCAACACACCCCACTTGGCAGGAGTAACTCCAGAGTGGCTCCTGATATGTATCATTCTGCAAGCAGCCCTGACAGTGACTAGTGTCCCTCCAAAGTGACTCCTGCCCCAGGGAGAGGGGAAGATAACTCTACACATCAATTTGACTGGAGCCCTGGCAGTGGACTGGGGGCAGATATCTGATCTAACTGCTGGTCCCATGCACCAACAAAAACCTCAGAGAAGGCAACACAAGGAGAGAGCCCTGTAGTTTGGTGTGATTGCAGCCCAGGAAACATCAGCCTCAGTAAGCATCTGGTCTGAATCAACTACAAGTGCAATGCAGCCCCTGGCTGGCCCCTTTACAGCACAGGGACCAAACCGTGTCCACAATAGATAAAGTGGGCCTTGTAGCTAACTGGAATGAAGGCAAATGTGGCTCAGACACAATAGTAGGGTACACACAATGCACAGGGGACATGCCTAAAGTGCCTGGTTTTAGAGAACAAGGAACATTTCACTACAGGAAACTATAGGACCTCTTCTTCACAAGAACACTACTTTTAAGATCAGAAGATGTAGCTGATTTCCTAATACACAGAAACCAACATGGAGAGTTAGACAAAATGAGGAGATGGAGGAATATGTCCCAAATGAAAGAACAGGAAAAATCACAGCAAGAAAGCTAAATGAAATGGAGAGAAGAAATGTGCCTGGTCAAGAATTCAAAGTAATAGTCTTAAAGATACTGACTGGACTTGAGAAAAAACTAGAGAATTTCAACAAGGAGATAGAACACATAAAAAAGAACCTAGTAGAGATGAAGAGCCCAATAACTAAATACAATAGAGGGAATCAATTGATTAGAGGAGGCAGAAGAATGGATCAGCGAGCTGGAAGACAAAGTAATGGAAAACAATCAGATAAACAGCAAAAAGAAAAAAGGAATAATAAAATAAAAAAGAATAGGTTAAGGGGCGCCTGGGTGGCTCAGTCGGTTGAGCATCTGACTTGGGCTCAGGTCATGATCTTGTGGCTGTGAGTTTGAGCCCCGCCTCGGGCTCTATGCTGACATCTCAGAGCCTGGAGCCTGCTTCGGATTCTGTGTCTCCCTCTCTCTCTCTGCCCCTCCCCCACTCATGCTCTGTCTCTCTCTGTCAAAAATAAATAAAAATTTAAAAAAATTTTTTAAAAAGAGTAGGTTAAGAGAACTCAGCAACTTCATCAAGTATAATAACATATGAATTATAGGGACCCCGGAAGGAGAAGAGAGAAAAAAGGCACAAATAAGGAGAAATAATGGCTGAAAGCTTCCCTAATCTGAGGAATGAAACAGACATCCCATCCAAAAGACACAGAGAGCCCCCCAAAAAATCACCCCAGGGACATCCACACCAACATACATAGTAATTAAATGGCAAAAAGTAATGACAAAGAAAATTTAAAAGTAGCAAGAGGGGTGCCTGGGTAGCTCAGTCAAGTAAGCATGCAACACTTGATTTTAGCTCAGACAATGATCTCACATTTATGGATGCAAGCCCCACATCAGACTCCGTGCTGAGTGTGGAGCCTGTTTGAGATTCTCTCTCTTCCTCTGCCCTTCCTCTGCTCATGTGTGTGCTCTCGTTCTCTCTCTCTCTCTCTCTCTCTCTGTAAAAAAATAAATAAATAAATAAAATCAAAAGACTAAAAAAATAAAAACAACAAGAGAAAAGAAAACAGTTACATAAAAAAGAAGGCCCATAAGGCCATGAGTTGATTTGTCAGCAGAAATTTTGCAGGCCAGAAGGGAGTGGCAAGATACTTTCAAAGTGCTAAAGGGAAAAAAATCTGCAACCAAGAATATTTTATCCAGTAAAACTATCATTCAGAAAAGAAGAAGAGACAGTTTCCCAGAAAAGCAAAAGTCAAAGGAGTTCATCACCACTAAACCAGCCTCATAAATTAAAGGGAATTCTTTTTTTATTTTATTTTATTTTTTTTATTTATTTTTGGGACAGAGAGAGACAGAGCATGAACGGGGGAGGGGCAGAGAGAGAGGGAGACACAGAATGGGAAACAGGCTCCAGGCTCCGAGCCATCAGCCCAGAGCCTGACGCGGGGCTCGAACTCATGGACCGCGAGATCGTGACCTGGCTGAAGTCGGACGCTTAACCGACTGCGCCACCCAGGCGCCCCAAATTAAAGGGAATTCTTAGAATGGAAAGAAAAGGCCACAACCAAGAGTAAGGAAACTAGAGAAAGGAAAAAATTTCACAGGTAAATAAAAACATGTTAAAAGCAGTAAATTAATCACTTTTAAAACCATATGGAGATTAAAGTACACAAGCAGTGGGGCATCTGGGTGGCTCAGTCGGTTAAGCGGCCTTCAGCTCAGGTCATGATCTCATGGGCCGTGAGTTCGAGCCCCGCGTCAGGCTCTGTGCTGACTGCTCAGAGCCTGGAGCCTGTTTCGGATTCTGTGTCTCCCTCTCTCTCTGACCCTCCCCCATTCATGCTCTGTCTCTCTCTGTCTCAAAAATAAATAAAACATTAAAAAAAAATAAACCATAAAGTACACAAGCAGTAACATCAGTTATATCTATAAATATCTATATCTATAAAAATCAGTCAAAGGATTCACAAAACCGAAGGATGTAAAGTGACATCATATACATAAAATGTGGGAGAGGGTGACTAAAATTTAGTCCTTTTGGAATGGGTTTAGACTCCAGTGACCATAAAGTTAATATACCCTGCTATATGCATAGGGTGTTAGATGTCAACCTTATGGTAACCACAAATCAAAAAGTTACACAGATATGCAAAAAATAAAGAGAACAGAATCTAAGCATATCACTAAAGAAAGCAATCAAATCACAAGGGAAAAGAACAAGGGAAGAAAGGAACACAGAAGAACTGCAAAAACAACCATAAAACAAGTAACAAAATGGCATTAAGTATATACCTATCAATAATCACATTGAATGTAAATGGACTAATCGCTTCTCGGCCTTTTGGCTAAGAGCAAATGAATGTAAATGGACTAAATGCTCCAACCAAAAGAGTTAGGGTGACTGAATGGATAAAAAAATAAAGATTCATCTACATGTTGCCTACAAGAGACCCATTTCAGATTTAAAGAAACATGCAGATTGAAAATGAAGGAATGGAAAAACATTTATCATGCAAATGGAAGTGAAAATAAAGTTGGGGTTACAACTTTGGAGTATTACTTTGTTGGACAAAATAACCTTTAAAACAAAGACTGGAGCAAGAAGGGCACTATATAATGATAAAGGGAATGATTCAACAAGAAGATATAACAATGTAAATCAATATTTATGAACCCAACAGGAAAGCACCCAACTATGTAAAGCAACTATTAACAGACAGAAAATTATTAATGAAATAATCAATAGTAATATAAGAGTGGGGAACTTTAAAACCCTGCTCACATCAATGGATTGATCATTCAGACAGAAAATCAATAAGGAAACAGTGGCTCTGAATGACACACTGGATCAGATGGATCTAACACATATATTCAGAACATGCAATCCCAAACAGCAGAATTCATATTCTTTTCATGGGCACATGGGGCATTCTCCAGAATAGATCACATGCTAGGCCACAAAACAAGCCTCAATAAATTAAAAAACGACTGCAGTCTGGGCGCCTGGGTAGCTCAATTGGTTAAGTGTCCGACTTTGTCTCAGGTCATGATCTCGCAGTTCGTGAGTTCAAGCCCCGCGTCTGGCTCTGTGCTGACAGTTCAGAGCCTGGAACCTGCTTCGGATTCTGTGTCTCCCTCTCTGCTCCTCCCCCACTCACACTGTTTCTGTCTCTCTCTCAAAAATAAAGATTGAAAAAAAATTTATAAAAAAAAAAAAAGACTGCAGTCATATAACATATCTTTTCTAATCATAAAAGTTTGAAACTAGAAATCAGTCACAAGAAAAAAATCTGAAAAGAACACAAATACATGGAGGTTAAATAACATACTACTAAACAATGAATGCATAAACCAAAAAATTAAAGAGGAAATTAAAAAAATACATGGAGACAAATGAAAATGAAGTACAATGGTCTAAAATCTTTGGGATGCAGCAAAGGCTGTTCTAAGAGTGAAGATTACAGCAATACAAGCCTCCTTCAAGGGACAAAAAAAAAATCTCAAATAACGTATGGTTACATCTAAAGAAGCTAGAAGAAAATGAACAAATACAGCCAAAAGCCAGTAGAAGGAAGAACATAATAAAGATTAAAGTAGAAATAAATGAAATAGAGTATAAAAAACCAATAGAACAGATCAATGAAATCAGGAGGTGGTTCTTTGAAAAGATCAACAAAAATAATAAACCTTTAGCCAGATTCATAAAAAAAAAAAAAAAAAGGAGAGAGAGGAGAGTGAGAGAGAGGACTTAAATAAACAAAGTCAGAAATGAAAGAGGAGAATTAACAATCAGCATCACAGAAATACAAACCATTACAAGAAAATGTTATGAAAAATTATATGCCAATGACAAACTGGACAACCTAGAGAAAATGGATAAATTCCCAGAAATATATAACCTTCCAAAACTGAATCAGGAGGAACTAGAAAATTTGAACAGATCAATTACTAGCAATGAAATTGAGTCAGTAATCAAAAAACTCGAAACAAACAAAAGTCCTGACCAGATGGCTTCACAGGTCAATTCTATAAGCATTTAAAGACGAGTTAATATCTATTCTTTTCAAACTATTCCAAAAAATAAAAGGGGAGAGTTTCCAAATTCACTCTATGAGGCCAGCATTACCCTAATATTAAACCAGACAAAAACATTACAGAAAAAGAAAACTACAGGACAATATCTCTAATGAATATAGATGTAAAAATCCTCAGCAAAATATTAGCAAACCAAATCCAACAATGCATTAAAAAAATCATTTATCGTATCAAGTGAGATTTACTCCAAGGATGCAGAAGTGGTTTGATATTTGCAAATTAGTCAGTGTAACACATCACATTAACAAGAGCATAAAAACCATATAATCATTTCAATAGATGCAGAAAAAGAATGTGACAAAGTGCTACATCCATTCATGATAATTACCCTCAAAAAAGTAGGTTTAGAAGGGAGTACACCTCAGCATAATAAAGGCCATATATGAAAAGCCCACAACTAACATCACACTCAAGAGTGAAAATCAAAGCTTTTCTCCTAAGATCAGGAGGAAGATAGGGACGTCCACTCTCACTACTTTCATTTATCATAGTACTGGAAGTCCTGACCTCAGAAATTAGACAAGAAAAGAAATAAGAGGTATACAAATTGGTAAGAAAGAAGTAAAACTTTCACTATTTGCAGATGACATGACACTGTATTTAGAAAATTCTAAAATTCCACCAAAAAAAACCCCTGCTAGAATTGATAGGAATTCAGTAAAGTTGCAGAATACAAAATCAATATACAGAAATCTGTTGAATTTCTACACTAATAATGAAGTGCCAGGAAAAAAAATAAGAAAACAATCCAATTTACAATTATACCAAAACAAATAAAATGCCCAGGAATAAACTTAACCAAGGAAAGACCTGTAGTGTGAAAACTATAAAACACTGATGAAAGAAATTGAAAATGACACAAGCAAACAGAAAGATATTCCATGCTCATGGGTTGAGAGAACCAATATTGTTAAAATCGCATACTACCCAAAGCAATCTACAGATTTAATGTTACCCCTATCAAAATACCAACAGTATTTTTCACAAAACTAGAACAAATAATCCTAAAATTTGTATGGAACCACACATGCACACACACACACACAAAAACCAAATAGCCACAGAAATCTTGAAAAAGAGGAACAAAACTGGAGGTATCACAATTCCAGAATTTAAGATACACTACAAAGCTATACTAATCAAAACAGTATGGTACCAGCACTACGTCAGACACATAGATCAGTGGAACAGACAGAGAGCCCAGAAATAAACCCATGATTATATGGTCAATTATTCTTTAACAAAGCAGGCAAAAATATATAATGAGAAAAAGACCTTCTCCTCAACAAACGATGTTAGGAAGACTGGACAACTGCATGCAGAAGAATGAAACTGGACCACTGTCTTACACCATACACAAAAACAAACTCAAAATGGGGCACCTGGGTGGCTCAGTCGATTAAGCGTCTGACTTCAGCTCAGGTCATGATCTCACAGTCTGAGTTCGAGCCCCGCGTCAGGCTCTGTGCTGACAGCTCAGAGCCTGGAGCCTGCTTTGGATTCTGTGTCTCCCTCTCTCTCTGCCCCTCCCCTGCTCGTGCTCTGTCTCTCTTTGTCTCAAAAATAAAAAAAATAAAAAATTAAAAAAATTAAAAAATAAACTCAAAGTGGATTAAAGACCTAAATATGAGATCTGAAACCATCAAATTACTAGAAGAAAACATAATAGTTTCTTTGACATGGGCCAGAGAAACATTTTTCTAAATATGTCTCCTCTGGCATGGGAAATAAAAGCAAAATTGAACCATCAAGATGACACCCAAATAAAAAGCTTTTGCACAGTGAAGGAAACCATCAGCAAAATAAAAAGGCAACCTACTGAATGGGAGAAGATATTTTCTTTTTTTTTTTTTTTTTTTTTTTTTTCAACGTTTATTGATTTTTGGGACAGAGAGAGACAGAGCATGAACGGGGGAGGGACAGAGAGAGAGGGAGACACAGAATCGGAAACAGGCTCCAGGCTCTGAGCCATCAGCCCAGAGCCTGACGCGGGGCTCAAACTCACGGACCGTGAGATCGTGACCTGGCTGAAGTCGGACGCTTAACCGACTGCGCCACCCAGGCGCCCCGAGAAGATATTTTCAAATGATACATTGGATAAGGAATGAATATCCAGAATATACAACTTAATCAACTCAACACCAAAATCATCATCATCATCTTCATCCTCCTCATCACCGTCCAATTCAAAATGGGCAGAGGACATCAACAGATATTTTTCCAGTGAAGACATACAGATGGCCAAAAGACACTCTGGCCAACACCAGTCATCATTATGGAAATGCAAATTAAAACAATGAGATATCACCTCGCACCCATCAGAATGGCTAAAATCAACAACACAAGAAATAAGTGTGTTGGCAAGGGTGTGGGAAAAAAAGGAAGCCTCGTGCACTGTTGGTGAGAATGCAAACTAGTGTAGCTACTGTGGAACACAGTATGGAGGTTCCTCAAAAAATTAAAAATAGAATTACCATAGGCTCTAGTAACACCACTGTGGGGCATTTACCCAAAGAAAATGAAAATGCTAATTCAAATATATATATATATATCCCTATGTTTACAATAGCCAAGATACGGAAGTAGCCCGTGTCCGTGCATAGATGAATGGGTAAAGAAGGTGGTGGTGGTGGTGGTGGTGGTGTGTGTGTGTGTGTGTGTGTGTGTGTGTGTGTATATATATGATGGAATATTTTTCAGCCGCAAGAAAAGAATGAAACCTTGCTATTTACAACAACATGGATGGATCTAGAGGGTATAATGGTGATGAAATAAGTTAGTCAAAGAAAGACAAATACCATGTGATTTTACTCATACGTAGAATGAAAAAAAAAGTAAAGAAAAGAAAAAAAGAGACCAACAGAATAGGACTTTTAAATATAGAGGACATGCTAGCGGTTCCCAGGGGGATTCATAGTACACTTATCATGATGAACAGTGAGTCACGTACGGAACTGTTGAATGATATACAAGTGAAACTAATATAACCCTGTATGTCAATTATACTTGAATTAAAAAATACTGATTGGCGACAACACTCCTTCTCCCCCCACTCCAATTCTGATCCAGTAGGGCTTAAATGATTTCATAATTTGTATTTTTTTAAATGTTTTATTTATTTTTGAGAGAAAGAGAGAGAGAGCGAGAGGGATAGTACAAGCGAGCAGGGAAGGGGCAGAGAGAGAGGAGGCCAGAAGATCCAAAGTCGGCTCTGTACTGACAGCAGAGAACCTGATGCAGGGCTCAAACTCAAAAACCATGAGATCATGACTGAGCTGAAGCCCGACACTCGAACTACTGAGCCAGTCAGGTGCCCCCATAATTTGTATTTTTTCGTAAGACTCTAGGTGTATAAGAAGGTAGATTTGGTGGAGGGGAAAGCAACTATTTTCTTCAAGAAAATATAATTTGCAAAATTTCAATTTCATCTTCCATTAAAGAAACAAGTTTTAACTTTTCCAGAGTAATTTATCCTGTGAAGTCCTCAAATCTTGAATTTTTCTGATTTAGAAAGGTGTTTTTCACCACATATTCATGTAACTAAAGGTGTCAGGGTGAGGAGTGGGTTCCAAGCATAAAATGAAGGTCTGTGAGGTAAAGTCAAGTCTCCATCTTTTATTATCAGAAAACTTCCCTGGTTTGTCATCTGGAATTATGTGGGATTTCTTTTTGTTTGGTTTGTTTTTATGTTCTCCATTAGGAGTCTATTTTTCCTAAATGGTTGTAATATTCCAGAATGTTCTTTACTAAGAGTGCAGCAAAGAACAATAACAGAAAGGTCTGGAAATAACAACTAGGGGAAACATCAAGAAATATTACATAAAAGGAAGGCATGGAGTGTGACTAGAGGTATGGCATAGATTCAAAACTGTTGAGTACATTTTGGAAGAATTCATAAGTGTTCATTTCTTAGATAACAATGGCTAGGTATCTACCAGGAAAGTATTCCTTATTTTTTTTTGTGTAAGTTTATTTATTTGTTTTGAGAAAGAGAGAGTGCATGCATGCTCACACAAGTCGGGTAGGGGTAGAGAGAGCAAGAGCGAGAGCAAGAGCGAGAGCGAGAGCGAGAGAGAGAGAGAGAGAAAGAGTCCTAAGCAGGCTCCATGCTGTCAGCACAGAGCCCAATGAGGGGCTCAAACTTATGAACCATGAGATCATGACCTGAGATGAAATCAAGAGTAGGACACTTAGCCAATCCAGCCACCCAGGCACCCCTATCAGAAAAGTATTGTTACAACTATTTAGAATAAAATGACTTCTGGTTTATTCATTTTGCTATATATGTGACTTATGCAATCTTATAATAAGATAGTCCACTGAAAGTACAAACATTATTTGTTGAGATTACTGCCTCCAAACATTCAGAGTTCTAAAATTTTATTTCAATTTGATCAAAACCCTTTTCTTCCTTTTTAACAACATCAGAAACAAAAATTATTTTCATCCTCAAAGTATGACCCTTAACTTTTAATTTTTCCACTTCACCAAATGCAACCCCCACCCTACACTGTCCATTTAAAAATATTCAACATAAACATGTTCTCATTTGAAGTGATACTCTACTAGCAGAGTTAATGAGATGTGTCAAGCAGAAGAGCTCCTAAATAATGATAATTACCCAACTCTCAACTGTGTTCCTATCACACGACATATAAAACTTATATAAAAAAATGTGAGCTGTTCTTTAAGCTTCAGACTAAAGTATACTTTACCTGATGTTTTCACTACCATGTCATTCTTACTTAAACATATTATTACAGACAGTCCCCAACTCACAACCTTTCGGCTTAATGATTTTTTGACATTATCATGGTGGAAAAGCAATATGCGTTAAGTAGAAACTGCGCTTCGAATTTTGAATCAGCAAGTCAGGCTGCAGTTTTCAGTCAGCCAGGTGGTCACGAGGGTAAACAACCAATAACACCTACAATGATTCTGTACCCATACTGAACTTTTTTCAGTTTCAGTTCAGTATGCAATAAATTACATGAGATATGTAACACTTTATAGTAAAATAGACTTTGTGTTAGACTATTTGCCCAACGGTAGGCTAATGTAAGTGTTCTGAGCACATTTAAGGTAGGCTAGGTTAAGCTATGATGTCCAGTAGGTTAGATGTATTAAATGTGTTTTTGACTTATGATATTTTCAATTTATGGGTTTCTAGGAATGTAACTCCATGATAAACCCAAGGAAATCTGTATTTAAAAGGTAGATACTGAAATACAAGTACAGGAGACTTCTTTAAATGAGTGTCCATCTTGAGGATGGCAAGAACTTTCTCATTCTTGCTTTCTATTTAAAGCTACTTTCCTCTCTCTGTATTTTACCTCTTCTACTTAGGGACAACCATGGAGATCCCACTCCCATCAGACAGTGGTTATTTGGGTAATGGCAAAACCTGCTCATCACCCAAATTGTCCAGGTGATGATGGTATTTAGAATCCGTCTGACGCAGATGACCCACACCTTAAGAATGAAAGATACTCAGGAGGTAACTGCCTGTCTTCTGTCTCCTCTTTATTACTCAAGGGGATGATCCCACACGATCCCCTGGCATTCTAATCTCTGACAATTTCCAAAGGCAAGAAATACTTTGCATTTATCCTAAATCTGTCCCCATGAATATGTTCTCTCAACGTGACTTTCATGGATATAGATAACTGCTCATTTCCTCCTTCAGGAATTTGTTGTGGTCCACTGTAGCAGGTTGCTCACTAATCATCAAAAAAAGAAAAAAAAAAAGATCCTTTAGATTGCATGGAGACTACTACTTGGTTTCTTCTTTTATTAAACTTAGGACACAAATTTTGAATTTTATTTCAATATCTGTATGTCAATAAGTTGTATATATCCTTGGCTCTTTCTGAATAATTACTCAAACTTTTATATCCCAACTCAGTTGTAAGGTCCAGAGTTACACAGAATACTCTGAAATATTTATATGTAACATTCTAATACATTTCTTTCCTAACTGCTGAATATACAGTATTTCACATGATGATGGTAACATTAATTCATACTTTATACTGTGTTAGGGTCTGGGCTTTGTATTGTAGGTGCTTAACAAAAGGTTGTTAAGAAAAAGAATAAATCAACTAATGTGATTTCCATATTCCCAAGCTTATAAATTATCTATGAATCATCCCATGTTCAACAGTAATTTTCAAATCACAATTTTTGTTAACAATATCCAGTTGTTTCATCCAGTACCATTATGGTACTGCATAATGGCTAAGCATGGGGACAAGGGGTTGGCCAGTGTTCTGCCCAAGTGTGAATCCCAGCTCTGTCACTCAGTAATGTGTGACTGTGCAAGGTATGTAAAGTCCCCCTTAAAAAAACCCCACACCACTGAGTTGTGAACGCTTGTGAAAGCCTCTTAGCATGGCCACAGCCAAAGAGTAAGCTTTCAATAAATGTTGGCATGGTGGCATGGGCTGAATGTTTGTGTCCTCCCAAAACTCATATGTTAAGACTGTAAGCCCCAATATAATGGTATTAGGAGGTAGGATCTTTGGGATCTTTGGAAGAACCTATGAATGAGATTAGTACCCTTATGAAAGGGACCCCAGAGAGTGTCCTAGCCCTTCTTCTGCCATGTGAGGGCACAGCAAATGGGCTCTCACTGACAACAAATCTGCCAGCACCATGATCTCAGACTACCCAGCCTTTCAGAATTGTGAGAAATAAGTTTCTGTTGTTTATAAGCCACTCAATCTATTGCATTGATTTGTTATCTCGCCCAAACTGACTATAAGACACATAGCATCACCCCTCTGGTGGGGGCAGGATTTCAACTTTCTGATTGTTCAATGACTAAAAGGAGGAGAATCACCCTTTCAGAGGTTAGAGTTTAGATAATGGTGTCCGATTGAATGAGAATGCATCTTTGTCAAAAGGCTACTGTTTCTCTTTTGGGTTCCCTCCCTCTTATTCTCACTCCGCTCACTCTCTGCTTCCAGGAATTCTGTGAAAGAAATCACATTCTATGTGCTGTTTCCTGATCTCACATCCATTCCTATCCCAGCCTATGCTGCTTTCTTCACTGCTCCAAGCACATGGTCGCCCGTCAATACCGTGAACTTGGGTCTTTCTCCCCTGCTATCCTGCCAAACTTGTACTCATGCTCTGTATCTGCCTTCACTCCCTTTACTGCAAAGCTGCAGAGTGCTGTTGGAGAAACCAACAATAGGGCAGACTGGGCTTCTGTGTGTGTGTGTTCTCCCACCTTACCCAGTAAACAATCCTTCTACACACCTCAGTGAGTTTCCTCTCCAATTCTTCACAGCAGCATTTCATCTCATCTACTCTTCTTTTCAATGTCCCTGACATTCCTCTGCCAACCTTGTTCTCAACACACACTGGACCAACAAATTGACATTTCTAGTTAAAGTAGAAATTTGTCATTTGAGGGAATGTATGCCTGAACACAGATATAAGGCCGTTTTTCCTCAGATCGAGATTCTCTAAGTCAGTTTATTGGTGGTGGGCAGGATCTGTTTCAGAATCATGGTGGAAAGGTCTCTAGGTTGCTCCCTGTCTACGGCTGGTGCTCCTGGAACACCCACAGTAGGAAGAGCTCCTGCATCTAAAGGAGTCAGTCAAGCCTGCATCATAGGTTAAGATTAGATCAAGAGAACTAGTTCTGCAAGGAAAATGAAACAATCTGCAATCCATTTTAGGATGTGCCTTTGGGTGAGATTCATCTGCTCCAATTCCCTGGTGCCTCATTTCCGTGCCAATCAGAAGGCACCCATTTCTTGACAATTTTGCTGTTTTCTTTCTTCTGGCACATTTGATCAGCTAATATTGAAAGCTCTCCCATCTGTGAGCCGTCAATAGCTTTACCATCACAAGTGTCTCCCAGGCCAGGCAGCTGTCGAAGCCTATTTAACAGCTCACAACATTGACTGGATTTGGCAGGAACTTACTTGGGAAGTACCGAACCAAAAGGCTAGCTGGTGTTTCATTTGATTAACTGAAAATCTAGACATTCATTTTACTGACCATGTTCCCAGAAGCAAGCAGCTGTGGTCAAGGGCCCCTGTTCAGGGTTTCCGAGCTGAGCCAAGACATTCCCTCCTTGACAACAAAGGCACGCTGGGAGCAGCCTATCGGAGCTTGGGAGTGAAGGAATGTTCTGGCTAACGAGTGCCAGACAAACATCTTTGATATGTATTGAGTTCTTCAGTTCAACTAAATACATTTATTCTTTTGCTGCTGAAGAAGGGGCTTGCTGTGCTCAAAGTCCCCAAACTGTCCAAAAGATCTGAACCACTCTCTGACAGATACTTGCCGGGATTACTGCAGTATCTTCTAGTCAGTTTTCCTGCTTCCTCCCTTGCACCCATTTTCTGGAGTGGTATTTTTAAAAGGCAGATCTGTTCATGCCATTGGACTGCCTAAACTTTTCTCATGGTTTCCATCATGCCTCAAATAAAACCCATGTTTCTTCTCCTGACTTACAAGGACCAGCCAATCTGCCTAAGCTCACTTCCCATGATTCTTCCTCACTAGTGTACCAGGCACACTGTTCTTCCTAACCCTGAGCATGCTGAGTCCATGGGTGGCTTCGGAACTTTATGCTTGCTATTTATGCCCTCTGCCTGGAATGCCCAGAATAATTTTCTCAGTTAAACTTTCCTAATGTCGTTGAAAACGAATTGGTACAAATAAACAGAATTTGAACGAGTGTAAGTTTATTTAGCCTGCTTTCTGGGACATACAAGCACAAACAGAGCTTTCTGTCTCACCTACCATTCTTGGAACATATTAACATTATATCCATGGTTGTCACATTTTTTTAATACTAGAAATTATGCTCTTCTGGGGCACCTGTGTGGCTCAGTCAGTTAAGTGTCTGACTTCGGCTCAGGTCATGATCGCATGGTGTGTGAATTCGAGCCCTGCATTGGGCTCTGTGTTGACAGTGTGGAGTCCACCTGGGATTCTTTCTCTCTCCCTCTCTCTCTAAAAGTAAATAAATAAAACAAAAGAAATTATGCTATTCATTTATGTAAGAAACTGGCATATAGTAGCTATATGCCAGTGGTCTAGTTCATAGCTAAAGACTTTAATAGGTTAAATTCCAACTACCACTCTGGATCTTTAAAAATTTTTTTCTTTTTGAAAGAGAGAGAAATAGAGCGTTAAGTGGGGGAGGGGCAGAGAGAAGGGGAGACACGGAATCCGAAGCAGACTCCAGGCTCTGAGCTGTCAGCACAGAGCCTGACGTGGGGCTCAAACTTGTGAACCACGAGATCATGACCTCAGCTGAAGTGGGACGCTTAAATACTATTTTAAGATCCAGAGAGGTAGATGGAGGGGTGCCTGGATGGCTCAGTTGGTTAAGGCTCTAACAACTCAATCCTGGCTTTTAAGGTAAAGGCTAAGCTGCTATCAGAAAAAGCCCCAAATATACAATGACTTAAATGAGGTAAATGTTTATTTCTCTGTCCTGTAATAGTCCAATGTAGCCTAGTGGGTCAATTCTTCTCTATAAGCGTATTCAACAATGCAGATTCCCTCCATATTAAATGTTCTGCTGATCCTTAGGGCTCATGCCTCCCCTACGAAGTCAAATTGGCTCATAGCCATATCTAAGGTGTAAGACCTTAGCCATATCTAAGGTCCCAGACAAAAAAAGAGGGAAAGTAATTTCCTTTTAATCAAGTAATTAATCATTACTGTTGATCACTTTCCACAGAAGCACTAAAGTCCTCTGGCCACACCTAGATGCAAGGGGGCTGGGAAACATAGACTCTACCTGGGCAACCAAATCCAAATAACAATGGAGGAACAGACTGTGGGGGGCAACTAGCTGTCTTCTATACTCATGTAGGCAGTGCTACCTTTGATGAGTAAACGATTAATTGACACAAAGATTATACTCTTCTCTCTCATCCAGCACTGATCTACTAGATAAATGCAAGAAAGGAATAACAGAGACCAAAATATTATCTTTATTACTTACAAAGTCCAGGGTGGAGGATATGGCTTTGTGTATGTTAACCACAGGAGCTTTACAATGCTGAATTGCAGGAGGAGACACACATCATCAAGTTTAAGGCAGCACTGAACCAAGGCAACTCTTCCTTGTGGTGGGGAAGAGTGTGCCCTTGAAGGAGCAGGAGAACATATTCTCTCTGTAGGCAGATTGCTCCCAAAAGGAAGGGTGGCTGGAATTCAGCCAAGTAATTCTTAGTTTTTTTTAATGTTTATTTATTTTTGAGACAGAGAGAGACAGAGGATGAATGGGGGAGGGTCAGAGAGAGAGAGGGAGACACAGAATCTGAAACAGGCTCGAGGCTCTGAGCTGTCAGCACAGAGCCCGACACGGGGCTTGATCTCATGGACCGCAAGATCATGACCTGAGCCGAAGTTGGACACTTAACCGACTGAGCCATCCAGGCGCCCCTCAGCCAAGTATTCTAATGCTCAGTTGTTCTAATCAAATTTACTAAGTATGTTATTAGTTCCACCTCTCCTGAGGTGGTGTGAGTGAAGGAGTGGAGACAGCCTGGCATGCATTCTCTCCAAGGAGGAAATCACACATCTGAGTGCAATTAAACTAAACTAGATATCAATGCATTTCTAAAATCCCCAGTTCTCTACCACCCACCAGTCTAAAGTCTTGTGTCTAAAGCCAATCCCCCCTTCAAAGCTCCATGCTGTATCTCTGCTCGTACTAACTTCTGTGGCATATATTTTTCCCCCTTGCTTTTCTCTAAGATTTTTTTCCCACTGACTTCCCCTCCACAAGCAAATGAACCCATATCTTTCCCATCTTAAAGAAAAACTTCTTTCAACCTTGGATTCTCTTCTAGCTGTAGTTTAATGTCTGCTCTTACCTTCATAAATAAGCCTCTTGAAAGAGTACTCTGAATTCAATTCTTCATTTTCTGTTCATTCCTCAACCCACAGGAATCTGATTTCTGCTACCACCACTAACTGAAATTGTTCTTACTAATTTCCAAATTAAATGGATGTTAGCCAGTCTTTATCTTACTTGACCCCTCACAGATTAATATCCTTGACCACTCTATTTTTTGAAAGTCTTCGCCCCCTCAAGGTTTCCATGACAATCATTTCTGTTTCTTTTTATTTCCTTAAGAAGTGTCTTCATTCTCTCCACTCTGTAAATGTTGGTATTCCCCTGGAATTCGTCTTTGATCTTCTCTTCCCTCATTACACACACACTCCTTGGGTAAGCGTCTAAATCACCAATATACTAATCACCAATACACAATGATTCCCAAATTACACCACTAGCCTAGCTCTCTCTCCTAAGCATCATACCAAATACCCAATTACTAGATATGTTTCCAGGGATGCCCCTCAATTCAGCATGTCCAAGCTAAATTCATTAGCTTCTATCTCGACCTGGACATTAACATTCTCCAGTCACCCCGGTCAGGAACCTGCGAATCATCTCCCATTTCACCCACTTCTTTAAAAATCTCATTTAATTCTATATAAAAATTACACTCAAACCAACCCCTTCTTCCTTTGTTATCATTACCTCATGTAGGTCCAGACCTCATCCATATTCATCTGTACCTACTGCTTCGGCGCCTGGGCTTTCTGTTCTGGCAGGGATAACCATCCTTCATACCACTGCCGGAGCGATTGTTCTAAACCATGATTTAAATCCTAAATATTAGTCAACAATTATAAAGTAACTGCTCTTGACAATATCTTTTGTTTCTAATAATTCCAGCTGCACCCTTGCACCAAACTCCCAATCTTCCAAAAATTTGCCTTCTATGCTTCTATGAGGCTGAAGACTCCTAGAGAAAAATAATGCAATGAACAAATTGACTTCCTTACAAATTTATGGGCTCTGTTCAGCAATTGATTTTTGTTCCCTCATCACTGTTTCCCCATAACATCCACTGGGAATCATTAATACTTTCCTCAGAATCCTGACATAATCACCACTTACCTCACCTCTGACAGGTAACATGACCTCCATCAGAGGAGGGGAGAGAACATCAACCCAATTGAGATTTTTGTTTTAGAGCAGTTAATGCTAACATATACTTAAGATAAATTAGGCAGCAGGACCCTGTCTAAATCTCTACTAGATTGTGAAATACCATCAGGATGGAAAATAACTTAACTTCACAATAAAGTCTAAGTTTCCTCACATAATATATAAGGTCCTTCATGACTCTGCTCCTGCTTGTCTCTGGCTATCCCTAGGTATTCCCCACCTGCAACCTACCAAACCACATCCTCCACAAGAAACTACTTGGAATAGCCTCTGCATAGACTATTTGCTCAGCCCAGATTAGATAATAGAATGACACTTTTGAAGCTTCCAGAACTTTACCTAATTTTAGATCAAAGTGATCACCATGATCTATCACATAAACAAAAGTAACAAAATGGTGTTCAGTGCTACATAGAGTTCCCTATAGCAACACTGCCCAACCCCCACAGAACTACATACATAGCCAACACCCTAGACTCAGAAAAAGCTGGGGCAGCTTCAAAGGAGTTATCATTTAAACATATTTTAACCATAACTCTATTCTATTTTTTTTTAAGTTTATTTTTAGAGAGAGAGCACATGGCTATGAGGAGGGGAAGGGCAGAGAGAAAGATTCCCAAGCAGGTTCCACACTCTATGCTGAGCCTGACTTGGGGCTCCATCTCACGACTGTGAGATCATGACCTGAGCCTCGAGATCATGACTGAAGCCAAAAACCAAGAGTCAGACACTTAACCAACTGGGCCATACAAGCTCCCCTATTTTTACTTTGTACGTAAGCTCTATTCAGGGCTTAAACTCATGACTCTGACACCAAGAGTCGCATACTCCACCGACTGAGCCAGCCAAGCGCCCCACCATAATTCTATTCTAAAGCAAGATAATAAATGCTAAATTCATTGTTTCTCAGTTTTCTTCTCCACTTACTCTGTGATGTGAGGTGTGAAGAAGGCTGGTCCTGTGTTAGTTCTGGGAGAAGATAAAAATTTTACAGTGACTTGAAACAAAATCTGACTAAAACTGTATTAATTTTATTATATAGGAGCCTATAAAATAATTTTAAGTATCATTGCTATAGGATACATATTTTAAGTGCAACCAACACCAGTTAAAAAAAAAAAAAAGTCCTGAAATGCCATATTAGGATCTGACCTATTAAAAAACCTGACAAAGAGTTTTTGGAGCATTTTCCTAGTGTGCTTTTGCCACACACAAGAAAATAGCATTTCCAGTATTATAGTACATATTAAACCAGATTAGCATCCCCTCATTACCTTTCTGTCTCCTCTAATCAACTGCATATTCCTGGAAGGCACAGTCTTTGTATCTCCAGAGTAGAACAGTCTTAAACCCCATTAATGAGTAATGAATGAAAGCTCCTGGAGCTTCCAGGGTCAAGGTTAAGAGTACTTAATCATGTAATTAGTACTTCCAAAGGCATGGGAAATTGTGTCACATGCTGAATTTTACAGCCCAAGTGACTGGCAAGGTGTCACAACAGTACTTTACTCCTCTCAGGTGTTCACCCTCTGTTCCTTCATTTCTGTGTGAAATTTATTATTTTTTTGGTTTGTATTTTCCTTTTTCCTCTCTCCTTTTATCCCTCCTCCATACAGCTGTTCCTTATGGAAATAAATTACATTTAGATGTTTATTGAATAAACTTGAGTTTTCCTGGACTAAATATTGTGTTTCATTAACAACTTTTTCTCAGAACGAGTCTGTCTAGATTGCTTTGACTTCTTAGGTCTTTATTATTTTGACAATGTTCATTAAGAGGTACTTAATATGAAATACGGTAAGTATATTTTTTGAAAGCACATGGTGTATTAATAAGATATTATCACTGTCTCCTACTCTCTTCATTTTCCTCCTTAAAGAAATAGAATAATATGTATGAGGCAGAAACAGAAATGGACTTTTTAAGTTCTACTTCTTGATTGTACATAAGGTATAATTTCCTGGAAATTCAGTAACTCAAGAAATTAATAGTCATTTTGGTATCTATACTTAAACACTAAAAAGTGCTTTATATAAGGTAGCCTAAGTAAGTGGACTTCATGAAAATTATCTGAAATAGAAACACCACTTTGAACCAAGAGTTACTTGTGGACCACATGTAAATTCAAAAATAGGTTCTACCATCATTAACATATATACAAACTTGTATGCAGTAAAAGCTATTATACTGCCAGATTGGATACAGATCTACGTGCTACTTTATGTCACAAGTTAGAGGTGTGTGTTTTAGAGCTGAGTTTCAGATATCTTTTACAATGTATTTCAGCTATAGTGATATTTCTTTTTTCCTTTGTCTTTCTAATGAAATATAAGAACTGCTGAAGCATAAGCCTAAAATCATCTTGAACATCAATGGCTATAGTCACTCCAATAGATAGCATACACGTTAGTCTTCTAATGGTCTGTGACTAAAAACATGGAGGCGATCCAGTGGGTAAAGTAGCTTTACAGTTAATGATCAGTGTCTGGAAAAAAATTCCTGAATGTTTTATCCATTCATTTAACAGATGCTTGTTAAATACAGGCTAGGCCAGGTGATGGGTGCTAGGAATTCAGTAGTGAGCAAAGCAGAGTAGTCTCTTGCAACTCCTGGAGTTTACAGTCCAGTTGAAATGCAGATTTTTACGAAGAAATTATTAGAGGTCTATGAAAGGAGGATGGCCATGGGGTTGAGGACACATAAATCCCAGTCTGAGGGGTCAGCAATGAACAAAACATACGTACGAGATTTAATTTCCCCAACCTCATCATTTATGCACATGATAATATCTCTTGAGTTAATGTTGGCTAAACACTACTCTTTGGAGGAGGTGAAGAAACACTCACCTGAAATACCCTTCTCAATGCTGCTCTGAATAAAAGTTATAGTCAAGGGCACAATGTAAATGTTATTCAATAGGGGAAAAGAAGTCTACTCAGTGCCTACTAAGTGCTAGAGAATAAGACAAACATGTCTCAGCCCTTAGGAAGCTTCCAATCTAAGAAAAGATGGCTGTGGAAGAACAACAAAACTTGACGAGTGTCTCAAGAGGAGAAGCTGAGGGACGTTATAATGAAGAAGTAAAGCCAGTCAGCCAGTAGCAGAAGACTTCAGAGAGATTTGAAGGTAAGTAAATAGCTCTGACTTTGGCATCTTCAGGGTTCTGTGAGAATCACAATTTCACTGCTCTGCCTCAAACAGTGTATCCTTTCACCTGATTTTTTCTTAAAATGCCCCCCAACACGTATACCCTCCCCGGTGTTGAATGGCCTAGGACTTGGTAACTCAGGTAAGATCATCTCTAAGTGTAAGAGAAAAAGATTCTTTTACCCTTGGTGCTCTTTTTATTAAACTTTTCTTTCCTCCCTTCTTACTATTAACAAAGTAGCAAGACTCTTAAAGCAAAAATTCGAGTGTAGGCCTAGGCCAGAGAAGTCAAAGAGACCTCTTTGCTTTCTTTTTATCTAGGCTTTAGGCCAACAGCACAAAAGGAGTCCTTGTAGAAATCTATGACTCAGCCTTGCTCACTAGGGCTCTGGGTTAATGCCAGAGACTTATTGTAAAGAATGTGCGTGTGTGTATGCTTACACTTTTCCACTGGTCCCCAAGGAATCAGAAGATGGCTGATTTATTTTTCACAAACTTGGGGGGTCCCAAAAGAGCCTCTTTTTATCAAAGCTCTAACAGAAGACAAGAAGGCAACAATACGTTGCTTTCTTTTAAGAAATGTACTCAATTACTTGAAATAGTTTTGTTGTTCCTTAGGCATAAAACACCATTCCACATTCACATTCTTTATCCCACTTTAAGGATAGAGGAGGGAGGAGGGTTGATTGCACTGGCAGATCATAGAATACTAATTAAGCTGCTTTTTTCAAGGGCACAGTTTTCGAAGAGGCTATAGGTCACTGCAAGCCTCTCTGTTGCTGGCAGGATGGGGGGGCGGGGCACAGAAAGGTTATCCTCTCCCTAAGTTTGGGGCCCAACAAAGTTTACTTCAGCAACACACAGGGGAGCTAACAGGGTCCTCTTTGGCTTTCGCTCCATTTCCATTAGTGCTCACTGAAGTCTTAGGGCTGGCTGCCTTTGAAGCTTGAAAGGAAGAGAGAGCAATCCTAGGAGCCTGCTTTCGCCTGAGGCTATTTAGGCCAAACAAGCTTAAGAAAAAGAAGCCTTTCATGTGTTCAGCCCAGTTTACTAGAGCTTTGTACTGTGGCTTGAAGCCAAGTTCCCAACTAATAAAATTTTTCACTGTTGTTGTTTGGTTATTTTTGCCCTTGATTTTGCTTTATGAGAATATACCTCTCAGAAGTATTGGGGAGGATATAATTACTCGAGGCAATTTCAGGGACATCCTTGGTACCATCCGGCAAAACATCATTAAATAGTACCCTGACTCACTCGAATTTCTAGACAACGTAAGCAGGAAAAACTGATTAGAAGTAAAAATGCTATTTTTGTTTGCAGAATACACTTTACCGGTGTTGGTGTCATAAAGGCCCTGATAAGAGGGTATACAGACCAATAAAACATTTACAAACCATACCATGGAGTTCAACAAATCTTGATGGTGAACCCAAGACCGCCCACACTGAACAAAGGGTGCCCATGCTAGTACACACACCTGTTCATCTGTTTTCTGGGGTTTCGAATTCGAGAGCTATCAAATGTTAAGAGAAACACAAATTATTTGAATACCGGTAATAAAATCAGGTCTACTGTGAGTCACACTGCGGCCACATTGAAATTGGGTGATGAACGGAACTACCAATTGCCACACCGGTTTCCAAAAACCAATGCTCAAGACTTCCTATTGCACATATGTTTAGAAACGGATATTACCTGCTGCTTGCAAGAGCATCCTGTAAATTCTGACTTTTGTGTACTGAGTCTCAAAGATCTCTGCCCAGATGGTTTCATCTGCTGTTTCTAGAAAGCCTGGGAGGTGGACAGGAGCCATGGATATTCCCTTAGTTGAGTTACTAGCTGCTCTCCTTATTCATCAGGGAGTTTGCACATATAATCTGGAAATGCACATTAAATTTCACAGTGGTTTTTTTAAAAAAATTTTTTGTAATGTTTTTATTTATTTTTGAGACAGAGAGAGATAGAGCATGAGCACGGGAGGGGCAGAGAGAGAGAGGGAGACAGAATCCGAAGCAGGCTCCAGGCTATGATCTGTCAGCACAGAGCCCGACGCGGGGCTCGAACTCAGACTGCGACTTCGTGACCTGACCTGAAGTCGGACACTTAACCGACTGAGCCACCCAGGTGCCCCAAATTTTACAGTGTTTTGAAAAAGAAGCAAAAATATTAGTTTCATAATATAGACCACAAAAACTAAAGCTGGAATAATGTGGATATTGCTAGGATTCTCAGTTATGATGTAAAGGCGTTGTGTTTATTCAGAAAGCACATGAATTGTAGACAGCTGATAAAGATTTTTCTACTCCCTTTGCTAGATGATCCCACCCATTGCCATGGCTTTACTAACAATTAAAATGCTGGTGCCTTCTGAATTTTGCGTCTACAGGTTGTATTTCTCTTCTGTGTTCTGACTGGTATATTCTAATGCTTGCTGAACTTTTGCGGGGGAAAATGCCAGCTTGATTCAAACTGTTTTAAGGCATGATTAGGGCTGGTCTTGCATAGAGCTGAGACTCCGTGGCAGCATCTGCAGATAAGTAAGTTAAAGAAGGCAATTTATGCAGGCAACAAAAGCAGATGGCCTTCATCAAGCTGATGTGCTAAAACTGCTTTAGTTTATTCTTTATAACGCATTTTCTCTCTTTGTGATGATAGGGACTGTGTTTAATCCCAAACCGTTTTTGTTCTTTTACAGACTCCAAAAGTCAGTTAGATAAATCATTAGGCTAAAAACAGAAGACTTCAGAGGCACCTGGGTGGCTCCATTGGTTGAGTGGCCTACTCTGGATTTTGGCTCAGGTCATGATCCCAGGGTCATGGGATCTAGCTTCCTGTCAGGCTCATCACTGAGCATGGAGCCTGCTTGACACACTCTCTCTCTCTCTCTCTCTCTCTCTCTCTCTCTCTCTCTCTCTCTCTCTCTCTCACCCCCTCCCCACCCCATGCCCCTCATCTCTGCATGCACTCTCTCTAAATTAAAATTTAAAAACATTTTTTTTTAAACAGAAGATTTCAAATAAGCACAGTTTACCAATAGGTTGACCCATGATGGACAGATGAAATATCTCCCATAAATGAAATATCTACACAGACATTACTGAAACATAACATGAGGTTACCTGGTGTTATGCTAACATGCTCAAACAATATTTGCAAGGCAGGGTTGCAAAAGAAAATAATGCAAGTAATTGTTTACAACTGAAATAATGATCATCCCCTCATTTTTAGGAAATGGGTATTTCAAAATATTAATTCATGGAAAAGCTCACCATGGAAACAGGAGCTCCTGCTTCAAGTAATTAAGACAAAAAATTTATATAGACCTTTCTATGAGATGTTAGTGATCATTAAAAAACCATATTCTAGCCAGAACTGTATGAGGCATGATTTCTGCTGACTTCAATAGATTACACCTTTGCATAAACTCAGCTGAAATATTTATACCCAGGGAGGTATGTTTTTCCAGGTTCATTTCTGAGGACATTTACACAATGACGTTTCTCTTTAGTATCTGTCTATGCTTGCCCTTATTTCTCGTTTCACTTGACTGTATTTCATATAATAGCAAACACTGTTTCACTAGGGGCAATATTTTTCTGTTTGTCTGAGAATATGAGTGTTTTTATAAGTGAATGTTGTAAGTCTTAAAACCACAGGACAACTTTATTCTTTGCCACGTTTGATTTTTTCTCTTTTGTGTTTTGAGGTTGAAACTGAACCCCTGGCTGGTTTCATATTGTTCTACTTATATATTTTATTTGAAAACATCCATATGAAAACCTGGATGAAAAATATGAAAGAAGATTCACTCCAAGAAGCAAAATGGCTTTGAGTCAAACAACAATCTTACTCAGAGCGAAGAAACAGCAACATCAGCACAAAACTGATTTTGTTGTTGGCTGTTACCTGAGTAGGTGTTTAAAATACCAAGGTGCTCCTGGCTGCTTTAATTTCATAGAACAAGGGATCTCCTGGGGCGCCTGGGTGGTTCAGTCAGTTAAGCGTTCAACTTTGGCTCAGGTCATGGTCTCACGGTTCATGGGTTCAAGCCCCACACTGGGCTCTGTGCTGACATCTCAGGGCCTAAAGCCTACTTCGGATTCTGTGTGTGTCTCTCTCTCATGCTTTGTCTCTCTCTCTCTCTCAAAAATAAACATTAAAAAAAATTTCTTTAAAAGAACAAGACATCTCATGTTACCCTTTCCCAAAGGTTATATCAGTTTATCAAACATTATATTATCAAAACCAAGAGTACTGAGATGAGCTGTATACAGAATTTTAGTAGTAAAAAAAAAAAAAAAGACAATTCATTAAAATGCTATGCATAGGGGCGCCTGGGTGGCTCAGTCGGTTAAGCGTCCGACTTCAGCTCAGGTCACAACCTCACGGTCCGGGAGTTCGAGCCCCATGTCGGGCTCTGAGCTGATGGCTCAGAGCCTGGAGCCTGCTTCTGGTTCTGTGTCTCCCTCTCTCTCTCTGCCCCTCCCCCGTTCATGCTCTGTCTCTCTCTGTCTCAAAAATAAATAAACGTTAAAAAAAAAATTAAAATGCTATGCACCTACAAATATATACAAATACGCTCGATGTTTCTACCTAATAAACTAGTAACCACCATATGGCATTCTAAGATTATAGCAAATACCTAGGTATTTAAATGAAAATGTCATTTCGTTACCTTTTTCAGAACTTAAGCTAAATTTGAGTACGTCAGTGATGCCGTTTGTTTTTGTTTTTTGTTTTCTGTTGGGACTATAGTTTCTCAATGTCGTAAATATTTTACTTAAAATGAATTTGGACTGAGTAAACTGTTGAGAATGTTGTTTATTTTTACCTGCATGCCTCGTGCACTGGTGAGGAGAGCAACTCAGCACCTACTCTTGCCCCGCAAGCCGCCTAGGCAGAGATTCCTTAGTAGGAATTCCTCACAAGGGATACTCCAGCTTCGCCATCTAATCCCGGAAAGACACCTTTGGACCCAGCTGTGTTCACTGAGCATGAGCGACAGAGACCACACTGCACTCTCCTATTTCCATTTGTAGAATGGATACCATTTGGAGAATGGAAGTTGATACCTTAAATTGCAAACAAACAAACATCAAAATCAATTAAATTTTTATTATAGAAGGTTAGGACAGAAATCACAGAGAAGATTTTTTTTAAAAAATCATTTGTAAATCCAACACCCAAAGGAGAGCATTTTGGTGTATTTCCTTCCAGTACTTTTATGCATACTTATTTTCAGTATATGCTTCATACACAGTAAATATACATTTTGTGTGTCCAAGATAAGTCTGCCTAGTATAAAAGGAGATATCACACAAGTTAGGCACTGAGTGAAAAATAGGAAGTGAGTCAAAATAAAAAATGAGGGGTGCCTGAGTGGTTCAGTCGATTAAGCCTCCAACTCTTGGTTTCTGCTCAGGTCATGGTCTCATAGTTCATGAGTTTGAGTCCCATTTCTGGCTCTGCACTGACAGTGAAGAGCCTGCTTGGGATTTTCTCTCTCTCTCTCTCTCTCTCTCTCTCTCTCTCTCCCCCTTGCTCTCTGCCTCTCCCCCACCTGTGCCCTCTCTCTCTCTCAAAAATAAACTTATAAAAATAAAAAATAAAAAAAATGATATGAAACATTAAAGTACTAGGAGAGAGGGTAGAATCAGATTTTCACATTACCTACATCACGTTGAAGACAGTCGGAGTTATTAAGGAAGATGTCCTTCCCAAAAAAAGAATCTAATAAGGGGGACGCCTGGGTGGCTCAGTCGGTTGGGCGGCTGACTACAGCTCAGGTCATGATCTCACGGTGAGTTCGAGCCCCACGTCGGGCTCTGTCCTGAGAGCTCAGAGCCTGGAGCCTGCTTCGGATTCTATGTCTACCTCTCTCTCTGCCCCTTCCCTGCTTGCTGTCTCTGTCTCTGTCTCTGTCTCTCTCTCTCTCAAAAGTAATAAACAATAATAAAAAAAAGAATCTAGTAAGGATCTTTGGTTCCATAATAAAATTTAGAGGTAACTTAGACAATAGATTCCATATTGTTTAATAGTTTACTTACACAGGGGAGAACCTTGCATCGTTCATACCAAAGTCTAAATGCAGTCCAAGAAATAATACTCAATGCATTCTTTCTATGTGATCATAAGGGCAATTTTTGTTGTTTTGAACATAATTTTGAAATAGATCCCGATTTATGGGGTTGCCAGATATAAAAAGTGAATTTCATAAACTGGGGATGTGAGAAGGAATTATGAACAATTCTCTTTACTCTAGAACAATTCTCTGCATTAAGTAGATTTTTTTAAAGTTCACTTATTTATGTATCTATTTACTTATTTACTGGTTGGGTGACGGGCAGAGAGAGAGGGTGAGAGGGAATCCCAAGCAGACTCCGTGCTCCAGCACGGAGCTGGAGTCCCACGATGGGGCTCAATCTCATGACCACGAGACTGCATCCCGAGGTGATATCAAGAGTCAGATGCATAACCGACTGACCCACCCAGGCACCCCGAAATAGATTTTTAAAACTTACTCTAAATTGGAGACATCCACTAGTTAGAACAGAATGGTATTTCATAAACTTACTTTTAAGTTAATAAAGATACAAAAAACAGGAATCCAGATCCATAATAATCCCAATTTATAAAGTGAAAGCTTTACAAACACAAGGACCATTATTAATACAGTTCTTGTCATATTCCCCAGACGGAATGATTGCTGTGGAACGAACTGAATATCTGACTTTCTTAGTTGGTCAAACATATTTGCCCCAAAACTCCGTGGTTGATTTTCTCATTGCTGAGTAGCCTATAATTGTGACAAAGAGTTTTTTTCCTTTTAGTTTTTTTTTTTTTTTTTTTTTTTTAACGAATCAAACAGTGTTGTCCATGTACATATCTCCTTTCCAAGGAGACTATGAACATCTTAAAGGTTGGGACCATGTCTCTCTGATCTTTACATACTCTGTACCTTTCAGTGGCTGATATACCTCAGGCAATAAGAAGGTGTCTCACAAAGGAATGAATGAACCACTTTCATATTAGTGCTCTATGCTCCTTTCGGTATTGCATAACAAAACAAAAAAGGATTTTTGAATTTCTCCAACTTCATTATCAAATTTTATTAGATAGCTGTGGTAGGAAATACACCAAAATGCTCTCCTTTGGGTGTTGGATTTATGAATTATTTTCTTAAAAATCATTATCAAATTTTATTAGATAGCTAGGGCTGCTGTAACAAATCACCACAAACTGGGTGGCTTAAAAACAACATAAATTTACTCTTTCACAGTTTTGGATACCAGAAGTCTGAATTCAAGGTACAGGCTGGGTCGTGATCCCTCTGAAGGTGGAGAATCCTCCTTTGCCTTTTCCAGCTTGTGACAGCTCTAGGATTTCTTTGGCTTGTAGATGCATTCCTTGAATCCCTCCCTATCTTCACATGGCCTCCCTATCCTCTATGTTCTTCTTCTGTCCCTTATAAGGACATGTGTCATTTGCTTTAGGGTTCACTCAATTAATGCAGGATGATCTCACCTCGAGATCCTTAACATAATTCTTCTTTTTCCAAGTAAGCTCACGTTCAACCCACTACAATAGTTCATTGTACAGATTTCTTCCTATTGAATATTTTAACACTTTTAAAAATAGGCGTAAATATTTGTCTAGTTGCTACAAATGTTAGGCTGACATTAAAAAGAGACTCAAAAAACACAGTGGCCTAAAAAAGACAGAAGCGTGTTTCTCTCTCATCTTAAAGTCCAGCCAGTCTAAGCTGGTAGAAAGGCTCTGGTCCATTAGTTTATTAAGGGTCCCTGATGCCACTGGTCTCTATCATCTCAGTATCTCAGCCCAAGGAGAGGAAAGAAAGTGGAGAGCAAGGCATTTCCTTTAAGCAAATGAGGTTGGAATTGCAGGTATCACTTATACTCTGCCATTGTATTGCTGAGAACATATTTACATGGTTACCTCTCACTGTAAGAAAGACTGGGTAAGGGTTCCTTTCACGGGGTGGCTGTGTAGCCGGATATAACTGTACCACTATTGGAAGGTGGAGGAACGCGGTGGAGGAAAGGCGGGGATAACTAACAGCATGTGACAACTTAAAAAAAAAAATTCAACTCTCTGAATCATATATTTCTAAATTGAATAGATCATTCGTGGAATTATCACAAGTTTGCATCTAATTACAACGTTCATCATGTTCGTTCATAGACTGGGGAATAAACTTTAACTTTCCTGATTTTTAAAAATTCCTACTGTGTTTGACATTATCTTAAAGGAAGAAATTAATTTTCCACCGTTCAGAAGTCAGTTGTTAGACACTGTTATGGTCAGTCATTGTTATTTTCTTAGAACTACTGTTAAAACATCCTTAGAAAACATATCTGTCTGGAATAATTCATTGCCTGGTCTCCACAAAAGAGTGTTTATCTGGACTTTTCACCCGCCACCCCTTTATTCTTCAACATGGTGGTGGAAGGAATTACCTGGGAGGAGGGGGACAGCCAATGGCTTGGGTTAATGTGTCTGCACTAAGGATTCAGACTTCCTCTCTGTCGAGCTGTTCAAAGGACTAGGTGTCAGTAAGTTGTCGTTACTTGTCTTTCCTCCAAAGACATATTCCTCATCAACCCTATCAGTAATAGAGTTAAAGTTTTGATCTTCCTTTTCCTGACTCATGTGTCTCTCTCAATCAGTTCAGAATTTAGGTGGGGAGGAGAAAGAGTAACATACAAACCCTTCTAACCTCAACAATGGCCAAATGTATTGTGAAGCTTTTTTGTGTCCCACATAATTTGTGAGCATAAAATAGTGAATCAGAAAAGTTCCTGAGAGGCTACAGCCAAAGATTATGTTTAATGTTGTTAAAGAAAGGGTAACATTTCTGTCCAAAGGAGAGATGTGTTTTCAGTTTATACCCAATCTGAAAGTGAAGCTAGTCAAAAGGGGCAAAATATAACACCTGACTGGCACCCCACTCCATACCTTCCTCCCACCCCCCTCCACCTCATTACTACCAAGGGGCAGCACACAGAGGGTTCATGGGCTACAAAAACAAAGAGCAGCTAATGGGTTGTAAGTATTTAGCAATGAGAATTGAACACAGCAGCCTCCTTTAGAAATCCCATTGGCAGAGACTATACTGATGGAAAAATTCAAAGATTGCAAAAAGATTTAAAAAGGGGCATGTACAAGGAAGCGACCATATCAACAGCCCTGCAAAAGGAAAGAATGGCACAAAACACAAGGGTCAACAGACCCTGGCATCTTAAGAACAACAAAGACAGAACAGAACAGAGGAGGTTCTGTAGGCACACTTGGCTAAGAGAAACTGGAAGCTAAGATCAAAACTTCACTGAATGTTATTATGGGTTCAATTTAGGATCAAGTTTCTCATACATACTTCTTGTTCTATTTTGTGGTTTCAGCCGCTTGCAATTTACCTTTCATATTTTATCTACAAAGTCCTGTGTAGTGGGGGAAACTCCTACAGTTATTAAGAGTATATTGAGGCGGGAAAGACGACACCTGATACTTGCAGCCAAAGTTCTGATGTTCAGGGTGGGCACAGTGAGTAAACAGCACCCCTAGAGAGTGCTGCCTTAGAAAGGCCTGACCGTATCAGAGTAGGCTTCACGTCACACATTTTGAGGGGCTGCTGAATGACCATGGCCAAGCCATCTCTCTCCTTAGCTATAAAGGCATCACACATCACACTGGCAAGAAAGTCATCTGAAGTTTTGTGCAATTTCTTAGGCCTCATTTTAAAGATTTTGGTAGCATGGGATTCTTTGAATACATAAATATTATAGCATTTGATTTACATTATGGAACATGATTTTAACATTCTGAGATTCTTCCTTTTCTCTCATTCCACATATTGAATCACACCAAGTAATTTTTTTAAGTTTATTTTGAGAGAGAGAAAGAGAGAGAGAGAGAGAGGAAGACAGAGAGAGAGGAGGAGGGACAGAGAGAGAATCCCAAGCAGGGTCTGCATTGTCAGTGTGGAACCTGACATGGGACTTGAACTATGTACCATGAGATCATGACCTGAGCTGAAGTTGGATGCTTAACTGACTAAGCCATCCGGGTGCCCCATCATTCCAAGGAATCTTGACTACGTCTCTAGATCTTCTCAAGAGTAGTTCATCTTTCTATAAATGCGATGAGGCCCATTTACTTTGACTCTTGGACATGTGAAATAATCTACCAAGAGTTTTCCCTCTCTAATTCTCCTCACAGCTGCCAGGAAATTTTCTAAATCCAAAACTGATTCTTTCTTTCTCAAGCTACACACATTCTAGGTACTCCCAACTGACTACTGGACAAAATCCAGACTCTAAAGAAGTGGTTCTGAAAGTGTGGTCCCAAGACCAGCTGCATCAACATCACCAGGGAATTTAAAAAAAAAAAAAAAATGCAGGGGTGCTGGGTGGCTCAGTCAGTTAAGCATCCGGCTTTGGCTCAGCTCATCATCTCATGGTTTGTGAGTTCGAGCCCCATGTGAGGCTCTGTGCTGACAGCTCAGAGCCTGGAGCCTGCTTTGGATTCTGTGTCTCCTTCTCTCTCTGCCCCTCCCCCACTCGCACTCTGTTTCTCTCTCTCTCAAAAGTAAATAAATATTAAAAAAATTTTTTTAAGAAAATGCAAATTCTTGCCCTCTCCCACCCTAAATCTGCAGAATCAAAATCTTTGGGGATGAGACCCAGTGATCTGTGCCTTTAAAAGCCTCCAGGGGATTCTGAGGCATGCTCAAATTTGCAAACCACTGCCAGAGGTTGGCACAATGGTTCTGCTATCTGCCTCACTTCCCCCAGGCTCACATGTGTACTCTGTGCATCTTCCCTCAGATCTTCCCATGGCTTCCCAAGCATATCATGCCCTTTTGCACTTCTATGCTTTGGCACTTCCTGTGTCTGAAATGCTATTTTACTCCTCCACTATCTGGTCAACTCCTCCAAGGCACCTTAAATCCTTTTGGAATGAGGAGAATATAAATAAGTGTATACTCATCCTTCAACACCCAGCTCAAATATCGCCTTTGCTGCAAAACGTTCTCTGATTCCCAGATTTAGCCAATCCTTCCTCTGTGCTGCCTTGTACCTAACATTCCACGCTGTAGGTGTTTATGCCTCTCACTGCAAGAGGGATCTGTGAGGGTGGAGTCTCACCCTCATGTGTCCTTTAAAACGCTGAAATCATAGACATTCTCAATAAGTAATTACTAAAATAAGACCTTATTTGGTGGTTTAACAAGCAAGCCTGTCTACTCCGTTTTTTTTTTTTTTCAATTCCTTTCTTTTAACTGAAGATGAATCCTCCTCTTCCAAGGAAGATTGCTCTCTTCTTTCACTTCAAATGGGAGCATAGATTTGAGAGGGGATGACATGAAGAGATGAGGCAAAAGAACCATCAGCCTGATGGTTCACTTTATGCCTGGAGGTGAGCAGAGTATGCCTTTCCTCCTGAACTCATACTTGAGAAATGAAACAAATAGTCCTGATACAAATCCAAATTTTAAAAATATTCTCTAATCAAATTTTCTCCATACAGCTTGATTTAATACAATAGTTGAAAAGCCATAAATATTTGATAAATGTTAGAAAATATAATTATGTGTATGGTGGGCCAAAAATAATGGATTTAGCCCATATAAATACTCAATACCAGTCTTTGATCATATTTTCTACACCGGGAAACAAGGCTCATTGTCAGTAAGATATTCTCATTTTCTTTTTTTCTTCCTTTGTAAACAAAACTTTAAACATAATATTTTATACTCATTTTCTCCCTAATATATTATATGGCACTAATTAATGTACTGGCTAGACTGAGCAATCCTTGGGGTGCACATCTACTTATATAGTAACAGATTTATAACAAATGCAAAGGTTGGCATTTTCATCCACTATCGTGAATGAACCACAGTTTTCTAATTGAAACTTGATATACTGTTTTCACAGAATTGAAAATACTTGAAATTAGAAACACCAAATCTTCTGACTATTCTGGACTAGAAGTTAAATCTGTAGCATCAGCCTATAATTTTCCTTTTTCTTACTGTGAGTGGTAATTAGCTAAACAATTACTCAGCTGATATGAGTGGGTACTTCCCCCCTTTTCCACCAATTTTTACCTGTCACGGCCATCAAGACTCACTTCTTCTGGGTCAAATATACACTGAAGAGCAGTATAAGAGGAGAGGGAGGTTGGAGATACACTCTTTGGGAGGATATGTACTTCGTAAAGGATGGACAGGTACGTGAACAAAATGATGGAAGATCAAGGGTAAGATTATAGCATTTCCCATCACAACTGTAGTGATGGACAGAGGGAGTTATAGAAGAAGACTGGTTAGGAGGGAGTCGGAGGAAGATGGTGGCGTAGGAGGACACTGGGCTCACCGTGTCCTGCTGATCGCTTAGATTCCACCCACATCTGCTTAATTTACCCAGAAAACCGCCAGAAGACTAGCAGAATGGACTCTCCAGAGCCAAGCGTAGTTGAGAGGCCCATGGAAGAGGGTAGGAAGGGCGGAGAGGCAGTGCGTGCTACACGGACTGGCGGGAGGGAGCCAGGTGGGTGGAGGGGCAGCCAGCCCACCAGGCAAGGCAGAGTCCCCGGGTCTGGCTTGCAAAAGCAGAGGGGCCGGCCGGAGTGTGTTCTGACAGCCAGCAGGACTTAACATTTGGAATGTTATAAGTCAACAGCTCTGCTCAGAGAGCGGGAGGGCTAAAGGACAACGTGAGGGAGAGCTGTTGAGCCCCCAAGGAGAGAGCTCAGCTTGCCAGGGAACAAAGGTGCTGGGAAGTGCCATCTGTCTCGCCCACCCCCAAAACCAAAATCCCAAAGGGAACCAGTTCCCATCATGAACTTGCTTGCACCACGCAAACACTCAATGCTGTGCTTCTGCGGATCCAACCGTCCGACGGGTCTACCTCCCTCCCGGTTCCACAGGGCCCCTCCTGAAGCAGACCTCCAAAGGCAAAGCGAGCTGAACCTGCCCCTCCCGCCCCTGTGCACCTTGCGGACCCACCCCAGCTAATGTGCCAGATCCCATCAAAGCAGCACCACAAGCCTGGCAGTGTGCAAGCAGCCCAGACAGAGGCCACACCACTCCACAGTGAGTCCTGTCCCCAGGAGAGGGGAAGAGAAGGTACACACCAGTCTGACTGTGGCCCCAGCAGTGGGCTGGGGACAGACATCAGGTCTGACTGTGGCCCCAATGCAAGTTACTCAGACAGCACAGGGGAAGAGCCTTGCAGTTCCACGCCACCCCAGGGACAACCCAAAATGACGAAATGGAGGAATTCTCCTCAAAAGAAACTCCAGGAAGTAGCGACAGCTAACGAACTGATCAAAAACGATTTAAGCAATGTAACAGAAAATGAATTTACAATAATAGTCATAAAATTAATTGCTGGGCTTGAAAAAAGTATAGAGGACAGCAGAGATCTATTACTACAGAGATCAAGGGACTAAGAAACAGACAGGAGGAGCTAAAAAATGCTATAAATGAGCTGCAAAATAAAATGTAGGTGACCATAGCTCAGATTGAAGAGGCAGAGGAGAGAATAGGTGAATTAGAAGATAAAATTATGGAAAAAGAAGAAGCTGAGAAAAAGAGAGATAAAAAAATCCAGGAGTATGAGGGGAGACTTAGAGAACTAAGTGACATAATTTAAACGAAATAATATACACATAATTGGGATTCCAGAGGAGGAAGAGAGGGAAAGGTGCTGAAGGTGTACTTGAAGAAATCATAGCTGAGAACTTCCCTGAACTGGGGAAGGAAAAAGGCATTGAAATCCAAGAGGCACAGAGAAATCCCTTCAGATGTAACTTGAATCGATCTTCTCCACGACATATCATACTGAAACTGGCAAAATGCAACAATAAAGAGAGGATTCTGAAAGCAGCTAGGGATAAACATGCTCTAACATATAAAGGGAGACTGATAAGACTCGTGACGGATCTGTCTAATGAAACCTGGCAGGCCAGAAATGAATGGCAGGATATCTTCAATGTGATGAACAGAAAAAATATGCAGCCAAGAATCCTTTATCCAGCAAGTCTGTCATTTAGAATAGAAGGAGAGGTAAAGGTCTTCCCAAACAAACAAAAACTGAAGGAATTAGTCACCACTAAACCAGCCCTACAATAGATCCTAAGGGGGATCCTGTGAGACAAAGTACCAGAGACATCACTACAAGCATGAAACCTACAGACATTACAATGACTCTAAACCCATATCTTTTTATAATAACACTGAATGTAAATGGACTAAATGTTCCAACTAAAAGACATAGGGTATCAGAATGGATAAAAAAACAAGACCCATCTATTTGCTGTCTACAAGAGACTCATTTTAGACCTGAGAACATCTTCAGATTGAAAGTGAGGGGATGGAGAACTATCTATCATGCTACTGGAAGTCAAAAGAAAGCTGGAGTAGCCATACTTATATCAGACAAACTAGACTTTAAATTAAACGTTGTAACAAGAGATGAAGAAGGGCATTATATAATAATTACAGGGTCTATCTATCAGGAAGAGCTAACAATTATAAATGTCTATGTTCCAAATACGGGAGTCTCCAAATATATAAAACAATTACTCACAAACATAAGCAACCTTATTGATAAGAATGTGGTAATTGCAGGGAACTTTAACACCCCACTTACAGAAATGGATAGATCATCTAGACACATGGTCAATAAAGAAACAAGGGCCCTGAATGATATTTTGGATCAGATGGACTTGACAGACATATTTAGAACTCTGCATCCCAAAGCAACAGAATATACTTTCTTCTCTAGTGCACATGGAACCTTCTCCAAGATAGATCACATACTGGGTCACAAAACAGCCCTTCATAAGTATACAAGAATTGAGATCATACTATGCACACTTTCAGACCAAAATGCGATGAAGCTTGATATCAACCACAAGAAAAAGTCTGGAAAGTCTCCAAAAGCATGGAGGTTAAAGAACACCCTACCAAAGAATGAATGGGTCAACCAGGCAATTAGAGAAGAAATTAAAAAATATATGGAAACAAATGAAAATGAAAATACAACAATCCAAACGCTTTGGGATGCGGTGAAGGCAGTCCTGAGAGGAAAATACATTGCAATCCAGGCCTATCTCAAGAAACAAGAAAAATCCCAAATACAAAATCTAACAGCATACCTAAAGGAACTAGAAGCAGACCAGCAAAGACACCCCAAGCCCAGCAGAAGAAGAGAAATAATAAATATCAGAGCAGAAAAAAAAGTAGAATCTAAAAAAACTGTAGAGCAGATCAATGAAACCAAGAGTTGTTTTTTTGAAAAAATAAACAGAATTGATAAACCTCTAGCCATGCTTCTCAAACACAAAAGGGAGATGACCCAAATATATAAAATCATGAATGAAAATGGAATTATTACAACCAATCCCTCAGAAATACAAGCAATTATCAGGGAATACTATGAAAAATTATATGCCAACAAACTGGACAACCTGGAAGAAATGGACAAATTCCTAAACACCCACACACTTCCAAAACCCAAACAGGAAGAAATAGAAAGCTTGAACAGACCCATAACCAGCAAAGAAATTGAATGAGTTATCAAAAATCTCCCAGCAAATAAGAGTCCAGGACCAGATGGATTCCCTGGGGAATTCTACCAGACATTTAAAGCAGAGATAATGCCTAACCTTCTCAAGCTATTCCAAAAAAAGAAAGGAAAGGAAAACTTCCAGACTCATTCTATGAAGCCAGCATTACTTTGATTCCTAAACCAGACAGGGACCCAGTAAAAAAAGAGAACTACAGGCCAATATCCCTGATGAATATGGATGCAAAAATTCTCAACAAGATACTAGCAAATCGAATTCAACAGCATATACAAAGCATTATTCACCATGATCAAGTGGGATTCATTCCTGGGCTGCAGGGCTGGTTCAACACTCACAAATCAATCAATGTGATACATCACATTAATAAAAGAAAAGATAAGAACCATATGATCCTGTCAATCGATGCAGAAAAAGCATTTGACAAAATTCAACATTCTTTCTTAATAAAAACCCTTGAGAAAGTCGGGATAGAAGGAACATACTTAAAGATCATAAAAGCCATTTATGAAAAGCCCACAGCTAATATCATCCTCAATGGGGAAAAACTGAGAGCTTTCTCCCTGAGATCAGGAAAATGACAGGGATGTCCACTCTCACCGCTGTTGTTTAACATAGCGTTGGAAGTTCTAGCATCAGCAATCAGACAACAAAAGGAAATCAAAGGCATCGAAATTGGCAAAGATGAAATTAAGCTTTCACTTTTTGCAGATGACGTGATATTATACATGGAAAACCCTACAGATTCCACCCAAAGTCTGCGAGAACTGATACATGAATTCAGCAAAGTTGCAGGATACAAAATCAATGTATAGAAATCAGTTGTATTCTTATACACTAATAATGAAGCAACAGAAAGACAAAGAAACGGATCCCATTCACAACTGCACCAAGAAGCATAAAATACCTAGGAATCAACCTAACCAAAGATGTAAAAGATCCATATGCTGAAAACTATAGAAACTTATGAAGGAAATTGAAGAAGATAAAAAGAAATGGAAAAACATTCCATGCTCATGGATTGGAAGAATAAATATTGTTAAAATGTCAATACTACCCAAAGCAATCTACACATTCAATGCAATCCCAATCAAAATTGCAAAAATGCAAAATTGCATTTTTCTTGAAGCTAGAACAAGCAATCCTAAAATTCATATGGAACCACAAAAGGCCCTGAGTAGCCAAAGTAATTTTGAAGAAGAAGACCAAAGCGGGAGGCATCACAATCCCAGACTTTAGCCTCTACTACAAAGTTGTAATCATCAAGACAGAATGGTGTTGGCACAAAAACAGACACATAGACCAATGGAATAGAATAGAAACCCCAGAACTAGACCCACATATGTAGGGCCAACTAACCTTTGACAAAGCAGAAAAGACTATCCAATGGAAAAAGACAGTCTCTTTAACAAATGGTGCTGGGAGAACTGGACAGCAACATGCAGAGGGATGAAACTAGACTACTTTCTTACACCATTCACAAAAACAAACTCAAAATGGATAAAGGACCTGAATGTGAGACAGGAAACCATCAAAACCCTAGAAGAGAAAGCAGGAAAAGACCTCTCTGACCTCAGCTGCAGCAATTTCTTACTTGACATCCCCAAAGGCAAGGGAATTAAAAGCAAAAATGAACTATTGGGACCTCATGAAGATAAAAAGCTTCTGCACTGCAAAGGAAACAATCAACAAAACTAAAAGGCAACCAACAGAATGGGAAAAGATATTTGAAATTGACATATCGGACAATGGGCTAGTATCCAAAATCTATAAAGAGCTCACCAAACTCCACACCCAAAAAACAAATAATCCAGTGAAGAATTGGGCAGAAGACATGAATAGACACTTCTCTAAAGAAGACATTCAGATGGCCAACAGGCACATAAAAAGATGGTCAATGTCGCTCCTCATCAGGGAAATACAAATCAAAACCACACTCAGATATCACCTCGTGCCAGTCGGAGTGGCTAAAATGAACAAATTAGGAGACTATAGATGCTGGCGAGGATGTGGAGAAACGGGAACCCTCTTGCACTGTTGGTGGGAATGCAAACTGCTGCAGCCACTCTGGGAAACAGTGTGGAGGTTCCTTAAAAAAATTAAAAATAGACCTACCCTATGACCCAGCAGTAGCACTGCTAGGAATTTACCCAAGGGATATAGGAGTGCTGATGCATAGGGGCACTTGTACCCCAATGTTAATAGCAGCACTTTCAACAATAGCCAAATTATGGAAAGAGCCTAAATGTCCATCAACTGACGAATGGATAAAGAAGTTGTGGTTTATATACACAATGGAATACTACATGGCAATGAGAAAGAATGAAATATGGCCCTTTGTAGCAACGTGGATGGAACTGGAAAGTGTTATGCTAAGTGAAATAAGTCATACAGAGAAGGACAGATTCCATATGTTTTCATTCCTATGTGGATCCTGAGAAACTTAGCGGAAGACCATGGGGGAGGGGAAGGAAAAAAAAAAAACGGTTAGAGAGGGAAGGAGTCAAAACATAAGAGACTCCTAAAAACTGAGAACAAACTGAGGGTTTATGGGGGGTGGGAGGGAGAGATGGGTGGGTGATGGGTATTGAGGAGGGCACCTGTTGGGATGAGCACTGAGTGTTGTATGGAAACCAATTTGACAATAAATTTCATATTCAAAAAAAAAGACTGGTTATATTCATAATTTGCTCATGGAATTAAGAAAACTGTCACTTTCAAGTGTCTAGTTAAATACAAGCCAGGACCAGAATGAAGAACACATGTTAAATGTGGCCAGCTGTCAGGAATCATCTACCTTGCCCTGCCATCCAAACTTCTTGACATCACTTTGATGCACCCATTACCCATGCTCTGTAATCGAGTTAATGTCCTCTTCTTCACAATTAGACTGTACTTCCTAAAGGCAAGAAATGTCTTTAGTTCATCTTTATATTCTCAAGGCAGGTAGCAAAGTATATATCCCCAATATCCTCTTGTTGAACAAATAAGTTCAATGCACATCATTCAGAAAGAATTAGTTGCTAACACTGAAATAGCCAGGGTCCAGATACACATTTAAATTATGTATCTTAAGCAAGACTGAAAAGAGAAGGCACCGGTCTTCTGTGATGTGCTCCAAATGGTGCTCAAAGTATTTGCCTTGCTAGCTGGAGAGCTTAAGCACAGCACTGTTCTGATACTACCATTTGATGCATTACTGACACTTGGATTTCCTTTGACTTCAGGAGGAATCACTGAAGGATGCTTGGCATGTGTGTTCATTTGGCACAGAGTTTCGTGAAGAATTCAAGGCTTCTGGAAGTCTATTCCAAAATAAGCCAGATTCGGATGCCTGGGTGGCTCAGTCAGTTAAGCGTCCAACTCTCAGTTTCAGCTCAGGTCATGATCTTACGGTTGATGGGTTCGGGTCCCACGTCGGGCTCTGGGCTGGTGGTGTGGAGCCTGCTTGGGATGGTCTCTCTCCCTCTCACACTACACCTCCCCTGCTCATGCTGTCTCTGTCTCTCTCACAATAAATAAACGAACAAAGTTAAAAAACACACAAATAAGCCAGATTCTAATTTCAATCCCAGAACCTTATACTCTTCCCCAAAACATACCAATCCAAGATGTAACTATGAGACACAGAAAGGTAAAGTCATCACAATTGTGCAAAGACTCCTAATTGTGCATGAGAAACAATTTGCATGAATAACAATAAATCTCAGCAAATTAATTTTAACTATTAATTTCAATATCCACATATCGCAATGCATTTATCATTAAGGATGTACTTAAATTTAAGTGAAGATAATATTGTGAAATGACACCTATAATTATAAAATAATTTAGTGTTTGCAGAGTAATTTATCACTGAATTAGTTTTTAATAGCATATTACCATTTTGCATTCAAATATGATTAATTAACAATGGAATCCCTCTTCTACCTTCTTCCCTCTCCTCACCAATACTAATAAAATAAGGAATCCAAATGAAAAACACAATGGAAAGTTCATAATAAGGAGGCTGGAAAATTCTACCCACTGTATGACTGACACCTGAAGAGCTGAGAAGATAAATCAGGGGAATTATTTGTGATAAGGGAAATTCATGGAAATCATGCCATTACCTATCAAAGCAGGGAGAAAAACTATCTGCATCTCTCCAAATAAACCCCCAATGACAGACTCTATTACAATTCTAAATCAGCACTGGCAACTTTGCATTCATTTCTACATCATTCCTTTAAACCTCAGAGACAGCACTGCCTTCCTCCATCTAATCCTTTCCCCAGATCTTAATTCCATCCCTCCCTCATCTTGTTCAGAACCTAGTTTCATCACTTCTTTTGTTTCTCGGACATTTTCTCTCCCCAGACTTCTTTATCTCAACTTATAAACACACTACAACATCACCCAATCTATCTTCCTCACCGGCATTACCTTCTAGCTGTCACCCCTTTTTACCATTTTTCCTTCCTTTCTGTTCAGGATCATCAAAAAAGCTGTTTAAACTCTGCTCTACTCCCCTTTCATTCACTCTCACACCTCTGCAATTTGCCTCTCATTGAAAGTACTTTCCCTAATGCCCCAGTGGCTACTTTTAAAACAGATTATCAAAGGAACACTTATGGGTCCTTCTTTCACATTGAACCCTTTGTAACATTGAGCGCTGCTGACCTTTCCTTCCTTAACATTCTCTCTTCCTTGGGTTTCTGGTATAACAATTTCTTCTTATCTTTAATAATCCCTGAACTTTGAATTTAAAACCTGGTTCCGTCACTCTCTCTGTAGCCTTGGGTGAGTTGTGTGAACTCAGGTGTTAGTTGTACTGAACAAATCAGCCTTTGACCTTTCCAGCTGTCAGTCTGGGTCCCAGTGGGCAACGGAAGCCATACTAAAGAGAATCTAATCAAGGGAGTATTACGAGGATGGTGATGCGACAGGAAACCATTACTAGAGCCAGGATGGAGCTAGAAACTTGATAAAGGAGCTATGGTCATGGAAGAATTCAGTCACTGCCCAAAACACAGTAAAGCTGGTTTGGGAAGAGGTAAATGCCCTGACCATCTCCTACTCCTACTAACCTCCAGTCTTCTTCTGGTGCCTTTCATTGGTCAAACCTAACTGGAGACCCAGAGCATAAAGGAGGCTGGGTGATGTAAACTCTAGAGCTCAGCCTCCTGAGACACACAGCAAGGTAGAGAAGGGGAGAGAATGAACCCAGATGGAGAACCAACAGGGAACAGCCAGGGCATGAGCACACTCCCTACCACTCCCTTATTCACTTAAAGATATTTAATGTTCCAGCAACTATTCTAGGGAATACAGAGGATTGCAAGACAGAAAAGATGGCCACTATCATTGTGCTTTCATTCTCCTTGGGGAAGGCAGTAAGCAATAACCATACAAACTTCAGATCATAGATACAAATGAAGAAAAGGACTACCATGACTCTAACGTAGACTCTATCTCTGAGATGACAGAACTTAAATAAGAAGGAAGGAATAATAATCTTTCTAGACACTAGGGGATGAGCGTTTAAACAAGAGAGATTAGCAGGGGAAGAGTACAAACATGCTGAAGTGGAAACCAGTTTGGCTTATCCCAGGGAGAGACAGGAGATCAGTGTGGCTGGAGGGAGGGTGGCAGGGGATGAGGCAGGAGTGGTTGGCAGAGGCTAGATCACAAAGGGCTTGGTAGACCAGGCAAGGAGTTGGTGGGGGGAGGTTCACTAATGCAACAGAAAGGTTTTAGGCTGGAGGTGGGAGGTCAGAGTGTTTGTAAGTTAAGATATACCTACTTTCCATTCGTAAAATATGCTTCCACAATTCTGTGAAAAATAAGTTGTGGCAGGACAAGAATCCTGGTACAGTCTGCATTGCCCTGACTCGAGTTCCCACATTCAGGAGAGCTGGGTGGTGTTTTGTGTAGGGGTGGCACTGTTTGGGTCATGTCACGTGCCTGACACATGAGTAGCCCAACGATAGACTGGTTGGCAGCCCACGATGTGGTTTAGAGATAAGGGCTCTAGCAACTAGGCTGTGATCCTCTGAGATGTGGATTAGAGGATAAGAAGATAATTAGTAGTCGGTAGTGTAAGGACAGATCAAAGAGGCAGAGAAAAATGGAGATCCAATGGGAAATAAATGAGAACAGCTTCTCTCTAGAGGTGACTTGGTTCCTAATAACTACTCATATATCCATGTAAACGTTCCTGTTTTCATCCTTTCAGTTAAGGTGGTCACTGGGTCTCTCCTTCTTGCATGCACAACAGTCTAATGAGTGCACTAATGTCCTCAAGATTCATTCATTCTTCTTCTTCACGTTAGTCAGAAGTGACAAAGATCTGCTCTGGTAACAAACCCCTGAAATCTCAGTTGCCTAAAACAACCAGTGTTTACTTCTCACTCACTTTAAATACCCATCATGAGGTGAATGGGACTCTTTTTGCATCATCCTCTCCAAGACCAAGACTTACAGAGCATATATTCTCTGGAACATTGTTGATTGCCATGGCAAAGGGAAAAAGAGTTCCGGAAGGTCTTGCATCAGCAATTAGATGCTAGGCTCACAATTCATGGCAGAATGTGTCACGTGGCTCATCCCAGCTACAAGGAAGCCAGGAAATGCAATCCTACTTGTACCTGAAAGAGAACAGAAAATATTTGATACACTCACCACCATTCACTCGTCTATAACCACGGCTTTAATTGCTGCCTATATACCAATGTTAACATTTCTAGGAGGTGCCCCATTTTCACTCCTTATCCATATTTTCAACTACCTACTGGAATGCCACAATTGGATTATATCATAGACATTTCAAATATCAAGTACCAGGACTGTACCCTTTATCTTTCCCAGAAACTTTCTGTGTTCTTTCTCTTGGTTAGTGGTCCCATTATCAAGCCACTATATCAAATAAGAAACCCTGGTGTTATCTTTGACTCCTCCCTCTCTTCCAACATCCAAGATGTTTTCCTCTAATTTATTCTCATCCTACTAACTCCATGACCATTAGTTCAGCCCTCCATGGGTTCTTGTCCAGAAAATTCTGTTAGCCTCCTGACTGGTTTTTCCTGCCTTAATAGGTTTTCCTATAAACTGTGATCATTTATTCATTCAACAAGTATTTATAGAGTGCTTACTGATTTTTAGTGCTCAGGTAAGTAATGGGTCCACCTTGAAATTCAGTCTAAAGACAAAGACAGTGATGCAAACAAAAGTTTCAACACAGTGGACAAATGTGATGATAATTATGTAGCAAATAGTGTAGAAATGGAAAGGAAACATCAAGTTGAGTGCGGTGGTGATGGGAAGGTAGTTTTGGAAGCTTTTAGAGCAGAAGAAAAACTTCAGCTAACTGCTCTACCATGTGAACCACAGCAGTTGGAAAAGGTGAAGGAAGCAGTGAAGGAAGTAGCATGTGTCTGATATCACTGAGGTACGTTTCCTGATTCCGCAAAATCAACGTGGATGGAGAACGCCATGAAGGAGCAGCCAGGAACCTGATCAATAAGGGCCCAAAGCGTCCTGGTCAGTTATGCAGCAGGCAAGTGGTGGAAAGTCATTCATCGAGATAAGAAACTCTAAAGGAAGAGCAGGTCTGTGGGTCTTTTAATTATGGATACTTCACATAGTTGAACACTGATTCCAGGCATAGTGCCAAGCATCTTACTTTATTACAGCTGACCCTGGAAAAATGTGGGGATCTGACCCCTACACAGTCAAAAATCCCTGTGTAAATTCTGACTCCTCCCCCCAAATTAACTCCTAATAGCCTACTGTTGACTGCAACCTTAGCAATAATTAGTTGGTTAACACACATTTTGTATATGTAATATATATGTGTACATATATATATATTTTTATAATAAAGCTAGAAAAAAGATGTTATTATGAAAATCATAAGGAAAATACATTTACAGTACTCTACTGTGTTTATTGAAAAAAATCTGAGTATAAGTGGACCCATGCAGTTCAGACCCGTGTTGTTCAAGGGTCAGCTGTATTTTATTTAATCCTCACAACAATCTTACATAGTAAAGTTGTACTATGATCTTCATTTTACAATTTAAAAGCAAACACTGGGATTCAGAGGTTAATGACTTGACTACACACACACTTAGTAAATCTATCTGTTTTGCATCGGAGCCCAAGTTGCTGTCTGTCTGCGAAGCCATGATGAACTCCGCCTGAATGTGTCCACAGACTGGGGCACAAGGGAAGGACGGGCTTGGTGGTCATCAACACATGGCAAACACGGTGGGGTCAAAGTTATGGGCGTGAATGAGAGGGCTCAACCAACTCTAAAAAGGGAGAAGGAACGAAGGAAAGAGGACCTGGGGATCATTAAAGTTAAAGGGCGGAAACCAGCAAAAAAAAAGTTTGAGGAGCCATTGGATAGTGCGAATCCTTAACAAATGTCTTTCTGTGAACCTTTTTGAGAAGTCGCTAGTCCAAGTGCCTGGCATTCCGTAATGGACGTTTGGGGTCAGAAGGGGCATTCCGTCAAGGGTGGGCCTCTCTACCTAATTTCTTCATCCCCTGAAGGACCAAGCGATGACATGAAACTCGCACGGGGACTTCACTACCTGGGGAGGTAAACAATTAGCAAATTCTCCTCAGAGCACATCAAGAACTCTTCTCCCTCCAGTGTCGCCAAAGGAGCTGTGGATGTGAGCGTCCCAAGAGTCGCTCCGTCGGATCAGAGGTTACTGCAGAAACGCCCAATAAGCAATGGGCAAGGATCCAAGCAGCTTGCGGACTGGGACTGGGTCCGGGGGCAAAGAGCGCGCGCCCGGATACGAGGCACGCGCGCGCCCGCCAGCGGAGGCCGGGAGCGCGCTGGGCCCCCAGCCCGTCACCGCACCCTCCACTTGACGGCCCCCTCCTCCCCTCTCCGGTGCCCGCGTCCCCTCGGATCCTTCTCTCCTCCAAACGGCTCCCCCAGCAGCCCCAGGCCCGGCCGGACCACCCGGCCGCAGACCCCCTCCAACCGGTCCTTGTAGTGGGCTGGACTGTGCGTCACGGGGGGCGGTGCCAGAACGCCGCTCGCGCTAGGCCCCGCCCCCGCGCCGAGGCCCCGCCTCCTCTGGCCGAAAAGGGGCGGGCCCGGCCGGTGCTGGGTCCAGAGTTTTCACACTCTCCGCCGGACCCGTCCCTCCGCCGCTGAGTCCTTACCCTCACCCCGGGCCGTCTCCTGCCCCCTGAGCGGACGCAGGGAGTCGAGGCAGGGCGTGAGGGGCGCCATGAAGGGCCGCCGCCTGACAGGCGCCGCGGCGGGGGGGCTGGCCGGCTGAGGGCCCGCGCCGGCCGAGGCATGTGGAGCCCCGGCGGGAGCCTGCTCCAGGCACTCCCCCGGCTCCTGCAGCACGCCGCCCTCCTGGGCCGCGCCGAGCTGCCAGCCCGCTGGGCCACGCCGCGGGCGGCGGGCGGGGACGACGCGGCGGATCGCCTCCCTCGCGGGGGCGGGGCGAGCGCGGCAGCGGCGGCGGCGGCTGCCTCCGGCGCCCTGCTCGGCGCCTATCTGGAGCGCCACGGTCCGCCTGCGGCCTCGGAGCTGCCGGCGCCGGGCGGGGCCTTGGCGGGCGGCCCCGGGAGCGGCAGCGGCGGCGGCGTGGTGGTCGGCGTGGCGGAGGTGAGAAACTGGCGCTGCTGCTGCCTCGGCAGCACCTGTTGGTGCCGGAGCCTCGTGCTGGTGTGCGTGCTGGCCGCGCTGTGCTTCGCTTCCCTGGCCCTGGTCCGCCGCTACCTGCAGCACCTCCTGCTCTGGGTGGAAAGCCTCGACTCGCTGCTGGGGGTCTTGCTCTTCGTCGTGGGCTTCATCGTGGTGTCGTTCCCCTGCGGCTGGGGCTACATCGTGCTCAACGTGGCCGCGGGCTACCTGTACGGCTTCGTGCTGGGCATGGGACTTATGGTGGTGGGCGTCCTCATCGGCACCTTCATCGCCCATGTGGTCTGCAAGCGGCTCCTCACCTCCTGGGTGGCCGCCAGGATCCAGAGCAGCGAGAAGCTGAGCGCCGTTATTCGCGTGGTGGAGGGAGGAAGCGGCCTGAAAGTAGTGGCGCTGGCCAGACTGACCCCCATACCTTTTGGGCTTCAGAATGCAGTGTTCTCGGTAAGTGGTATCCCGCTGCCCCCATCCCTTTCCAGGGCTGTTTTCCAGCGGTCTTGTGACGGCCCTGGGAGGGCGCTCCATCAGACAAATGCCAACAGAGAAGTGACATTGACAAACAGGAGTTCGATCACTTTGCGTCGCACGCTGAGGAATCTTACGCAAATAAAACCGATTTTAAGTCGGGGCCTCAAAGGGACATCTGGTAGAGAAAGAACTACTCCTTTTTGGCGTATAAGTTTGATTAAAAACGAAGAGTCCTTTTAACTTTAAGGAGAAATGAATGAAAATGTCCATGTTATACATTTGCCATCGTATTTCTGTAGCAGCTTTGGCAACAGTCAGGGAGTGACGGCTTCACATTCCTAGCTTTCCCTCTTGCCTGCATAAATGCATCCCGGGTTTTGACTCAAGTTTTTAAGGACACGGGCGCTAAAGGAAGTGTTTGGGTAAACAGTGGAGGGCGTAGCTTCAGACTCCATATTACAGAGTTTCCTAAAATTTGTAGTAGGCCTTTTCTCCATAAAGTATAGTTTGCTTTGGTACAATGCAAAGGGAGAAATCCTCCAGTTCATTTTTCTTTGGAGGAACTTCATTTTGAAATCACTAGGTAGAGGATAAAACAAAATAGGACGTATGACCTTTTACCTAGTGAGCATATATTTTTCTTTATACACACCTACCTTTTTGTTTTGTTTTGTTTTTTTGCCCGATACTCGTATGTTCTGCTTATCCGATTTAGCTTTCTCTAGCTCAGTGCAACTGAGGAATAGGAATACTCCTAGGGAGGAGATCATCCGACTGGAAGAAAGGAAGCCAGTCTTTACAAACTCCATGACTTTGGAACGAATGATTAACTCTCTCTTCCCTTGCTTTCCTCTTTTCTAAAGTGAAGGGGTTGAACTAGATTACTGAGTTCCCCAAATTCAATGATTCAAAACTACAAAGAGTTCATACAGAGATTTCTAGGAACTCAGCCCTTCAGCTTGACTTAAATAAAACTGTATGGAAGTTAAGAGATACAGCATTCAAAACCATAGGGATAGATGTATTTTATATTTTGTTAGTGATTCTGATACATTGTATTGCTTCAAAAACAAATTCTCTCGAAACTTTCTCATTTTGCTTTGTATTAAGAATAATTCCAACCACCCATTCCTAAAAGATAAAAATTGGTATTTTTAGGAGTGTGGTATCCTTTTAAAGCCCAAATGACTTCTGATTCATTTTTGTGAATAATTTTTTATCACCACCAATCGCTCTTAAAGCAATATATAACTTTAACAAGCTGTAACCATCAGGTTAAGCAACATGAATAAACTCGCAGTTTATCTAAAGAAAAAAAAAAAGAATAATTCTAACCAACCTACCCCATTTTTGTGATGAAATTAAGAATTTTTTTTTCTTTTCTTTTTTTAAACGTCTTTTGCAAATCTCATGTTCATTCTGACCAACATCAGCAATGGTTGTAGAATGAAGCTCATGGAGGCATGGAGATAGCTAAGGGGTTTTCTGTGAAGAGAAAGTTTGGCGTTTATGGTGGTTTGATATGTTTTTTGACTTAAATTTTTCCCTTTTACAACAATCTGTAGTATGAAGTATAAACATGGAACTTTGACCTTATGTTGGATAATAATAGATCAAGTGTCCTAAGACTTTGGAAGAGGGTTGGGACTAAGGAACCCGAATAATTTCCTTCTAACGTTTGCTTTGTTCTCCAGTATGGCTTGCATCCTTGTGTGTTTTCTTGTTCACCTACTATGTGCTTACTATCCTAAGCTCTTCACAAATATTATTTGTAATCTTTAAAACAGCCCTGGAGAATGTGCTTATGCGTATAGTGTAGACTCTTGTTTAATAGTTTGGAGCACAGGACTGGTGCTCTAGAGGCCTGTCGTCTGCATACAGTCTGGTGACCTTGGTCAAGTTGCTTATCCACTCTGTGGTCAGTTCCTTATTTGAAAAATGGGGGAAGTAGTGGTACCTACTTCATAGGATTATTGAGACCGTTACATAAGGTAAATACATGCAGTAGAGCCTGGCTTAACAAACACATGTTGGTTTTTGTCACCATTACTATTTGATTACCCGAGGGCACCTAAGTACTAAATAAATGGTAAAGTAAAACTCTGCACTATGGTTTGATGATAGGGTCTCAACCCATGGCTCTATTTCTGCATCGCATATTTAGTACGTAGTGTAGTCCTGGTTATATAATGAGGATTCATTATATATTTCTTAATTAAAGGTAGGACAGTTTTTTTTTTTATAATGTCTTTTTAAATCTGTGAATAAAAAGTTATAGTTTGTGCTTGGAAATAATTGAACGTAATTATGTAGTTGAAACCACACTTTACAAGGGGCAAGTCTCAAGTTGGTGCTGTGGGTTCAAGAGAAAAGAAGGAAAAAAAGAAAAATGTTCTCTTGAAATAGATATTATTGGCACAGTTTTACTGGGGAAGAGACAGAGGCTCAGCCCTCCAGTGACTTGTTCAGGGTCACTCACCTACCAGGTGGGGAGCTGAGGTTGGGAACCAAGATGGGCTGATAAGGTGCGTTATACTGTAAAATTCTTACTTCTAGCCCTAAGCAGGGTGGGTTGTAGAGCCAGTGGATATAGCCTGTTACTTTCTCTTTGGTCATTTCTGTTATTCTTAACTATCTGCTTTAGTAGTTCTTTCAACCAAAAAGCTTACTGAATTCACCCAGGGTATGTGGATGAAAAGAAAGCTTAGGTTAGACTGATTTTTGCTATAGTTTGACTTTCTCTTCTGCTTTGTATAACATCATTCTACTTCCACCCTCTGTATCCCCATAAACCTCTGACTGCCCACAGCTGCCTGCTTCCCAGGCATATTTCTCTTTTCTTTTTCCCTTCCTGTCTTTTTAAAGATCTTCCTCCCCCCTCTTTCTCCTCTATTCCACTTAAAACTCATTTTCTTAATGTCCATGATTAAAGAAATTTATCTGAGCTTACTTTAAGTGAGATATAGTGATCATGAGAGGCATAGGCTTTGGAAATAGTCCTTGATTAGCCCATGATGAGTTCTGAAGGTTAAATAAGCTAGTGCAGTGAAGGTGGTCTTTGCCTGACACATAGTCAATTCTCAGTCTTTGTTAGCAATTATTATTATTAGTGGTGGAGGTAAGTGGTATTTACATTTTAGAGGCAGAATTTGATTGTAATGGTTAACATATAGAACAAAAGGGGTTTTCCCTTGCTTTGTGTCTGTTATTAACCATATTTCTTTGCTCTTCCCGTCTGTGCTAAAAAGGGATATGCAAGCTGACCCCCCACTTTTGAAACTGTTGAAATAGGAAAAAAGTACATAACACCTACAGTATCAATTCTTAGATCATAAGAAATATAATTTCCCAAGTACATATTTAAATTTTTTCCTTTTTAAAAAATGTAGCTATTGTTTTTGCTGGGAAATAGTTAAAGGTCCTCCCTCCCCATTTTTAATGTTGTATCTGTAGTTATTACTGCCTATTAAGAGAGCTATATAGACTTATAGTTTATGTGTGCTTCTAACTACTGTTCTTTATGGACACACCTCTAGGGTGAGCATTTCTTTCTTTCTTTCTTTCTTTCTTTCTTTCTTTCTTTCTTTCTTTCTTTCTTTCTTTCTTTCTTTGTTTATTTAGAGAGAGAGAGAGAGGGAGAGAGCACAAGCCTGGGGGAGTAATAGAGAATCCCAAGCAAGCTCCATGCTGTCTGTGCAGAGCCCCATGCAAGACTTGAACTCTGGAGCCGAACCATGAGATCTTGACCTGAGCCAAAATCAAGAAATAGCCGCTTAACTGACTGAGCCACTCAGGCACCCCTAGGATGAGCATTTCTTACAGCTTCTGTCAGGCTACATTGTGCGGTAGTGAAAACCCCTCCATCTCAGTAGGTTCAGAATTAAAGGTTTGCTTACCTGTTGACAGATCCAGATTCAGCTCGGTTTGGGGAAGGGGCAGGGAATCTTTGCTTTATGTCACTTTTACCCTGGGATCCAGGCTGACAGAGCCACCCTCTTTCACTTGGTTACTGGGACACAGTGGATTGCCTACTGGGTTTTAAAGCTTTCATCTGGATATAATCCCACTTTTCACTGCCTGAACAAGTTACGTGGCCAGCGCTGATTTCAAAAGAGCGATGCGTGTGCCAGGAAGGAGATAAAACTGGGGTGTTTGGGTAGCAGTCTTCATGACTCTGTCACTTGATTACCTCCTCTCTCCCCCACAACTAATCTTGGCTAAACCCTGTGGATTCTGCCTCCTGAACACTTCGGTTTGGCCCACTGCCATCAGTCTGGTTCAGGCGTCTAAGCCTCCTACCTGGTTCCCTTGCCTTTGGGCTAAGGATTTCCAGTTTCTTCTCTCTCCAGAAAAATCTGATTTTGTTACTTCCCTGCAGGAAACTCTCAAGTGGGTTTTCTTTTCCCCTCAGGATAAATTCCAAACCCTCACAGCATACATACCTCTGCAGCCTGTCTCCTGCCATTCCTTGGTTACTAAGTGCCTTTTGATGTGTTAACTTCTTGAATCCCAAGCATTCTAAGAGGTACACGTGATATTTCAGATTCAAACAGCAAGTCTTGCCTGTAGCTTTGCAACTTCCAAGTTTTCCTTTTTATCAGTTGCTGGAAAACACACTAGTTCTTAATAGAGAAGGACGGTTGGTGGAGATGTAGAAGGAGCTGGAATCCTAAAAGAGTAAAGCCGTCTAGGAGAAACTTGTCTGTAAAGTTGAAAACTGAAAACATTCACAAGAAGAACATCCCATCCTATATTTAATGAGCATTAGAATGGTCTTGTAAGTTCTGTTCTAAGATGCCCCCTTGGAGACATCTGGACTTTTCTACAGTTTGCAGTTACCTTCTGTGAAATGTCAATTTTAATCCCCAAAATATTATGTGATAATTGGTTGTTGTGAGTAACAGAATTCATAATGATACTTGCAGCTGCCAGAAGGGAGATCCTAAAAGTCATTCTCTTTTTTTACTTTGGTCATAGAAAAACTTAAAAAGTCAAAGGTGTGGTAGGTTCCTTTTCTTACATAGTTCCCCATGGGAAATTTTGTTTCCATCATCATTTAATTTTTGAAACCTAAAATAAAAACATGAAGCAAAGCGTGAAAGATTCTCTTATTCATATGTTATATACCACTTTGCAGTTTGCAGAACAAATTAACATACATGATCCTCCTTAATCATTACAGCAGTCCTTTGAGGGGCTATCCTTGCCTAAAAGGTGGAGTGATATAGAGGACAGATATCACACCCTTGAAATCAGACTTGGTCCTGACATTCAGTGTGACGTCTTGAGATACTTATAGTTACTCTTTTGAGCCATACTTTCTGTTGTAAAGTGTGTTTAATAATACTTGTTACGTGATGTGACTAAATATATACTTTGCTCATTATTTACCATTTCCTTCTCGCTATCCTCTGCATTCCAAAAGGAGGGCATTGAAACTCAGAGTTTTTTTTCTTTTGTAATTTAACAGAAATATTTGTATTGCACTTACTAACTGCCAGGCACTGTTCTCACAGGCACATAGTGACTTGTTTGATGCTCATATCAACCCTAAACCTCATCTTACCACTAAGGCAACTGAGACAAAGTGGCAAAGTAACCCAAGAGCATACAGTTCGTAAACGGTAGTCATGAACTTACCCAGTATTCCATTGTTGTTCCAAGAAGAGCTGAATTTCTCAGAGATTTCTTGGTTCTAGTTTCAGAGCACTTGCCCTATAGCGCATCACATAAATATTACGGAGGACTTCCCACGTGTCAGGCTCTGGGCACAGTCCTACATAGTTGAATTAGACATCATCCCAGGACTCTACAACAGGGGTCAGCAAACTGGTCCCTGACTAGGTCCACTGTCTGATATTATATGGTATACAAACCAAAAATGTTTTTTTCATCTTCTTAAAGTTTATTTATTTGGAGAGAGAGAGAGACAGAGAGAACTTGCACGCAGGGGAGGGGGGTTGGGGTGGGGTCAGGAGGGGCAGAGAGATTGAGGGAGAGAATGAATCCCAAGCAGGCTCTGCCCTGTTAGTGTGGAGCCTGACACAGGGCTTGAACTCAGGAACCATGAGATCATGACCTAAACTGAAAATAGACGCTTAACTAACTAAACCACCCAGGCACCCCAGGTTTTTTCATTTTTAAATGATCGGAAGAAATGTCAAAAGACTATTTTGTGCATGTCAGAGTTACGTGAAGTTCAAATTTCAGTGTCTAAATAGTGTTATTGGACTACAGCCATGGTCATTCATACTTATATTAGTTGTGGCTCACTTTTAAGCTAAAATGGCCCAGTTGCAGTAGAGACCCTATGGCCTACAAAGCCTAAAATATTTCTTGCCTGGCATTTTATAGAAAAAGTTTGTATTAGAGCTTCATCAGTCACTGTAATAAAGCAACCATTAAGCTGAGCCCTGCAACTGTAGGAAGAGGCCCTTATGCTCTGCTATGTGTCTTATTTACCTTTGTATTTAACAAAATTAAATGTATTTTTTAATAGTGTGGGTTTTTTTTTTGTTTTTTGGGGGTTTTTTTGGTTTATTTATTTTGAGAGAGAGAGAGAGGGAGGGAGAATCCCAAGCCGGCTTCACTGCCAGCTCAGAGTCAGATCTGGGGCTCAGACTCATGAACCGTGAGATCACAATCTGAGCCAAAGTTGGCTGCTTACCGGACTGAGCCGCCAGGTGCCCCTGACAAATTATGTTTTTGAAAACAAAAGCAATAAATATATGTGCACTGTGAGTAAAATGCAAACAAAATAGAAATGAATAACTTAGTAAATTTAAAAGTGCACGGCCTGACCCCTCACCCTGGCTCACTTCTCATTGGAACCATTTTAAAGAAGTATGCGTTAGCTGGGGTGCCTGGGTGGCTCAGTCGGTTAAGCGTCTGACTCCAGCTCAGGTCATGATCTCACAGTTCGTGAGTTCGAGCCCCGCGTCGGGCCCTGTGCTGGCAGCTCAGAGCCTGCAGCCTGCTTCAGATTCTGTGTCTCTCTCTCTCTGCCCCTCCCCCGCTCGTGCTCTGTCTCTCTCACTCTCAAAAATGAATAAATGTTAAAAAAAATGTTTTCTCGTCTTAAATTCTTTGTCTGTATCATGGATATAACCACAGATTCAAGTATAGTTGATGGGTTATGATACTTGTCACTGTACCAGTGTATCTAATGATCCTTTCTTCTCCCTGTTAAAATACACTGATTCACTGTCAGTGGTATAGTTTGGAGGGAATAGAAAGATGGAGATCAGGCTGTATTTTGAAGGAGCTTGGGGTCTGTCTCTGAAGGGTCACATATGGCCAAGTTGACAAATGTGATGCCACCTCAACTCACACCCTTAGGCCCCACAGTACATGGAGTACAACTGGCCATTACTTCCTTGAAACTGTTTGCCCCTCTTTGTGCTTTTCTTCAGTTATCTCATCAGTTTCTGTGGTTTTTATGCTTCATCTTTGGGCTTACAATTCACAAATCAGTATCTCTAGCCTACTGCATCTTTTAACACATACTGAATGTCTTATTACCCCTTCCTAGGTAAAAAAAAAAAAAAAAAAATTCTTTAAAAGCAGACAAGTCTTATTAAAACTTACTTCAACAATATTTCTTTAGCAGTGTTCGTTGTAAAATTTGCAAAGTATAGTAAGTACAAAGAAGAAAACAGTCATTAACATTTTAGTGTTTATTTTTCTAGTCTTTGCCTTGATGGCTGCATGTGCTTTCCTTATATAACATTGTGAGTAAATGTTGTAAATGATTTTTGTGGCCTCTTACTGGATGTAATGAGCATTGTGGTTATTAAATTTGGCACAGAATGACAGACAGTGACCACACAGTCAACTATGGTTTTCTATCTTTGTATTTGTATCCCTGCTGAGAGCTGGGTCTTATGTATAGAAGGCATTTGATAAATTTTTGTTGGGTGAGTAAAAATAATTAGCCTATATAGTTTTTCAACTCTATAATAAGATCTTTTTGACTATGTTGCAGAAATTATATGCAGTAATGTATGAGTGTATTTCTTTTCTGGGGAAAGGGTTTAGTGTGTGTGTGTGTGTGTGTGTGTGTATGTATTAATCAGATTCTCAAATGGATCCGTGACTCTTAAAATATTTAGGAACCATTAAAAACAATTCCTCATTTAGGGACATCAAACTAATGAAAAAATCTGTGTATGTGAAGATGGCCTCTGCATTGTAAATAGACCTACTGACCTAACCATTTTTGTCAGTAGAAGCCTGTACATTGAAAGCCTCTTCAGCTGTTAAGAGTAGGGTCTCTCCGAGCCCCTGCCTTGTTTTTTTCTTTCTGGTAGCAAGACTTTCTCAGTACTTTCACAGTTGCCACTTAACCAGAAGGTCTCAGCCTTGACATTAGTTTGACCTCAGAGATTACTGGAAATGCTTTTAGTATTTATTCAGTGTTCACTTAATAAGTAACTAGTAAGTGTCTAATCTGTGCCCACGGCTGTTCTAGATGCTAGAGTTATCGCAGTACATAACGTAAAGTTCATCCCAAATCCCTTAAGGTGCTTACAGTCTAATGGAGAAATCACATTCTGGGTATACTATGGCATACATTTTGCTGATAATTTCCATTTATAACATGATTTCCTTTTGGGGGACAGAGGAAGGTATTCTCAATTTCAGAACAGATGATTACAAGTAGACTTGCATCCTAACCTGTTTAAAAACTGACAATTATTGTAAGTCTCCACATTTATAAAACAGTTCTGATGTTGATATAGTCAGCATCCAATGAACATATATTTAGCACCTAATAATATATAATGGGCATCTTGCTAAAGACTAGAGACACAGTGAAGAATAAAACAGATAGGTCCCTTTCTTTACAAAATTTATAGTCTGGGGAAGGGGTGAAGGGCAAACAGATGGTGAAGTCTTCGGTTACTCACTAGTGTGAGGGGACTGGGGAGTGACAGTGCCTAGTGTCCTGTCAGAGAATTTGAATGCTGTTCCTAATGCAGACCTGGAAGCTTAGGGAAGGTTTGCTAAAGACACTGATGACTGAGTAGTGAAAGACAGTGTAGGACTTTTGCCCAAGTAGAGGAGTGGGAGGAGGTGTGAATTTCCTCTCCAGAAGGAACAACGTACAATGGCCCAAAAGGAAAAAAGAGCAAGAAGTGTTCTAAGAACAAGAGAATTTTGATGTGCCTGGAACATAATGTGATTTGAAGCATGAGATAATCAGAGGCTAGGGCGTGAAGCACTTTGCCTGTTAAAAAATGTGAACCTTATTCTGATGGCAGTCAGAGTTAAAGCAGGATTAGATTTGCATTTTTAAAGTTTTTAAAAAAATTATTTTTTTATTTTAGAGAAAGAGCAGCTGGAGAGAGGGGTAGAGGGAGAGAGAGAGAAACTCAGGCAGGCTTCACCTCAACGCAGAGTCTGATGCAAGGCTTGCTCCCATGACCCTGGGATTATGACCTGAGCCAAAATTGAGAGTTGGGTACTCAACAGACTGAGCCACCCAGGCACCCCTGCATTTGCATTTTTAAAAGATTTCAGCAGGAATTAGCATAGGTGGTGAGTGCAGGTTAAGTCTGGGTATGGAGACTAGGGAGGAGAGATTGAATAGGAAGAGAACAGACAGTAGGTAGATTTCGTAGGTATTTAGAAAGTGGAATTGACAAGACAGGGCAAATGAATGGATTTGGGAATGAGGGAGGAATGAACTGTGTGACTGACTTGTGATGTGTCTAGCTAGGGGACACAGGGAGAGGTATTTTGGGAGGGAGGGAAAAGGAAGGGAGAAGGGGCAGTTAATATTTTTTCTTAAACTGGTTTTGAAGTTTTTATATTTCTGGAAGTGAATACTACAGTTGACTCTCAAACAATGCACTGAACCCCGCCCTCCGCTCAAAAATCTATAAATAACTTTTGACTCCCCAGAAAACATAACTATTAATAGCCTACTGTTGACCAGAAGCATAAGGAGCCAATTCACAAATATTTTGTATGTTATTATATACAAATAATGTTTTATCTACTATGTTCTTACAATAAAGTAAGGTAGAGAAAAGAAAATATTATTAAGAAAATCATAAGAAAGAGAAATGCATTTACAGCATTGTATTGTATTTACTGGAAAAAGTCCATGTACAGGTATACCCTGCACAGTTCACACCCTTGTTCAAGGGTCAAGGGTCAAATAGTTGCCATTTCAAACTATTTCTGAAATACTGATAAAGTATTTTGAGGATATATATATGATAAAACACACAGTTTATCAATAAATAGTAATTAGATGAAAAGATTAAACTGTACTCACTTTCGTTTCCTTTGATCATTCCTTTCTTAAAAATTATTTTGGGCCAGATGGCCAACAGGCATATGAAAAGATGCTCAATGTCACTCTTCATCAGGGAAATACAAATCAAAACCACACGGAGATACCACCTCACGCTGGTCAGAGTGGCTAAAATGAACAAATCAGGGGACTATAGATGCTGGCGAGGATGTGGAGAAACGGGAACCCTCTTACACTCTTGATGGGAATGCAAACTAGTGCAGCTGCTCTGGAAAACAGTGTGGAGGGTCCTCAAAAAATTAAAAATAGATCTACCCTATGACCCAGCAATAGCACTGCTAGGAATTTACCCAAGGGATACAGGAGTGCTGATGCATAGGGGCACTTGTACCCCAATGTTTATAGCAGCACTCAACAATAGCCAAATTATGGAAAGAGCCTAAATGTCCATCAAATGATGAATGGATAAAGAAATTATAGTTTATAAACACAATGGAATACTACTTGGCAATGAGAAAGAATGAAATATGGCCATTTGTAGCAACGTGGATGAAACTGGAGAGTATTATGCTAAGTGGAGTAAGTCAGGCAGAGAAAGACAGATACCATATGTTTTCACTCATATATGGATCTTGATAAACTTTAACAGAAGACCATGGGGGAGTGGAAGGGGGAAAAAAAAAGTTACAGAGAGGGAAGGAGGCAAACCATAAGAGACTCTTAAATACTGAGAACAAACTAAGGGTAGATGGGGGTGGGGAGAGGGGAAAGTGGGTGATGGGCATTGAGGAGGGCACCTGTTGGGATGAGCACTGGGTGTTGTATGGAAACCAATTTGACAATAAGTTATATAAAAAAATAAATAAAAATAAATATTTTGGGGATTCATGATTTTTTTCTGTATAATATTATTAAATATGTGTTTAATTATAATTTACCTTAATGCAACCTTGTCAATAAAACAGCATCCATGTTGTATAAACCAAGAAAATTCAGGAAAGCATAATTCACTAAAACTAATATTAGATTCATAGAACTGTGGATAAAATTTGAGTTCCTCTGAATACAGTAGATCACGTTTATATTCTTAATTAGATCTATGTCAAGATATTCTAGGTAAAAATTAGATAAAGTTTCTTAGTGGATTAAATTAAAGCCGGTAAAACCGTTGTATAAATAGCTATAAACTGAAAAAGTGGAGGGGCTTGAGGCAGGGCTGCCTGGCGAGGGTACTTAGTATGGTGCCTAAGAGGACAGCAGTCCCAGGGTTCCACAAGCAGTCGAGTGATGCATCTGAAAATAGAGGTTCTCTTACTGTCAGCCCCAAACGTAAGTCGGCTCTTGCTCTTCAGAGTTAAGCATTTTTTTTCTTTTTCTGTTTTTTTTTGGTTGTTGTTGTTTTGTTTTTTCCTTCTCAGGTGGGCTGTTTGTTTTCAGGATCTATTTGGTACAAGGGAATGTTCTACATTAACCCCCACTGGCCCAGAGAAGTGAATTACATCCCCAAGTAAAAGCCCAGTACCTTAAAAAAAATTTTTTTTTAATGTTTATTTATTTTTGAGACAGAGAGAGACAGAGCATGAACGGGGGAGGGTCAGAGAGAGGGAGACACAGAATCCGAAGCAGGCTCCAGCCTCTGAGCTGTCAGCACAGAGCCCGACGTGGGGCTTGAACTCAAGACTGTGAGATCATGTTGTGAGCCGAAGTTGGATGCTTAATCGACTGAGCCACCCGGGTGCCCCAAAAAGCCCAGTACCTTTGGGAATAAGAATGCATAGGATCACCTGGGTGGTTCAGTTGGTTAAGTGTCTGACCTTGACCTCGGCTCAGGTCATGAGCTTGGGGTTCCTGAGTTCAAGCCCCGCAGGAATGCATATAGTTTTATGGTGCTTCTAGAGTATTAAAAGCATGGGAGGATGGCAGTCAAGTAACATTCACCATCCCTAAAACTCTTACTGGAGTATTTATGATCATAGAAACCGACTAATAGGACAACAATGGCATTCTAGGTTGAGATTTCTAGGAGTTCTTTGGAGTAGGAAAACAATCTTGAGCCAAGATCCCAGGATATTATAGATAGGAATTCCAATGGAAATATTCTGGGCTCACATTTAATGTCTTTCTGGCAAGTAGGACAAGCAGACAGATTTTTAAGAAGTTGGTGGATAAGAAGTTATTGAGAGAAGTTTGGATAGGTCTCTTTGGGAACAAGTATTCTCACTTTATTATGATTTTCAAAGAATGGAGCTAGATGCAGATTCTGAGTAACATCTTAGCATGTAGGAAATGCTGTAGTACAATAATCTGGAACCTGTTTAACTTAATGAGTTAGTAATAGTTAAAAAAACTGTGCGTGTGTATGTGATTGTGTTGCTGTTCTGGTTAAATTATTTGACACTCCAGCAACATTGTTTACAATGATTAGCTGAAATTTTTTGCTTTCTTTGGATATACATCTTTTCAGAAAGGGCATGTATTTGAACAATAACACTTGCTTTTTCCCTAGGATGAGGTTTTGTCAAAAAAGGGTTTGATGAACTTTGATTTCTGCTTTGGACAAAGGAGTAAAGAGTTGAGTTGCAGAGTTGTTTCACATTTATGAGATCTGTTCTTAATATCACCATTTGGATATTACTGATGTCCTATCTGAATGTCAGTTTTGCATTTTAGAGAAACTTCATTACTTCATTAAGTCTTCATTTAAAGACTATGGACTAAAGCTTTGCATTCTGACATTTTGGGAATTGAAATATTTACTTTAAAGACAAATTTCGGGGCACCTGGGTGGCTCAGTTGGGTAAGCATCTGACTCTTAGTTTCAGCTCAGGTCATGATCTCATGGTTCTGTGAGTTCAAGACCCACATCAGACTGCGCTGACAGTGCAGAGCCTGCTTGGGATTCTCTCTCTGCCTTTCTCTCTCTCTCTCAAAATAAATAAATAAACTTTAAAAAAGTAAGATAGCTTCCAAAACATGCAATGTCATCTTATTAACTGCAGTATGATAGTTTTTTGATTCATTTTTTTGTCATATTTACTCATTTTATATATTTGACATGTTTATTATAAGAAGGGTCTCTGTTCCTATAAGTACTCCAAACTGACAGAGGAACCTTTCTTCACCCCATTCACATCATTCCTTGACTATACATTCCCCAGTACTTTTCTACTGGGTACAGACTTATTTCTCTTTTCCCTCCGGGCCCCTAACAAGTATCACCCAAGTATTTGTCCTGTACAGGCTTCCCTTGCGTGTGCTCTGTACACAATCCAAACCTCACTGCCAACTTCACTGATACATCCTGTACTTTCTGTATCACATTTCCGTGTTCGTTCTCTTCTTAGAACGCCTTAGCTTCCTCATCCCACCTATCTCTGCTTGCCAAACGCATATTTAGGTTTCAGAGTCCATTTTGAATGCTGCTTTTTTTTTTACATGGTTGCCCTTTGGCCCCTATTCCTGCAGCTCATACTAATCCCTGTTTACTCTTTAAGGCTCCACACAGTCCTTCTCAAACCCCCCTTCCTGGGATAGTTGATGTGTCCTTCTCAGTTTGTAAATCCTTTGAGGTAGAAGTTGTACCCTCCTTTCTGTCCCTTGCAGGCACCTACCGGAACATCTTGGCCTGGGCAACATGGAGTCAGTGATTGTTTAGTTGAATTGTTAACCAGTCACTATAGTATTCTTTCCAGACCAGCAGTGGCACGTCTCCGGTTAATGATCTGTGCATAGAGATGAATGTAGCTTTACTGAAAATAGGACTTACAGGATTATTAGATTAGATTGTAGTTAGACTAGCTGTAGGTTACTCTTTTAACATATCAGATCTTCACATTAGCAAATAGAAGTTTAGTAAAGTGGCCAAAAACTTTCTTACATACAAGTAAACCGAGATGGGGCTATAGAAAAGTTACTCTCAAAATTAAAAGCAGGAGCAACCACAACACAAATGCTTAGAGATAAATGAATAAGAAATGTATAATATGTGAATAAAACCATCAAACTTTAGTAAGAGATGTGAAAGGTTTTGAATAATTATAGACACATTTCTGGATAAGAATATTGAATATTCTGGGGATTTCAGTTCTATTCAGATTAATTTAGAAATTTACCTTAATCCCAGTAGAAAATTTGCTGATTTTTTTCTTTTTGAATGATAGAATGGTCCTAAAATGTATCTGTAAAAATGAATAGGTATGAATAGTTATGGCATTTTTAAAAAGAAGACTAATAAAGGGGTTTGCAGGATAGGGAATTCTGTATCCAGATATTAACTGATAGTCTTTACAACAATCTGGTTTCAATATAAGATTTAAGATGTCAGTGGATAGTGTTAGAGCTCCCAGTAGACCCTTTTACATATAATTACTTTATTTGTTATAAAGAGTAAACATCACAAATCATAGGAGAAGTTATTAATTATTCAATAAGTAATGCTAGGAAAACTGGCTACTGGAGAAGGGGAGGAATAAGGCTGTATCTTCACCTTTAATTAAATTCCAGAAGGAATAAGTGGTAAATGTTAAAAAGGAAAATAGAATCAGAAGAGAAATGCAGGTAAAAAAAAAATAAATCTAAAAAGACCTTTTAGAGCTAAAAAAAAAAAGGAAAAGTCAGAGGAAAAGATAGGTAATATTTGATTATACAAAAATTATGAAACATTTGTATGTCAAAACATAAAATTAAAAGATAAGGAATACTTTAGAGGAAAATGTTCGCCAAATATAATGGACAAAGGTTGCCCATATATATGAAGAGCTCTTATGAATAAATAAGAAAAAAATTAACATTCCAGTAAAATTGGGCAAATATGAACAAGGAAAGCCATAAAAAATGCAAACAGAAAAATGTATATTTAAAACTAATATTAATATATATTAAAATGTATAGATTAAACAATCATAAAATATCATTTTTACCCCATCAACTAGGAAAGATTGAAGTTTAATACTTAAAGTTGGTAAGAGTATGATGAAATAGACATACTTATGCATTATTTATTGATATGTAAATCAGTGTGAACTTTCTTGGAAAACAGGTTTTATTGTTAGATCCAGTAATTCTACTCCTAGTGATGCATCCTAAGTAGTGGAGATACATATTGTATTAGTCATTTCTTCCTGTATAACACTCCAAAAAGGGGGTGACTTAAAAATAAGCATCTATTATCTCAGAGTTTCTGTAGCTTGGGAATTCCTGTGCAGCATAGCTGGGTGCCTCTGACTCAGGTTTCTTTCACAACCTTGCAATCAAGGCGTTGGCCAGGACTCTAGTTATCATAAGGCTTGGCTGGGGGAGAATCTGCTTCCAGGCTCACTCATGTGGCTGTTGGCTGGCCTCAGGTCTTTGCTAGCTGTGGGCTTGAGGACCCTAGTTCCTTGCACATGGCGCTCTCCATGGAGCTACTTACCTGCTAGAGGGACAGCTGAAGGTCCATTCTTTTTGTAACCTAATCTTGAGAGAAACATCTCCTCACTTCTGCCATAGTCTGTTTGCCAGGAGTAAGTACTAGGTCCAACTCACATTCTAGGGGAAAAATACCACATAAGGGCATGAATACCAGAGGACGAGTTTTGTTGGAATATTTTAGACACTCCCACACAGGTTAACATACAAAGGTTTGCATCGGAGTTTTTTTTTTTTTAACTTATAATAGCAAAAATATAAATACATAATCACATATACACAAAGAAACAAATAAGGAAGCAATTGAAATATTCCATAGCAGAAGAATGCTTAAATTGTACCATATCCACACAGTGGTAGTATAATTGCGTAGTAATCATCATGTCTACCTTTTTGAGAGTCAGTCCCGTGCTAGGCATTTGCTCCTGACTGTACTAATATTTCTGATCCTGACAACAACCATGTTATTACCTTCAGGTCACAGCTGAAAATGCTGATTCTCAGAGACAAAAGAGTTCATTGAATTCTCAGCACCGGCATGCCATCATAGGGTTATCTGGCTTCAGAGCCCAGTAACCACACTGCCGTTGAAACACGCTTATGCAGATTTCTAATGACATGAGGAAAACTTACAAATCTGTTTTTACAGAGTGATCCGCGTGTGTGCATATTTTATTTACATCAAAGAAAAAGATTGTCGCAAATGTTATCTTTTAGTGGTAGAATCATGGAATATTAAAATTTTTCTTTAAACTCTTATTTCATTCTCAATCTACATTCTACACGTATACCCTTTATAATCATTTTAAAAAATGAGAATGCTTTGTAAAATATTTCAGCTCCTTCTACTCCCAAGGAAAAACCATTAGCAAGACTTGTACACACAGTTTTATGTAAAATTGAAATTTTACTTGATAACGAATCATTCCCTTTAATCTGCTCTTCTAGATTACTGATCTCTCCTTACCCAACTATCTGATGGCATCTTCGGTTGGACTGCTTCCTACCCAGCTTCTGAATTCTTACTTGGGTACCACCCTGCGGACAATGGAAGATGTCATTGCAGAACAGAGTGTTAGTGGATATTTTGTGTTTTGTTTACAGGTGAGTTTAAGGCTAAGGGTTCTCTCTCTCTCTCTCTCTCTCTCTCTTTTTTTTTTTCTTTTTGTATGGCATTGTTTATTTTAAACCTAACAGATTTCATTGAGAATGATTTAAGAGAATTTTTCCTTTTTATTTCTTTTCTTGTTCTTTCAATCATACTTCATATTTTTACAACATTTACATTTTAACTGTGGATATATGGAAGTGTATAGAACTGAACTGATGCTTCTTAAAAATTCTCTTAAAACAAAGGGAATGACAAAAATAGGGTTCTTTTTGTAGTGATTTTCAGCCATCACTCTATTTCGAGTTTTTGTGAAGTGTTGTTAATACTATGTTTCTGAAGATAATTTTAGTGGGATTTGGTAGGGTTGGGTTTTTATCTGACTTTATCTTCAAATTATTGAACTCTCTAATTGGTATTTTTAAAAAATATACTGGCAATGTAATTTTTTTTCTAGTACAATTTGATGTAGAAAAAAAATGGTTTTTTTTTTAGAAAGGATTGCTTTATAAAAGTGTCTGAAGTATTCCATTAAAAATTCAAGTAAGATTTGCATAATGGATTATTATTACCATGCAAATTGTAATATAGTTTAGGGTGATACAATTCCATATAAAAGGTTGATAAAAGAAAAAAATCCTGTTATGTAGGCACATTTATTCAGTGCCTTTAAGTTGCAACGGGAAGAGTTCAAAATTCATTTCGTTAGTTGTGCTATATTTGCTTCCTGAGATTTATGAAAATATACAATCACCAAAAGTTTTGATGGTTTAGTAAGACGATGATAATAACTTTTGAGAGCTTTATATGCCATATATTTAAGCTCATTTAATCCCTACCAAAACACTAGAAGGTATGTCCTTTTCTTATGTCCAACTAATTGCGTACATCTCTCCCCAACTCTTCGCGACATCAGCAGTGGCAGGAATATTTATACTATGGAAAATGGCAGGTGCTCCAAATCAAGACTCCTACCTCTGATCTCCAAGAGCTAGTTTATCAGCACACCAGTAGATAGTGATTTGTCTAAAGTCTCAGCTGCAAGGGGTTGGACCAGGACATGAACCAAGGTAGTTGGCCGTGGGAACCATGCTCATAGCCAGGACGATAGGTTACAGAGCAGGTAACACTAAGATAGCCAGCTTATCTTCCTGGTCTCTTCACTTGCTAGGTTTAATTTATAGTTATTAAATATATGCTAATCATATTACAAATTTGCTTTTAGCATTATTCTTAATTTTTAAGTTACTATAGTAAAAATACTATGATAAATAAAGCCAGAGTTGATTTTCTTTGTGCTTATGTAGTAGAAGTTTAGTAAGTCCAGAAATATTTACATTGAGCTATAAATAAAGCTTATCAATTGAATGGCTTACTTTAAGAAAAAATTTATAACATTTTTCCTATTCGGGAATCCATTTTGTTTTTACTTGTTTGTACAAAGTGATACATATGTACATACACACACACACACACACACACACGCATGATATATATATATCATGCGTGTGTGTGTGTGTGTGTGTGTATTTTAAAGAACCTGAATGATAGATTTTTAAAAAATTTTTTTAAATGTTTATTTCACTTTGAGAGAGAGAGACACACAGAGTGTGAGTCAGAGAGGGGCAGAGAGAGAGGGAGACACAGAATCTGAAGCAGGCTCCATCCAGGCTCTCAGCTCTCAGCACAGAGCCTAACATGGGGCTCAAACTAATGAGCCGTGAGATCATAATCTGAGTTGAAGTTGGACACTTAACCAACTGAGCCACCCAGGCACCCCATGAATGATAGATTTTTTTTAAGTTTATTATTTATTTTGAGAAAAAGAGAGAGAGTGGCTGCAAACAAGGGAAAGGCAGAGAGAGAGAGAGAGAGAGAGAGAGAGAGAGAGAGAGAGAGAGAATCTCAAGCAGGCTCCACGCTGTCAGCACAGAGCCCAATGTGGGGCTCAAACTCACAAACCGTGAGATCATGACTTGAGCTGAAATTAAGAGTCAGAGCCTAACCAAGTGGGCAACCCAGCTGCCCCTGAATGATAGATTTTTTTTAGCATATATTTAAGCACATTTTATATTTTTTTTAGTGTTCTGAAAATGAGTAACCCATTCGAAATACCTTTTTTCCCATTACATTATGTTTGAGTAATTAGAATTGGTCATTATCAGTAGTTTTCATAAGTTTTTCATTATTTGATACTTTGTTTCTATGTATCTTAGTAAATCACTCAACTATAATTAGTGGAGTTATAATAGAACAAAGTAGTTCATGCATTTGTCAGTAGTGCTTCTAAAAATATAGGGTCTTGTTTTTTTCCAACAACTTCTTACCCCTTTGAGTTGACAAATTTCAGCTTAGGCTACAAGACAGGGGGGAAAGGCAAATATTTTTTAGCCCAGACGTTTATAAAAACAACGAGGATTTCATTCAGCTGACAAAAGAACACAGAATAAAACAAGAGGGAAAAGAAGTCCGCGTGAAGAGGGAAACTAACATGGGAACAAAGGATGAAGCTTAGGTTAAAGTTAGTAGAGTAAGTGTATTCGTGAGGTTTCTCATATTTGCTAGAAATAAGTCACTCGTCTGCCTCTGAGCTTTATAGCCACCTAAATAGAATCCACAGCGTCTATAAAATTAAAGCAATACAAAATAGATGTTCAGAGGAAGGAACAACTATTTCTTGTACAAAAATCCAACTTAAGATGCTGTGGTCTTGCAATTCAGTTACTCTTGTCCATGCCCTGTATTTTTCGGTGTACCCACCGGCCAAAACCCTGGATGAATCCAAGTTTTGGTATGTTTTGCACCTGTTGTTTTGGGGGAAGTCATACAACCACATTGGTAATATTTAATTCATGATTGCGAAACTTCTGGTTTCTCAGTATTTCCCCATAGCTTAACTGTTTCCTTTGTCTTCCCATCCCCCGTTTCCTCAATGACTAGGGCAAAACCTATCTTCACTCCTCGTAATTTTGGCTCCTGTCCCCACTTTCCACTTCATTCTCAACAGATTACCTTTCTTGATTAACAGAAAAATCAGAAGACTTCAAGTGGGAAACCCCTCAATTTCCATCTAAGAAATCTACTAACTGGTATTCTGCTCATGCTCTCAGCCTGCTCTCTAGTTGATGGTGGAGGAGATGCCTTTCTGTGGAAGGCTGGTCCTTTTGTTTGTGTTTGATTCTTTTGTGTTCATAAGGAAACTTTATAAAACAGGTTTTTGTTTCTTTTTTTTTTTTTTTTTTACTCTTTAATAAGGTAGTATGTTGGGGAAAGAATCAGCACATATTGCCAGGCCCTGGGTCTACAAGGGCATCTGGGGAAAATCCCATGTAAAGATTTTACCCTCACTGGAAACATGAAAGAGTTTTTCACTAGATCTAAGCCTACTTTCTGTGGCTGTCATCATTAATTTTGTCAAAATCAGATATACTTTCCAGTTTTCATCTGACTTGAACTCTCAGCAACCTAAGATTCTTTTTAAAACGCTTTCTTCCCTTAGCTGTTTTGATTTTTTTTTTTCCCCACGTGCTTGGTTCATTTGTCAGCATCTCTTCTTCTTTGCACCCCACAATTGATATTCCTTAAGATTCTAGCCTAAGCTTTGTGTTCTTACTCTGAAAACTCTTCTTCCTGGAAATGCAGTTATTACGGTGGCTGCTATTAGGTTTATTTGCGTAAAGACTCCCAAATACACATCTTCAGCTCAGCCTTCTTTCTAAGCTCTGGACCCATTCACTGCACTGCCTTGGATATCCAACAGGCACCTCAAATCCAGCACGTCTGAGGCAGAGCTCAGCAGCTCTCCCGCACCCTCCCCAAGTCAGTTTTCCACATCTTTCCATGGTGTCACCATTAACACTGATAGGTGTCAGACTTACATATCAGTTAGTATATCTTGTTTTTTTAGGAGAGCAAATACAGCATTTTGAAGGCCCACCTTTAAAATACCTAATTTGCTCAGAATTATGGGGCACCTTGGTGGCTCAGTTGGTTAAGCATCTGACTTGGGCTCAGGTCATGATCTTGTGGTTCATTAGTTCAAGCACGCGTTGGGCTCCATGCTCACAATGCAGAGCCTGCTTGTAAGTCTCTCTCTCTCTCTCTCTCTCTCTCTCTCTCTCTCTCTCTCTCTCCCTCCCTGTCTCTGTCTCTGTCTCTGTCTCTGTCTCTCCCCCTCTCCCTCTCTGTCTCCTTCCCTCTCTCTGCCCCTCCCCTGCTCTTGCTCTCTCTCTCTCTCTCTCTCTCTCTCTCAAAATAAATAAGCTTAAATAAGAATTTTATTGAGTACTGGATACCCATTTATTAGTGCCCCCCCCTTGCACAAGTTCCAAGTTCCCCTCGCTAACCCACCCTCACTATGCTCTGCCTCGGCACTTCCTTCACTACCCTCAATGCTTCTATTTAGAATACTTTTCCCACAAAACTGTTAAAATTATGGACAGGCTTTTATTTTATATCATGTTATATTTTAGGGTCACTATGGTTAGAGTAGCCTTTGAACTTCTTTGAAACTTACTGGGACATTAAAAATTACCTGTCCTAACCTCGTTGCCTGAGAATATTTGCTCCAAATTCGAAAGAACTGACTTACAAATGAAGTTTGGAATAAATACCGTTTAGAAGATATGTACTGCCTAGACATTCTGATGAACTGTATATAGAATGTTAAAGCACATTAACATATAAAGAGGGACCACAGGTTCCTATAGGACAGTGGGAGAAGCCTCCCTAGTGATGTGAAATCACATCAGTAGTTGAGCGGTTAAGTCAAGACTAGCACCGGATTTTGATTTCAATGCGTTTTTTCATAGCCCTTTGGCATTTTTTTCTTGATCATCATGTTTTCCTTTGTTTTTGCTTTTCCTTAAGTACAGACAGTTTCATGTTCATGATCTCTTGTTAATTTCTTTTGAAGTTTATTGACATTTCACTTTTTTAAAGCGGTTCATAATATTTTAAAGTTTGGCTGCACCCGATAGTTCATTTGTAAATGGTAGTGCTTCTCTCTAAGTGGGCTTGGGAATACCTGTGGACATTTATAGTCCTGCAAAGATATATTACATTAATTACATTAATAAAGTTTAGCCAGCTATTGCCTCTATTTTAGACTTTTTTGTTTTGTTTTGTTTTTTTATTTTATTGTTTTTATTCCTTGAAGGAAGCTGTACCAGGAGACGAGTTTGACTTGTATCAAGCAAACATCATTTATGCTAAAAAGGATGTATGCATGCTAGCCTGATATCCTCTGATGGTTACTTCTAGATTTCAGCCCTCTCTTCCCAGTTGAAGCAGCCAAGGAAAGAATGAATGGAAACTCTGTGTAACCCATTTAAAAATCTTACCTGACCATATTGGAGAGGCATCCCGTTTGAAACATTTCTAAGCCAAATATTTATGGGATTTATTTCTCCATGTTTTTCTGTGTAAAATATGATTAACTGTCATGTTTTATTTTTGTCCACAGATTATTATAAGTATAGGCCTCATGTTTTACGTAGTTCACCGAGCTCAAGTGGAACTGAATGCAGCTATTGTAGCTTGTGAAATGGAACTGAAAACCTCTCTGGTTCAAGGCAATCAACCAAATACCAGTGGCTCTTCATTCTACAACAAGAGGACCCTAACATTTTCTGGAGGTGGAATCAATATTGTATGACTCTAACAAAATGTATGATTGTTGAGAGCTAGTGTGCTGTCCAAGGTCTAGTGGTCACCTTACTAGTGGGCAGAGACAAGTTCTAATTGCATTACGGCACAAACAAAACTGACTCGTTTTTAAATTGCACAATTTTTTTAAAGGAAGAATCATTTTCTGGATATGTAAGTGTAAACATAGATGCAAATTTGGGCTGCACCTCTTTATCGTTTATTATGCCCGCAGTGGCCTATAGGTCTGCACTTTAGTGTTTTTTAATTGTTTTCTTTCTGGGTACTTACGAACAAAGAAATAACCCAAATATTTTTCTGCTTAGTGTCTTTATTTATAAAGTCCCTGAGTAGTTGTTTGCATCTTCCCTACTTACAATGATGAGTAGAAGTATGTAATTTTAAATGTATGACATTATTTAGGTGTTCTTTGTCCTTTCCAGAAAAGATAATGTTTTGTTTGGTTTTGTTTTGTTGTTTTAAGAGGGACCACTTTGCTTCCCTTTTCTTTACTAGTTAGAATATAGACATTAACTTTGGGTTGAATGTATTTTTGCAAGCATCATTGCAGGGCCATTTACACCTATTCACACAAGCTTAAATCCTACATTGTGGGACTGAAGTGCTCTTAAGATACCTTTTTATTTTCACTGTGTAATATGCAAGGCAAAAGGGAAATTATTTAATGGATGGTGGCTCAAATTAGAACTCAAGTTCTAATTCCATTACATTGGCTTTACGCTCATTAGATCTTTCATCAAAGGGCTGTCCCATTGCAGTCTTACTAAAAAGTTTTAGTAAAGTAAATTTCTTTTTCTTTTTATATTCATCATTAGGCTTTGAGATAAAGATCTACTCTTTTAAAATGATGGGCTTTCCATCATTAAAGATGTCACTCAGGTGGCCTTGTTTGATCAAATCGCCTTTTTAAAAAACCAAGCTTTAAAATCATGTTTATAATACCACCGAATTACATATATATTTGTCCCCATAGTCTTCAGCTTTAAAACTATAAATGTAATATCGACTTAATACCCAAATTTGTATTATTTGCCCTACTATAACGTAGGTTTATTTTGTTTGTTTTTTGGTACTTGTTTTTCTCTGATAAGACTCAGGAATTCTGAAATGTGAAATTAAGTCTCAATTCTTTCTCTGTAGCATGAATTGAGTGTATTTATTAATAGCACTTAGGAGTATAGCATACAGTAATTTGGCATATGATCCGTATGACATATGTAGTATTCATTTATCATCTTATGTTTTTAAAATGGTTTAATTGTGAACTTAATGATTAGGTTTTTACAACCCAGATTATAGACATGAATGCACATTTTCTGGTTGGTGTCTTTTTTGGCTATGAAGAGTCTACCTTATCAGAGACCTCCCATTTGCCTTTTCCTCAGGGTAAAACCTTTGCCCTGATTTACTAAAGTGCAAAAGAGTTCTTTTGGGAGCAGGTTATTCTAGTCTTATGCTAGAGAATGCATTGCATTTAATCATTTTAATGCATAAGTTTTTTGCCCTATTGCAGTCATAATTGTTTTCCTTTCCTCTATAACGCATAAATTTTCTCACCTTTGGGTAATGGTGAAGTTCACTTACATGTTGATGCCAAGAAGACCTCAGTGCAAGTGATCTTAGAGGCACCTGGGTCTATAGTACTTAATTGGCCTCCAGTCTTTCTTTCATTGATAGAAAAAATATATATAATACTGGAATATTCTTATTCTTTTTTTAAATCCTAATTACTTGTTTAGGTGTTTTTATTTTTTAAAAGAATTTGTTTAATAATCCCAGTGAACAATATGTTTGATTTATTCTTTTCTAACTTGACAATATTTTTCTTGTGCTTCTTGTTTGTTGGTTAGTTTTTGTTAAAGGAATCATTTAAGATCACTACTTTCATACTTGTGTTACACTTCATGTATTTTGAAGTGCATTTATTTACTTAGCATTTTGTAACTTGAATAATTTCACCAAATGAATCCCTTTTGGTAGTTTGTAATGAGTTCTCCCAGTTGTTGCATTTTGTTTCATACTTAAATATGTAAAGGTAGAAGAGAAATAAATTTTCTGTATTCTGCCCATCATAATTTTATATAATAAAATCATCCATTTTTACTTAAAATAGTATGGTTTTACTGTTTCTAAAATACTAATCTAAAGCTGCAGTTTTCCTTTTCTTCATTATTTCTGGCCTCCAAGTAAACAATAATCCATTATATTCATGCCATTTGCCAGCTGATTTTTGGTTACTGGGTTTTAGATGTGCTCTCTAAAAGTTGTACGAAGTATTGCCATGCCTTATTCACTCCATCTTTAACCCCTCATCCCCGGTTTATGGCAGCAACAAGTTTCTCCCGGATCTTTTTATGTTGCCCAAATAATGCCTCCAGTCATACAGTGTGTGTGTTTGTAAAATAAAATTTTTTTGATTTCTCAAACTGCAGCATAGAGTTGCTTTATGCACATTAAAAAAAAAAGCATACAATATACATAATTTCTAAATCTGATGAAAGATACGCTCTATTTTTGGTTCTTTGGACCTTTCCCCTAGTTTTCCATACTTTCTGGTTTATTGTTAATGATTTTGTGTATTCTGCCAAATTTTGTCATGTGGACTATTTTAAAACAGCACCTCTTTTTAAAAACAGGTACATAATTAAACGTGCTTTCATGTCCATTTTTGTTTGATCATATGATTTGTGAAATACGTTGAAATCTGTACTCTGGTTTATGAAAATACCAGAACCCAATCTCTGTCATTAGAATGTGTGTTTTGAGTTTGTGTTCAAGAGTGACTATGTGGGTTTGTTCCCCATACTCTTGTTTTATGTACTTTGTAACCAACTGCAAACCTTGCTAAGATGATTTTGCTTTGATAGGGTCAAATATATGACTATGAAACATTTCCCTCCTTGAGAGGCTAAGTTCACTAGTAACTCTTCCTTGTTCTTGCTGTAACTGAGCTAAGTGGTATAGCTACAAGCATTTCCCGGCGTTTCTGTGTGTGTTAATGTGCAATGCTGATTTGGACTGTTCTTGGGGGAAGGTGCTCTGGCTTATTTATGTATTTGTGGGACTAGCTTTACAATGCTTGAGAAAGCAGCTAGGTATGTGCCGGGTGATACAGGTAAATCCTTAGATGCATGGTAAACTAAATCTGTGCTATTCAGAAGCAAGTGGCATTTGCAGAGAAGAAGAAAAGTATATGAGGACCTCAGGAATAGTGATACTGACCTAGGTTGATGACTTTGGTGATGGAATCAGAGGCCACTCAGGGTATCAGAATGATGGTCAAAATAACACTATCTGGTTTTCAGATTAGATGTTGCTAATTTCTGTTATAATTAGCTATTTAGAAAATATTTTTTTTAATGGTCATCTCTTTAATTTTAAAAGCCTTTAAAGAAGGGAGAGGAATCTGTTCCACAGGATATTTGAAACTCAGGAGTTCTAATAACCTTGCATATTGAACATAAACTATTCATTTATTTCACAACTAAATTATAACATGGTACTTCTGAATTGCAAAGTAATTGCTGCAAACTATTTTCTATGGTAGCTAAAGATTTAAAATAGATCATTCTAAAGGTGAATCAGTAAAATCTCTTGATAATTGATACCCTAGATCACTTGTGTGCCTGAGAAAATAAAAGGTAATGTTTTATCTTCCTTCTTCCTTCTCTCTCTTTCTTCGTATAATTTGATGGATATAGAGATATATGCCATGGGAGGGAGCAAGTCAGAAGGAAGGGAGGACATGTTTCTAAGGTGGAGTGGTGCTAATTGACCCTAGGTGGGGGCGGTTATGGTTACTGTTATAGCAGACGTCCTGTGGAGAAAGGACTGTGATGTCTAACTTGGCATTTGCTCTTTCATTTCGTTTTATTTTTTTCTGATGCCCCTAAGTCATGAAATGCTACCTGCCCTTCAGAAAATTGTTAGTCATTTGTCCCAGGCTGCAGTAATGTTTACAATGCCTTCATAATGTCAAAAGGCTTTGATATAATTTCCGGTTGATCTCTACCCTGCTTCCGTGACTGTTTCCTTGGGGGCATGTTCCTGCTGTCATAACACTTTCATCTCAGCACCTAGAGTACCACTTGCCCTTGTTTCTTTGTAACAGGTCCCATACTATCACTTGTACACTGTGTGGGACCATTTTTGGTCCAAATTGCTTGCTAGAACACAAAATAGGCCAAAGAGGGGATACCACCCATTACAGACTGCTTTCAAGTAGAGAGGTGCAGTGGAGCGCCCACTGGATAAGCGTATTTGGCAGTGTGTGTGCTCATTACCCAAAGTTGTATAGCACTTTCTGCCATGCTTGCCCTCCCTGGTTGAGGCCACCTGTCAGCACTCATTGCAGGGAAAACATGTATAAGCAGTATACTGTATTCGGAGTTCAATATTGAACATGTTTAGAGATAGCATTAAATGCATCGTAGTGTTAAAACAGCATATGTGTATATGGTAAATTTGATCATTCTGCCATGTTTCAACAAAATTGATTATCCAAACTGAGTAATTACTGATAATTACTGTCTTTGACTAATATTCTGTAGGGTAATCTGCTGGGTGAAAGGCTTAAAAATCATAAAATGTGCAGAGAGGTTAAATAGAAAAGAGTAGAGTATGCATTGAACCAAAAAGGAGTAATTTGAAAGTTACAAAATTCTTATCGTAGGTATACAATTAAAGTAGTATGTGGTAATGTAAGTGTATTATCCTAGGATGCATAAAATCCATGACCACCATCTAGAAGCCAGGAGGGAATTCTTTGATTCTGTCTTTATTAGTTATAAAGCTATTTTCAGGAAAAATGTTTTGAAGCATTATCTGTTCCATACTCCTGATCTCTTACAGCCCTGTGCTAAGTTGACCTCAGCAAGGAGGGCAGGGAGCTGCATGGTTTTCCATTAAGTTTTTTCAGTTCATTACTCTGACTTTCAGTTAATTAACTGGTTTTGTGTCATCGCATTTCTACTTCAAACTTACAAAAGAACAGCTTTGCTTGGAATTCACATTCTAGGTAATTTTCATAGCACTGCATTAAATTATTAGATGGACTTGGAACAGATTCGGGAAACATTGAGCCTGAGGTTGTCTTTCCTTCCCCCCACTTGGCTGCTAGGATCTACAGACTTCTGGGCACATATGAGGCTTGCTTTCTGGTGGGAGTGTTGGCAGAAAAAAACAGAATAGGGCTTTCTCCACTGGGAACAAAGACGGGAGAGCTGCAGACCTTGGGGAGACTTTCACTTTGAAATTCGTGGGTTTTCTGAATGGAAGTTTGATATGGGCCCCACCAAAGTATGTCAGCTCTCCCTGGCCTCCAGTAGGCTGAGAACAGCTAAGCAGCCTGAATATTTCCTACTGCGTGAGAAGGAGAGAATTCAGGAAGACCATATCCGGAGAAGCTTCCTGCAAACTTCCTCCAAGGAATTCACAGCTCGCCTGCTTCACATTCCATCCCTGGCATTTCTGAGGTCTCATAGTAATTGCAGCATTGTTCTTAGTGTCAAACAACTGGAAACAAAGTGCACACCGCTTTAGGGGATCAGCTGCTCAGATTGTAGCATACACACACGGTGGAGATTGAACCAGCCACTTCATAGAAAGAAATAACTTAGATGCGTGCCCCATCTGATGGGGACACCCCATCAGTCTGGCTGAGGCTTTCTCGGGACTGAACTGCAGTCTGAGGTCCAGCCTTCTTTCCTTTCACAGGTGTTGGTCTCGAGTCTTGGTCAAAAGACCCTCACTGCCAACTCCTGCTTCCCCTCTATTCCTCACAGGCCTTTTCTCCCAGTAAGTCTCTTGTGTTTAGTTCAACATGCATCTGTTTCTTGGCAGACTGGAACTCATCCAATCTATGATGCAGTGAGGAGACAAAAATCTCTTCTGTGATATTTCTGCCTAAAATGCCTGATGTGACTCTCTTTATGAGGAAACACCAGACAAACCCAAACTGAGGTACCTTGTGAAAGCAACTGGCCTGTAGTCTCGAAAGCTGTCAAGATTGTGATATAAAATGACTGAAAAACTGTTCCAGGTTGAAGGAATAAGAGACGAGATAACTTAATGCAATGTGTGATCCGGTATTGAATTTGTTACAAAGGATATTATTAAGATAATTGGAAAACTTGAACTGGTTCTTTTTGTTCGATGGTGGTAACCATCTTGATGGCATGGGAGAAAATGTTCACTGGAGAATTCAGGGCTAATGAATTGGTCGTCATGTCTGAAACCGGGTTCAGAAAGATAAAGATCTTTGCACTACTCCTGAAACTTGCCTGTAAATTCGAAATTCTCATCTTTCAAAAAGTAAATGTGGGATATGGAGAATGGACTGAGAGGGACCAAAGAAGGAAAGTCTGGAACAAGTCGGAAGTCTATTGCGGATGTCCAGCTAAGAATGAGTGGGCTGGCAGGGTTGGTAAGCAAAGAGAGATTCAAGGCAGATTTAAGTGATAGAAGTCACTGGACTCATTAATGAATTGGACATGGGGGATAAGGAAAAGAGGTAGTAAAGGTAATTTTTTGTTTCTGGCTTTAGCAACTGAATGGAGGCTAGCCACTCGGTGTAGGTAGCAAGGAAGACGAAGGGAATAATAGGTTTGGGAAGAAATTCAGGAGTTCTCTTTTAGATATGTGATAATTAAGAATCCTGGTGTTAGTAGGCAGTTGGTTATATGGGTCGGGAACTTAGAGTCTGGGGCAGAGATGTAAATTTAGTAGTTAACGGCATATAGAGCCATTGAGATGGATGGGATCACCTGCGGAGAAAAAGTAGACATTAAAGAAAGTCCCTAAATTAGAGCCTGATGACCTCCAAAATTTACAGGTGAGTTAGAAGAGGAACTGCAGCTAGGGAGACCAATTATGATGAAACAAATTTAAATAATTACTCATCTGTCCCAGACTTTTAAGATGGAATATAGGTAGGATTCTGCATGTTTATCCAAAAGGAAGGCATGCCAGAGTGCTGGATTTGTTGGCTCCTACCTCAGAAAATGTTCTCTACTAGAGTTTTCCCTTAGGCTACATGGGCTGACCATTCCTGCCTTCCAGCATCATCCTTCTTTGTAATAATAGTGGCTGAAAACAAGCTGAGCTGTAAAGGTGGTTAAATTTGCACTTGTATTAGGCTCACTCTTTATAAGAACTTTGGGAATTACTGTTTCTCCTGGGTCTCATTAGAAGCTTCCTAGGTTTAACAGACACCTAGTTGACTTATTACATATATGAGGGAGAAGACTATTCTCATTTTCAATTCACTATAATTGTTACGATCAAAGGGAATTGTAATGACAGTTTTCTTAAATACAATTACCTTAAGGCTACTTAAGTATTCTTTCAGAAAACATTCTCATTTAAAAATTTTTAACTCTGGGCTAGGAACCCTAGGTGGCTCAGTCAGTTAAGCATTTCAACTCTTGATGTTGGTTCAATTCATGATCTCATGGTCTTGATATGAAGCCCTGTGTTGGCCTTTGCCCTGGGCTTGGAGTGGAGCCTGCTTAAAATTCTTTCTCCCTCTCCCTCTGCCCCTTCCCCGCTGGTGCTCTCAAAATAAATAAATAAATAAATAAAATAACTCTGATTTGTGTCTGAAAGATATAAACATATGTAGATTGATTTTATGTATTTTTATATCTTTGCTGTTACACAAATTCAATAAAAATAGCCAACATTCTCTAGACAAAGATAGGTGGTAGTTCTTTTTGGGTACCCCAGTAATAGATGAGTAGGAAAGCAAAAGCTAAGTAGGCAGGAAAACAGTTCCTTAGGAGTGGGAAAAAAAGGGGGGGGGGTGATCTTGATGACATTTCGATGAGGGGATTTTTTAAGAAATCATTATTTATTTATTTTGAGAGAGCATGTGCACAAATGGAGACAGGGCAGAGAGAGAGGGAGAGCGAGAATCCCAAGCAGGCTCTGTGCTGTCAGCGCAGAGCCTGATGCAGGGCTCCATCCCAGATGCTTAACCAGCCGAGCCACCCAGGTGCCCTAGTGAGAGCATTTCTAGGAAGATGTCACAAATACTCATAGTGATCAAGAAATCCCTTCCAGGGCCCTGTAAGGTGTGTACTTTGTATAACCCCTACTCAAGATTGCCTTGAGAGCTCTCGAGAGAGCTGACGTTGAAAGACTTAAAGCGTTTCACTTAATCTGTCAGTTTAACAGAGTTCTATCTCAGCTCTGCCATTCACTAGGGAGAAGCTTCACTAAATGGACTTTGGTTCTGACTTTTCCCCAGGTTCCTATTCTTTGTCCTTCTCACATTTATAAACGAGCCGAGCTAGAGTTCTTTGCTCCTGACCCTCTAAAGTGTTAATAGTGGAATCAGGAGTAGTAGTGGACTGAGTTACTCGAATGGTATTTGCCATTGCACAGAGCAAAAGAAGGGGCCGACTGGACAGTCTTTCTTCCACGTCACCAGTCTATACGTGATTGCTTTTCTCCTTTTTTCCCAGAGTTGACCAAGGACCCTGAATAGGGTTCAGCTGAAGCAGATACATGGAGATAACATCTTCCATGAGGTCTTAGAGATCCTTACTGAGGCGCACAGTTCTCTTGTTTCACTCTCACTCCTCAGAGGCATCTATTTGTCTTGTTCTCTGCCTTGTTCATCACTGCATTGCCAGCACCTAGAAGAGTGCCCTGCACCTGGTAGATGCATTATAAATATTTGTTGACTTACTGAGTAGTCAAAGCAGCATAACCTTGTGTAGATTGTGTAGCAAGGTTATGACTTGCTTACATCACTGGATTTAATAAATATTCCAAAAATGTTGGCTCTAAGTCGTTTTTCACTTTTTATATGTTATATAAAAGCCAGAGAATACAATATAATACTCCAAATTATGCTATACCAGAGGATATTTCTTTTGCTGGACTACTGAAAACAACATTTAACTTCTTGTGAATTCAATAAAAACTTTCTGAATATTTTTAAAAATTCATCAAGGGATATTATAGAGCTCAGTATAAAGGAAATAAATGGTCATTAGGTCTAGAAATTCATTTTCTTACTCAGTGATTAAAATGTTCATATATTTAAAATCTACTTTTATGTGAGAAATGTTCATATTTCTTAAAAATGGAGTAATTTCGTGATTAATGTATTTATGTTGTGAAAGAAGCGGGTGGGGGGGGGGGAGAAATGTGAGTGAATTGCCTATTTGTGTCCTTTGCTGAGGTTTCTAATACAGCGCTTCTCTGCCATTGATAGGCAATTGCAAAATGTTTACCCTTTGATATTTGTAGAAGTATTTTTCCCAATATGTTTTCATTTTACTGATGACTTACACATATCTAAAAATTTAATTAGAGATCCTTATCTAGTTGTAAGAAATAATGGCGATCCCGTGTTCCCTTCACTCAGTCCCTTCCAGTGGTAGCATCTTGGAGAACTATCAGTACAGTATCACAACCAGGGTATTCATATTGATGCAGTCAAGATATAAATGAGTTCTATCCCAAGGGTCCCTCATTTTGCCCTTTTATAGCAACACTTGCCTCTTGTCCCTACCCCACACCTAACCCTGGCAAGCATTAATCTGGTCTCCATTACTACAACTTTGTCATTTCAAAATTGCTAATATAAACGGAATCATACAGTATGGAATCTTTTGGAACTGGCTTTTGTGCGTTTTTTTTTTTTTTAACTCAGCATAATTTTCTGGAGATTCATCCAGATTGTGAATAATTGGAAAAGAATTCAGTCTCACTAATAATTAAGGAAATGTAAATGAAGACGATGATGGTGCTATTTTGTTAAACCGTCAAAGCTTTAAAAAAACACACAAAAAAGGGTGCCTGGGTGGCTCAGTGGGCTGAGCGTCCGATTCGATTTTGGCTCAGGTCATGATTCCAGGCTCATGGGATGGAGCCCCAAGTCGGCTGAGTGTGGAGCCTGCTTAAGATTCTCTCTCTCTCTCCCCCTGCTCCTCTCCCCGGCTTATGCTTTCTCTCTCTTTCTATAAAGTAAAATACAACGCACACGCTCACACACACACGATAACATCAAACGTGTGCAGCGTTGGAGGAAAATGTACACTGCAGTAAAAGCAGTAGGAGCTAATCTTGATTGAGCACCTAGTATATGCTAGACAAGGTTCTAAGCGTTTTACCTGTATCAATCTATCTAATCACAACAACTCTAAGAGGTAAGTGCTATCATTATCTCCATCTTATAGATTAGCAAACCTAGCACTGAGAGGTTAAAGTAATTTGCCCAAAGTCATGGCATGTGTAGATGGCAGGGCTAAGCCTCAAACATTTATTTCCTAGTTGTTGTTTTTTTTTTTAATAATAGATCTGCATTATTTGTAACATCAAAAATTCATTTGTTCACAATTAAAATGATGCTCCCCTAAGGTAGCAACCAAATGTTCTGGCTTCATAATTAGCTCAATACTCCACTTCATCTCCTGCTTCCTACAGTGCCATACCAACCAACCCAAATTGGGACTATCTCTACTGAAAATTCTATGTAAGTTATTTCTGTATAGGCGATAATTTAAAAAATATTTTCCTCTTGATTGTTTCCAAAGATCTGAAATCATGGCTGTCAATAGCTAATAAGTATATTATAACATAAAATGTATGAACATCTTACTTGGTGTATTTCTTAAGTTCCAGGATATCTGAGGCATCTACAGTAAAAACAAGTTTATAAGGCTTATTTTTAAAAAAAGGAGAGAGAATTTATTTTAGATATATAGAGTCAGATTTCTAGAAATGAGAAAAGAAGTCAACTGTCCTGCAGGTATCATTCTCTGAAAATGTTTTAAAACTGTATGTGTTCTTTGTGGAACCAGAATCCATGCTAACTAAATGGGTTCTGAATAATCAAAAGTATTGCAATTACCTAACTGATTTCTGAGTATGGTCAATGGCACACAGGAGTTTTTTGTTTTGTTTTTGTTTTTTTTAACATTTATTTATTTTTGAGAGAGAGACAGAGCATGAACGGGGGAGGGGCAGAGAGAGAGGGAGACACAGAATCGCAAGCAGGCTCCAGGCTCCGAGCCATTAGCCCAGAGCCGGACGCGGGGCTCGAACTCACAGACCGTGAGATCGTGACCTGAGCTGAAGTCGGACGCTCAACCGACTGAGCCACCCAGGCGCCCCAACACACAGGAGTTTATATAGATTATGTTAATGATTTAATATCTGTCTACATTTATAATAAAATAAGCTATTAAATTTACCATTTTCTCGCTGATAATAGAAATTAGTGAAAGGCAAACAATGTTCTTCATTGCACTTCTGTCACTATGGTTGATTTGCTTCATTCTAAAAGTGTTCTGTTTTTAAAATTTTTTTAAGTTTACTTATTTATTTTGAGAGAGACAGAGACAGCACGAGTGGGGGAAGGGCAGCTAGAGAGGGAGAGAGAGGATCCCAAGCAGGCTCTGCACTGCCAGCACAGAGGCCGATATGGGGCTCGACCCCACGAAGCCATGAGATCATGACCTGAGCCAAAACCAAGCGTTGGGACGCTTAACCAACTGAGCCACCCAGGTGCCCCTAAAAGTGTCATTTTCTTTCTAGTTTTAAAACTTTTTGATATGTGTGTTAATCAGAGGAGAAAGAAAGTTACATGAATGGCTTAACATTACTCAAAATAAATTCTTTGTTTTCCTAAATTTAAAAATACTATTTCATGATTACTATGGCTTATCTGTAGGTTGTGATTAAAATTTTGACACAGCATTTATGTTTCCAGGTAAAAGTGTTGCCTATATGAGCTGAATATTATTGTCATCATTATCCATATAACTGGGCAGGTGTATTGGCAATGTAGCCAATACGAACACGTTAAAAAAAAAGCCACTAAAATGTCTGTGACTCAGACAACATCTGAACAATTCCTATTTAACATGTCACATGATAGCTCTTGCTTCAGATTCATGTACTTATTACTGTCACTCAAAATAACGGCAATAAATGTATTCTAGTATTTTGACCCTAGCGCCATTATAAATTAATATTGAAATTTGCTCATCTTGGATTTTCTTTTTTGTGCTTCTTGTGATTTGTATTATCCCACAGCAGAATTATTATGTTATTTTATAAAAAGATTTCTTTGTAGAAAATTCTCCATAGGGAAAATATAAAGAACTCAAAATAATTCTCAACAGATTTCAGATATAGATTATATGTTCTAATTTTATCCATTGGGAAATAAAGTACTAACTAAATTTGCCCTTCACCCACAGAACGTATGAATTGGCTAAATGAGATGGTAATTATATTAATAAAATAGAGGAAGTCTGAGAATTAAATCCTATTTAAGTATTATCCCTCCTTTATATTAACAAGTATCTGTTTAGTTCATATATTATGGCCTTGTTCAAGATTAGTAAATTTATTTCTTAACTTCATTAAATTCACGTTCAGACTTATAAAATGTTCACATTAAGTTGCTATATTGCAAAGCCCAAATTATCTTAGATTTTTAATAAGAAAATACTGTTATGGTCAAAATAAATAATTCAAACCATGTTTATTTTAATGTAGAGAATAGATTCATTTCTGAAATAGGGATCTGTGCTGTAAATCCTGTAAGTTCGATCCTGTTTGCCCATTGAATTCTATTATGTATTTGGAATTATTCTTTGGAAAAATGTATGCCACAATCTATTTTAGCTATGATAACTGCTCTTAGGAGCAGAGTAGGGACATTTCCCTGGTGACAATGTAGCATTTTCTCTAGTGACCCACCCATCTCCTGGGAAGGTCCTGTACTTCTTTATTCCATATGATCTGGCTTCCTCCTCTTTGGATAGTCCCAAGGTAACAGCTAACAGTTTTTGAGCTCCTACTGAGTACCAGGCACAATTCTAAGCACTTTACAGGGATAATTGAAGCCTGTGAGATAGAATTTATTAGCCTCCTTTGCAAATGAGGAAACTGAGGAGCAGGGAGCTCTCATGGCTTAGGAGGTGCTTGAGAACACAGTTTGAGTCCAGAGCTGAAATTAAGACCACTGTGCTATATTGCCTTCCCATTTTCTAGACTAGAGCTTGTGCTAAGATATGGGTCTCCTCAGCCCCTGGGTTTGCTGGAAGGACTGGTAGCCCAACACCCCAGTCTGTTCTCATGGTCATGAACAGCTTCACCCACTTACACCGGTGCTACACAAAGGTGACTGTTTTCTGTGTGTCCCATAGTGTGAAAGTATTTGACAAGCACATCACCCTAGAGCAAAGTAAACACCCAGAGATAAACATATTAACTGTGTTTCCTAATTTGTAACTGACTTTAAGATAAAGTTTCAGATTCAACTGTTTTTTGACCAGAGATCACATGTCCACCTTACATAATTCTACTTTATGTTGCTTCCTGTCCAACTATTATAAATGCAAAAAGGTTTGAGAGCAAAGGCTAATCATTTCTTCCATTGATATTTTGTTATAATTTGTATTAATTGTTATTCCCTGCACATTAGGCAACATTAACCCTGACTAGAGTTCCCATGAAGTCCTAACATCATTAAAACTGACATTATTTAATTATTATTGATAATTCATTTTTGACTGTTTATTTGGGCTGCCTGCTTCTCAATTAATTGAATTGACAGATATTTCACCTTGAATGTTGAGATATGACAAAACACAAACCATAAGGGTGCATAAGGCTGCATAAGGTTAATAAAGGAATGCTTTCTGAAGAAAGGATGTGCAGGTTTAAAAAAATAGGAGGACGAGAATAAGTATGTTCTTGCACAAGAGCTCTTATGTAGCAACTAAAGTGACTTTGGAGACTTCACATTACTTCAGTACCAGGATGAAATAAAGACAAAATAGTTTAGAATCCCTGGGAACCTTAGAAACATTTCGGAATAAACCCAACTGATAATCCCAACTGGCTTAAAATATAGACACATGCACTCAAATGTTTTCATTGTGTTTAAAATGATGTGCTCACAATTCATTAATCATGGAACCTCATCTGGAAGTGTGGTTTGTGGTTTTCCATATTTTACCTCAAGAAGTTTTTGGGTAAAGATAAACATGTTGCAGAGGAGTCAACGAGGCAAAAAAATCCATTTCCTCTTGATTGCAATAGCCAGCAAATGATTGCCCACTTACACATGTCCAATCCTGTTTAGTAACTTGGCGGGGGCCATCTCTGGAGCTTTGACTATTTGTCATCTGGTCTGGGTAACTGATTCCATGTGAAATACCAGGGAAGAGGAAGCAAAGGTGGTTTTGGAGCTCGAAGCCTCACTAATTCAGTGGTAATGGGCCATTGTCCAGGAAAGTATTACCAGGCAGAGGAGCTGGTGGGGTGTGTTTGGGGTGAAGACGATGAATTCTTTGGAGAACATGGAGATCTGAAGGAACCAGGAGGAGATTCAAGGGACAATTTCATGAAGGCAATCGAAAATGTTTGCGGGGATCATGTGAAAAGATTAGCACTAGAAGTTTTCAGTTGGAGATATCTACACGTAGCCTTAGGGTTGAAAGAGACATTCTCTCTAAGAAAGAAATGATAAGGATAAACTGAAGAGCCTCATCACATTACTGGGATAACCAACTTCACAGGAGGAGAAAGGCTGGTGACAAAGGCTGACAAAGGCGACACAGGCCACCTTGATGTTCCTGAACCCACCAAGCATAGCCCCTCTTCATCCTCAACCTGGAATGCTCTCCCCACAGAGTTGGAGGGCTTCCTTTGTGCTCCCATTAATACTCTGTATCTGTTTCTAATGCTACATTCACCACAGATGACAGTTACCTGTTCAGGTTTCTTTCTTACCTGCTACGCAGTAGATCTTCATTGACTGAATGAACTAGATGAGTGGAATGAGAAGAGACTGTGCTCAGGCCACATGTCAGAAATCAAGATCTTGGCGTTCTCATAAATTGGTCAGATGGCATGTTATCTCAAGGAAAAATAACTGAATGTCCATTGTGTGTCAGCCATTCCTGGAAAAGGCCAGAAATTGTTAAACAATGTCAATAAGACTCTTCATTTCTTGGCTCTGGTTTTCTAGGTACTGGCCTCATCTTCATGAAGGCAGGCTTTCCCTAAGTAACACCAAAGTTAACACTCACTTCTCCAAAATGACTCTGTCTCTGCTGGGGTCGCTTTCCTACTTCTGTGAGTCTAGAGCATGTGGAGCCCCTGATGGACCACCCAGGGGAGAGGTGGGGACAATTTTGAAAATAGAGGAAGACATGGGGGCAAAAGCAATACAAAAGTAACAGAAGTCCATTCAGCAAGCATACAGAGGCCATCAAGCGAAACAACAGTAGGGGGCAGAAGGGAAAGGGAATAAATTAATTTTCCCCCCTCCTCTGTCTTACTGTCAAAATTACAAAATTACTGTCAGAAAGATGCTGAGCCCCAACATTGTCTTTGCAGTGTGTTTGAGATTCTGTAGATGGAGGAGAGTTACAAAAGCATCAGCTGAGAATAAAGCCACTTTGTAGCGTTAGAACACTGAGCCTCAGTATTTGTTTTTATTTAAAACCTGCTTTAGGTTTGATGTGACAATATTTATTAAATGTGAAAATATTATAAACTTTAAAAAGTTCTCTAAAGTTCTAATATATATTTTTAATATTATATATAAATATTAACATCTGTATAATGATATAAGTATAGCCTGTTTCTTTTTTTTTTAATTTTTTAAATGTTTATTTTTGAGAGAGAGAGAGACAGAGCATGAGTGGGGAGGGGTAGAGAGAGAGGGAGACAGAATCTGAAGTAGGCTCCAGGCTCTGAGCTGTCAACACAGAGCCCAATGCAGGGCTCCAACTCATGAACTGCAAGATCACGACCTGAACTAAGCTGGACGCTTAACTGACTGAGCCACCCAGGAATCCCTATAGCATGGGCTTTGTAAATAGACGCAGGTTCAAACCCCGTTCTACCATTTGCTATTTGTGTGAAGCTGAGACAGATGACTTAAACTTTTTATCTCATTCTCTTTGGTATTTACCTTAGGGGTTAAACAGGAGAATGCACAGGAAAAGCATTTAGCTTGTATTGTATTTCTGAAATAATACCAGTAGGTATTATTGGCATTATTGTTGTGGCTTAAGGACTTTTTTATTGTGGTGAAACATTCATACCATGAAATTTGCCACTTGTAACCATTTTCTACTGCATACAGTTAAGGGGCAGGAAATATATTCACATTGCTGTGTAACCATTACTATCACCATCTTGAAAACGTAATCTTCCCAAACTGAAACTGTACCCATTAACCAGTAACTTCCCATTTCTCTCTCCCCTCTAGACTTTGATAAAACCATCCTACTTTCTCTCTGTCTTGAGTTTGCCTATTCTCCATACTTCGTGTAAGTGGAAACCGTCAGCATTTGTCCTTTGGTGTCTGGCTTATTAACAAATTTTTAAAAATTAACAGTAAAAGCTAAATCCATGCTTTTTAGCCATTGATTCCTGGTGTTTCTGTACTACATGGGCCACCTTCAAAAGGCCTGACTTCTGCCACCCTCCTGATAGTATTTGCTAATTAAGGCACAATCTCAGTAGGAAAGTCTCTTCAGTGCCTCTTAATGCCCAATCCACTTCCACAAGTATCACAGAGGCCAAGTTCCGTTGTGGTTTTTGTTTTTTCTTTCCCAGAGACTATAACATCTGAAAATACTTCTGACAGGGAGCTCGAATGCTTCGGCGCTTTAATTGTGGCTGAGTTTAAAAGTTTTCAGCCTGAGTATTGCAGCTTTTTAGCCATCAGCCTCACGGCTCCTCTCCCGAAGTGACTGCAAATTTGCAGTCAGTAAGCAAAACGACAACGAGACATAAATATTCATTACTAAAAAATGAGGGACTAAATCAAGAGATAGGATTAATTATTCAGAAAAAGCTCTGTTTTAAACGTTTCTCTCACAGATGTGTAGCAATTACACAACCTGTTTCTTTTTATCATGCATATGAGTTCGTGGAGTGTTTCCCTGCCTGGCAAGTCCGCTTTCCTTTCTGTACAACGATGCCAATTTTGAATTCCCCGACAAAAAGTAACAACCGCTAAGCCTGTAGCCATCAAGTCCCAAGCAAGTTGTTTCCTTCCCGATGAATTACCCACAGGAAATCTCTTGGGGCTTTTACCTCTTTACTCCAGTGACTTTTCAGTGCAAATGTGGTTCTACCAAGTAGAACGCCCTAAAACTGCTGTGTCTGGGAGCAGACTGTTTCTCCTTAGCTCAGCGCCTTCACGCCTGGTCTTTCCGATGCCCGTGACCCACATTACTACAACTGTTACTGCAAACAACAGATGCCACCCTCTGAATGCAATTTCTTTGTGTGATCTCGGGCAAGCAATTATCTCTGAACCTTGGCTGTTTCATCTGTAAAATAGGTGGATAAAGACAGCCTGTGAAAATCCCTAGTGCTGCGTGTGGCAGGTAGTCAGGAATGCAGGTAAATATTAGATTTAGGAAAGATGCATGTGAGTCTGCGTTGTACTTTTCCAGCACGCTTTCTCCTTGAGACCGTTCCTCGCGTCTCTGCCAACAGCCACCTCGCAGCTCCTCCCTCCAGTATTTGGGAACTGAAATTTCCACCTCATTTGCCCTTCTGCTAGCGAGGCCCCGTCTGCCTGGCGTAAGCTAAGACTGTAGGCTGGAAATCACTGTCCTTGTGATTTAATTACCTTTATCTCATCCATACCCTTGGCCCTCAGGACTCTGCTGCTTTGCAGAGCAAGTTGGATAGCCTCCTATCTCTAGCTTTTAATCTACACAAAACGCCAATGATTCAGACAGACATTTGAAAGGACACTGTGATAATGAAGAGAGAGAGAGACAAAAATTCTGCAAGAACAAAAGGGGAAAAAAGTGTTTACATTGTATGTTAACTCTGGGCTCTTTGTCAGAAAAGGTGATGCTGTGTTTGGTTATATACTTCTATTTCTTTGAACAACTATCCTGGTGTTTATTGAGTCTTGCTACAGCCTAGGCACTGTGCTAAGCACCTTGCATACATTATTTCATTTAATCCACCCCAGTAATCCTAGAAGGTAGATGCCACTCATACCCATTGTATAGATAAAAACACTCAAAGGCTTAGAAAGGGTAAGTAACTTGCCTAACTTCACACAGTCAGTGGCAGAACTGGATGAAGCCAGCTGACCCAAGAACCAGTGGTCTGGCCACCGTGCCAGAACATTCAGTGGCATGTTCAAATGCAGGATCTCAATAGGAGTCACTGAGTGACTCCTTTAAATTGGGAAGCCTCTAGAGGGCTTTATTTATTTTTTTTTAATTTTCTTTTTTTAAGGTTTTATTTATGTTTAAGACAGAGAGAGACAGAGCATGAACAGGGCAGGGTCAGAGAGAGGGAGACACAGATTCTGAAATAGGCTCCAGGCTCTGAGCTCTCAGCACAGAGCCCGACGCGGGGCTCAAACTCACGGACCACGAGATCATGACCTGAGCCGAAGCCGGACCCTTAACCGACTGAGCCACCCAGGCGCCCCAACCTCTAGAGGGCTTTAAATGATGCATTACTGCACATAAATTATTTATTACACTTCCACCCCTTTATCTTCTTTATTTTTCTTTTATTGAGGTCCTTAGGTGTAATTTTTTTTAATACTAAAATCCATCTGTTCTCTGTTCCCTTGCAGTAGGAAACAAGGATTCAAGAGGGCCGTACAACCATACATGTTTGAAATTCCTTGTCAACCTAATATGCTGAATCCATTCAAGAGTAACTGGTGACCTCAGTGATTCTTGTGGTTGGAATTTTTCTTTTGTAAGCAAAATAGGAAGAACATTTGGACAATTTTCTGTGATGGTGTGCCTATAAATTAAGGGTTAGGAATGCTTTCTATTCAAATAAGAAATATATAGTCCCATTTGTAGAATTTATTGTCTCTATGAAAAAAAAATCAAGAATCACTTAGGAGATTTTATGTGGGTAGGTTATAACAGTTGTCTCCAGACAGGGTCCAGAAGAGAGCCCCTTTGGAAGATTCTATTTCTGTTATTAGAATTTCTATTTCTATTCTTTCCTTTTTGCTTATTTTTTAGTTTCTATTTTTTATATACTTTATAATGTATATATTTTATAATATACATAATATATAATTTATATTTGAAATTACGCATTATGATATACAGTATAACTTATAGAATATATTCACATATATCCATATATTTTATTTTGTTTTATATATTTATATTTTATATTTAAATATATTTATATTTATATGTTTATATATATATTTCTATATATATATATAAATGTATAAATATATAAATATATATAAATATATATAAATGTTTATATATATATATATATATATATATATATATATATATATAAAGGACATACTCAAAAGCTTTATAGATGAAATGAGTGATCAAAAAATAGTCTGGAGAGCATGTTTGTTTTTTTTTTTAATTTTTTTTTTAATGTTTATTTATTTTTGAGACAGAGAGACAGAGCATGAATGGGGGAGGGTCAGAGAGAGGGAGACACAGAATCTGAAACAGGCTCCAGGCTCTGAGCTCTCATCACAGAGCCCGATGGGGGGCTCAAACTCACGGACCGCGAGATCATGACCTGAGCCGAAGTTCAGACACTTAACCGACTGAGCCACCCAGGCTCCCCGTTTTTTTTTTTTTGGAGAGCATGTTTTAAAGAACTTTCAAAACTATAAAATATTAGGAATTCTCATGACTTTGAGTTGAACTTCCAGCACTTCTAAAATATAATAAGCATTTATTTTTTTTGCAATCCAAAGGACCAGGACATTTTTAAAAGATAACATTGGGGCGCCTGGGTGGCTCAGTTGGTTGAGCATTCAACTTCGGCTCAGGTCATGACCTCGCAGTTTGTGAGTTCGAGCCCCCCATCAGGCTCTGTGCTGACCGCTCAGAGCCTGGAGCCTGCTTTGGATTCTGTGTCTCCCTCTCTCTCTCTGCCTCTCCCCTGCTCATGCTCTGTCTCTCTCTGTCTCAAAAATAAATAAAACATTAAAAAAAAATTTTAAGTAGGAGAAACTCCGATGCCATTAAAAAAAAAAGATAACATTATGTTCACAAGAAAGAGCTATATCATAAATAAATATACTAGGTGATGAAGCTAAAAGGCCACTTGTAGGATATGCAGGGCTCATCTACATTAAAGTTTAATGATGATTAAAAGCCATAACGAAATTGTTGGGGCTCTGCAAAATTCTTAGTTCTTCTCTAGCCTAATGGTCTTAATTCCTCTAGGCTAAAATTCCTCTAGTCTGAAAGTAAAACTATACATAGTGCCAGTCATTGATAAATGATTTTTTTCAAGTGATTTGCTTATACTTTCATTGGCCACCTTTGTCCCCGATAAGATCTTCTAGTATTCTTTCCGATGGTGCCCAGTCCTACCTCACTGCTCTTCACTAGTCTCCTCCAAGTCTGTGTTGCGTTCTAACAGTTGTCTTGCCTTTGGGTATTTGCAGAATCCAACCCCTCTCTGTGAGAGAAACACTCTTCCCTGCTCTTTGCCTGGCTGACTAACCTCTTCCCATCCTCATTCTCAGCTGGAATATTCATCGCCTCTCCTGCGTGTTCCATGGCATTCTGTTCTCTCCTTGCTTTAACTTTGGTCACAATACAAGTTTCATGTCTATCTTCCAGCCCTAAACTTGTGAGACTCACCTCACATTGCTGGCAGATTGGATGGTCTGGTCTCATTTCCCTGGACCCAAGTCTAGGTGGGGAAATAATGGGGCATGACTGAAGCCTTCGTACTTGCGGGATATAGAAGTTTCTCCAACCCTTAAGTGGCATGGCACACACCCCCTCATCAGCTGGTTTGCACTTTGTGGATGGTTTATTAGATGCTTTGATATCTTCACTTAACTCAATTATTTCCCATTCTTTTTTTTCTTTTCTTTTCTCTTTTCTTTTCCTTTCCTTTCCTTTCTTTTCTTTTCATTTCATTTCTTTTCTTTTCTTTTTTCTTTTCTTTTCTTTTCTTTTCGTCCTCTCTTCTTTCTTTAGCTTGTTAGACAGACAGGTTAATCCTGCTAGGATTTCTGGGTTTTGTTCATATACTTACAGTCTATAGGAAATTAACCTTGGTCCTCTAGGTAGTGCCAGCAAAAACTTATGCGCTGATCCAGAGAGTGGCCAGCTGGGAAATGCTGCTGAGCAGGGGGCAAGAGAAGGCACTTAAGCAGCATGGTGAAGGATCAAGCTGATTTTGTATGAGACCAAATTTAGTCCGCCATTTGACCCTTGATCTATAGTCTTTTAATGTAAATTTTCCCTAATACGGAAAAAGAAGTATCTTTTTCTTTCTCAGTTCCTAATCCTTTTTTTTTTAAATCAAGAAATACATTTTCTTTATCTTTACATCCCGTTGACTCTAGGGCAAAGATGTTAGAAATTATGCTGTCAGCAAAACTGTATACGATTATGAAGGCAAAAACACTGCTGAATTATTTGAAATTCTGTTTTGTTTACGTCCTAATTCAAATATGACTTTGACTTTGTTTAATTGTAATAGATGGTGTCTTGTAACCATTCCTCAGCTGTTTTTCTGGATCATGAATTCAGGTTTATGTTATATACCTGTTAGTTGATTTGAAAAGTGTTTTACGTAAGTTTTCATTGTGTTGAACATTTCTTTTGTGGATCTGAATTGAAGATATGCTCAACCGCCTTCTCCCCAAGGCTAACTTAAACAAAATAGACAGATGGTCCTCAAATAGGTGCTGTTCTCAAGATTGATTTCTACAATAATTTTTTGTTGCCTCTGGTGATTTGTTTACTTTAATATCTTCTTGTAAGATTGTGCCTTACAAAGCACAGCAAATTGATTTGTCAATTTTTTAGTGTACGGTGCTTTCTTTTAGATCTTTAATAAATACAGAAAATTACTTTAAGTAGCTGGAAGTTAAAGTGTGAAATTCTTATTTAAAGATATTATTTGCCTTTTAATGGTCGAATACATGATGAAGTAAGCATCCTAAGGCTCATATTATTATAGTTATCATAGTAATTGTCAATAACATACTTCAACTAAAAGTACAAATGATTGATTGGGAGACCATGTATATGTAGAAACATCTTCTGTTAAAAATCATAAACTATGAATAGCTTATGAGCTGGATTTACATATTAATGAATCTATCTTTCCAAAACTATCATGACTTAGTTATCTGGTTTGAGAAGTGAGGTCACACAGTGATTTAAAAAAAAATAATTGAACGGTTCCTTTTTAAAAATATACTCTTAAAAATCTTTTCTTGATGCAAGATGTGGAGAATGTAGAAAATTCATAAAAAAGAACATAATCACCCATAATCCAACCATCCAGAGACAAATATTGTTAATATTTTAATATTAATACTTATATCATTATTAAATTTTAATCTAAAACTTTGTGTGTATAAAAATAAGTGAAAATAATAGTGTAAAATAGTATATATATGGAACACCTATTTGTGAAAAATGATAGAAAAAGGCAGGCAAAATCTCCTTAGTTCATGGTTGTTGGTTTTGTTTTTATTCTTTGATAGAACACATCCTGATTTTAGACATCTTATAGAAAAAAATATATGTCTCAATTCAAAACTTCTTGGCTAATTTTAAACAGAGAAAAAGATTATTTATGTCCACTAAACTTACTACAACATTTTGAACAAAACGATGCTTGGGAAAACCTCAAATAATAAATAGTACAGCCACAACTAGTAGGTTAAGAATCAAATGTACACTTTGGGGAGGCTCACAAGTGTCAACAAAGGTCATCTACTTCCCTGAGGTTGGTGCCTGAAGATGCCCTATTCATCTACACACAGCAAAAGTTTGTTGATCATTCTCTTAATTGATGATTAGGAAGCAATGTTTTAAGCAATTTATATTTTTATGTGATACTTTGCTACATATGTAAACATTCTACCGTGGTTGATATGTCGTTTGGGAAACTGGAGGTTGGGGTTGCCATGACACAATATAACATACATTAGAGTGATGAAAATAGAATAATGAAAATGTTAGGCATTGTCCTGCATATTTTCAGTGCTGTATTATTAACGTTAATAATGCATTATAGGTATTAACATTAATTATTCAGGCATGTGAGACGCCTACATATGTAATTGTGAGTACATCAATAATTTCTGGAAGAATATACAGAAACTATTATCATTGGTTGCTCTGTGGCCGGGGACAGGAATGCCAATTTTGAACCAAGTGCATATGTTAGCTATCAAAAATGGAATTATAAAAACACAATCGAATCTCATGTGAAAAATATACTTGTATGCCTTTAAATATGACTAGTTTTATCTATTTACAGGAAAAGAAAACATGATTTAACTTAGTGATTCAAGGTCTCCCTCAGTATTAATTGTGTAATGATTTACTCAGAGGATACTGAGACATAAGGACCTGTTCACTTCTATAGCAGACTCAGACTGGTGGTTCTGGAGTCTCAGTCAGGTGTCCAGTGGTCCCTTTAAGGAGCCATTGGACAGAAGATGGCATGTTCTGGGGTGTCTCATTAGGGAGGACCTTATGGGGAGAAGAGACAGAGAGAGGCAGACAGAGAAAGAGACAAAGACAGAGGGACAGAGACAGAGAGAGAAAGAGAGGAGAAGGAGGAGGTGGAGGAGGAGAGGGGGAAGGAAGAGAAAGAGAAAGAGAGAGAGAGAGACAGAGAGGTAAAGAGGCAGAGAGGCAGAGAGGCAGAGAGGCAGAGAGAGACAGAGAGAACAGAAAATTGTCCTGAGCACTTCCCATACTTCTGCTTCTTTTTTTCTGGCTATTTCTGATTCATAATCCATTGCTCTCAAGTACAACCTTTGTTGCCTCTTCTCATCAGCTCCAGGACTTTCTTTTTATTCTTTTTTTTTTTAATGTTTTTATTTATTTTTGAGACAGAGACAGAGCATGAGCAGGGGAGGGGCAGAGAGAGAGGGGGACACAGAATCTGAAGCAGGCTCCAGGCTCTGAGCTGCCAGCACAGAGCTCGACGCGGGGCTCGACCTCACAGAGTGTGAGATCAGGACCTGAGCTGAAGTCAGACGCATAACCGACTGAGCCACCCAGGCGCCCTGTCGCTCCAGGCCTTTCTTTTTCTTTCTCTTTTTTTTTTTTTTTTTTTTAACGTTTTTATTATTTATTTTTGAGACAGAGAGAGACAAAGCATGAACGGGGGAGGGTCAGAGAGAGAGGGAGACACAGAATCTGAAACAGGCTCCAGGCTCTGAGTGGTCAGCACAGAGCCCGACGCGGGGCTTGAATTCATGGACCGCGAGATCATGACCTGAGCCGAAGTCAGCCACTCAACCGACTGAGCCACCCAGGCGCCCCTCCAGGCCTTTCTTAATGACCTCCCAGATATTATTTGAGCTGCCACACGAAACCCTGCCTCAAGGAGTAAAGATTGAACTTTCTTCCTGTTCAATGATTTTTGGAAGTGCCCCATATAACCCCAGTCCTGGCTTTGTCCAGGTCCAGCTATGTAGGGACAAAATCCTACTATGCAGGGACAGAATGATGGAAATTCTCAGAGTCCTTGTAGTCCTTGTTTATCTGCAGGTTTTTGGAAGCATGTGTTCTAATTGCTCTGACTTATTTCAAAGAAGTCAGGTTTCTATTCCCATGTGGGAAAAGAGTAATGAATAATATGACTCCTGGCCAACTTTCATCCTGTTTACTCCATTATTGCCAACCATTCATCCTCCAGACTTTTCCACCGATGCCTATTTGAACTTTTTCCTTTTGCTTTTAATTACCCTCATGAGCTTTGGTAATCAGGCATCCGCTCTTCACCATATGCCGTATGTACTGGCCTATTATGGAAATCTAGTTCTAACTGAAATAAACTGCATGGTTGGTGGCCTCAGTAGATGAGTTTGACCTAGTTTCATGTTGGAAATTTCACTAACTGATCTGTATATCTGTCACAGTCATGAGAAGATCTGATGACTATTTAGTTTTACCAAGGCTTGGTGTCACTTCCTCATGAGGACTCATGACAGTCAAGGCTAATGACTTCAACGTAACTCATTTCCAAACCAGCAACAGCTCTCTGAATGACAGAGGGCTGTGGCAAGTCCTCCCAGAGCCCACCTGACACTGTCCTACAAGCGTTATCTGACCTTCCTTCGAAACTGTCCCATAAGCAATTCTCCCCTTCAGAATTTTGAAGCAGCCACTCGTCCCACATCCTTTGTCGATGTCAGCTGGAACATGTTTTTACTGAGAAGAGGTTCATTATTGCCATCATGTCAAGGAGGTACCGGGCTCATGTGTTATGCATGTGCGATGACACGCGCCTCCCATCACCACACAAGCACCCTGATGCAGCCTGAATTCCTAGGACATGTCCTTACTAGGTCTACCTTATCCTCCCCATGACAGTTCCACCGCTCTGTTTCTACTCAACACTACTGTGCACATCTCATGACTTTTCCAATGGACTTTTTGAACTTTAACACTATGCAAAGCTCCATGCTTGTAAATGACAATCCTTGCCCTTCAGGAACTTACATTTAGGAGAGAAAAGACACATGCCTAAGTCACCATGATGCAAATCAGTTGATAGTGTGCTGTGTTAGGAATCCTAGCAAACCGCGACCGCCATTCGGAGGAAAAGGTCTCTGACTGGAGTGGAAGAAAGCTTCATGGAGGAGGTGGCATTCTGAGTGCAGATTTGAAGACTGGCTAGGGTTTTGAACCATAAGTAGAAGAGGGGGTTGGCAATCCAGGCAGAAGAACTATTCAAGCGAGTGCAAGAAGGTCTGAAGTTATGTTGTTCAGAAGACAGTCGGCAATTAAGTTTTGACCGAAAAAGAGAGTACAGACAACTAGTACATGCAACTTAAGTCTGAAAACACATTTTAGGGTCAAACTGAGGCATGCTTTGATTTTCTAAATTAAGGAGTTGAATAAAATTAATTAAAGTAATTTACGTAAAATTGCTTTTTAAAAAATAATAAAATTACAATTAAAGTATTAACGGAAGTTATAAGGGGGACATGTCAGGATTAGAGTTTCAGAGATTAATGTGATAGTAGAATGCAGACTTGATTGGTCAGCAAAGATGGGAAAATAATAAGATTACTGAAACAGCAGTAAACCTCTGTTATGGCGTTATATGTTGGGATGTAAAATGAGTGAGCATAATAATAAAGGAGCATAAAATAAGTTATGTGAGGAACACTGAAAAAAATATTTCCATGTCTGGCAGCCAGTGAGGTGTTGAGATACTTGATAGTGACTTAGAAAGAAAAGAAATAGTGTCTTACCCCTTTTTTTGCATCCTGTGCAGCCTCTATCATTTTGTTTTGTGCATAATAGGTATTTGATAAATATGGAATCAAGAGGCTCTAAATGATAGGCCACGAGCTGTGCATAGCAGAAAGCACATGAGCCCCTAGTGCTTGTACCTATTAATATCCGATTTCACCATGTAGGATGTTTCTGGGTTAGCTAGACTTGACTTTGTTGCCGCTAATTGAAAATGCTGGATTTATAACCCCTGGAAATTGAACTGTACCACAATACTATCAAAATGTTATCATTGTGATTCTTCTGTAATTGTTTCCAAATTTGCAGAGTATGCCATCGTTACTTTTAATCCTTATTTTTTATTTACAGAAGTAATGCTTACTTGTAACAAATTCACAGAATACAAGAGCATGTGGAATAAGGAAAACAAATTCTGATGCCCCTGGAAAGCTGGCCGGTAACATCGTGAGTCAAGTTTGACACTGAGAGAGGGCACACCTCTTTTAAAAGAGTAGTGTTTCTCGGTTCCGGCCAAAACAGGGCCTGGGTTTCTGAATCTTACTGTTTAAAAAAGAGATCAGGAAATCCAGACTTTCTCAGGAATTCTTTTGATTTTTAAAACCTTGATTCTCAGTCTCTCTCTTTCTCTCCCTCTCTCTGTCTATATGTTTGCGTGCACAAAATAAATCTGCTGGTTAAATCTAGGCTGATAGGTCACTAGTTTGTAGTGTCTGATATGAAGTAAAAAAACGGAAATCCTTCTGCCCTCTCACCTCATTTCCTATAGATATGCATGGCTAATGAGACGATGTATGTCTCCAGAAACATGTTACCCCTACTATTCTGTAAATTGCTTTTTGAAGTTGACCATAGTTGAGTGCTTGCACACTCTAGTACAGGTAGATGTTCTTCGGCATCTGTCTCTTCCTCTTCTTCGGGCTCAGAGTTTTTCATTGTTAGGATTACATAATGAAATTACCTATTCGCCTCCTCTTCAGATAAATTTATATTATTTCCCCTTTTTACCCATTACAATTGCCAACAAATGGATACCCTAACAGATATATCTTTGTTCTCTTGTGCCAACACAGATTCCCAATACTCTGATAGTGCTGGGTGGGTCAAAAGGCATGCCATTTGAAATATTAATAGGTTTTTCCAAACAGTGCTCCAAAAATGTACCTAGAACATTAGAGAATGCTAGCTCTCTTATCTTTTTAAAAGACCAGATACAATCTTAAACCTTTTCTCAGTCTGATTAGAAAGATATTTGACTACTTTTTAAGGGGGTGAGGTTGAGCATCTTTCCCTATGTTAATTGGCCCCTGTATTCATCAATAAATTGCTTGCTCGTGGTTTTTGCTCATTTGCCTATTACCTTGTTTTGTTATCGATTTGTAGGAGCTTAATATTTTTCCCATCCTGTTACCTTTGGGCTATAGTTCACGTAGTTTACCTCTGTGCTCTCTTTTCACTGTATGGAAAAATTTTGATCTTTTATGTAACCAAACCTGCAAATCACCAAATATTTCCTATGTGGCTTCTGGGTTCTGTGTCACACTTGGAAAAGCCATTTTCTCTTCAAGATTATAAAAGTAGTGACTTACATATTTTTTGGTAGGGTATTATATACAATAAATATTGAATCCATATGAAATTTATTTATTCTAAATTATTAGAGTAGGCATCTACTTGTTTTTTCCTCAGATGGTCCAGGTGTTCAAATGGCATTTATTTGGATCACAGTTTTGAAGTGTCATCTTTCCTATATAGGAAAGCTACTATTATTTATACCATCTTTTAGGGGGACTATCTCATCTAACAATTATTTTTAAGTGGATAATTTCAGTTCCCATTGAGGAGGAAGCAAGCCGTGAGTTGAGCTGCCACAGAAGGATGTTGAGGTTTGGGCAGCCTCATGTGTCTCTCTAGAAGTTTGCTCAGAGTAGGCTGTGGTTTTCTGTGACCTATTAACGCTTCACAAAAGGGAAATGAGGTGGGTTCCCAATACTCTGAAAACTCTCAGGACCAGGTAGTGTTGATAACTTACATTTCAAAGCAAATTACCTACTAATTGAAAATAAATTAGGATGTTGGCATGCATTCTCAAAGGGACGGCCGCACTCAATTTAAAGGTCTGAGGAAACTGTTATGAATGATTGTATTAGGAGGCATTGGTCTGGAGTGTTTGTGATGATTTGGCACTTTGTTGAGGTAGAATTTTTAAAAATTAATTGAACTAATTAATTCCACCAATTGGAATCAATAAACATATGTTTTATACGTAGCAATGGGATCACATTAAAGGGTGAGAAACATCAAGTCCTTTTGTAAGTGAATTCTAACAAATATTTCCTGTAGCAGTAGTACCCATTAAAATTTTACAGAGTTTTATAGTTTACCTTATTCTTTTATATATTAGAGGTCATTTAATCCCCATAAAGTCCCGTGAGATGGAAAATGAAGCTCTAGTGTTATCCTTGCTTTCCCAATGAAGAGACTGAGATTTAATGAGGTTAAATGAGCTGTCCAAATTCATATAACTCTTAAGTGGTAAGGTCAGGGTTTAGATGCAGGTCCCCTGAGGCTTCTGCCAAAGTGCACTTCAGTCCTCTCTGCCGCCTCCCCAAAGAGCCAGTATATTGTAAAATGAGATGAACTATCTCAACCACCTTGTCTTTGACCCTGGATTTCATGGTTGTGCACCACTTATCTGACCTTCACGTTGCTTGGGTACATCCAAATGCTTCACCCTACGAGTCTAAATATTACCTTTCTACCATGGCTGATGAAAGATTTCATTAAATTCCTCCAAGGTGTTTGGTTTATTTTTTATATCCATTGACATTATGCTAAACAATTGTGTCCTATATCATAATCAATTGCAACATAACTCCAAAAGAGAATGTTCAGTTTTTACAATCCTATGTTCAATGAGGTCTCTACCCTGCCATTTTTAGGACTATTTGATGTTCATAAAGATTTGACATTTTTGTGAATTTTAAAATCTAGAATATTCTTAAAAGCATCTCTGAACTCTGTAACAATCAGTTTTTTAAAAAATTGTGAGCCTGTAGATCTCTTTCCTGTCCCAAGTGCCCTCTTCCCTGGTGAAGAGGGTCTAGGATAAAAGAGGGTAGATAATAATGCATTAATTGTATCTAAAATAGTCAGTACTTTTTTCCCCCCAAGAATTTTCTATGGATGTCCTATTGATGGTGGGGAACATACTTTTTAAAAAAATTGGGTCAATCAATCTTTTCTTCCAAATTCTTAAAATCAAAATCTTCTTAGTAAAACAGTACTGTCTTTTCCTGTATGCATTTATTTAGTTAACTATATATTGAACCTTTCAAAAAATGCCTGAGATCTTAGTAAGATCCTTACTTCTAAAGCACTCATTTCCTCTTCTTTTCCACTCTTATCCTGACTCACTCTTGTCTTATCACTATTTCCTCCCAATTCTTCACCGGATCCACAGAGCTAACTCATTTCTTCTAAGCCATCTCTACACAGCGAAAGTGCCAGAGAATATGTATAATTAAAAAGAGTGTATCAAATATTTCAAGTTGAGGAATAGCATAGATGACGACAGAAGACTTTCTAAGGATGACCTGTAGGCTTCTTGTTTTGTGCTGACTCCTGTCAAGCTTCCATAATTTGGATGGTGAATAAAGATAGCATATGACCTAAAATTTAGTAATCAAGGTGTCATAAAAAAATACCCTTCTGTGAAACTCTCATAAAGTTCTACTTAAAGAAAGAAAAATCCAGATATGATATACTGTGTTCATCACATTTTTCAGACTACATGCCAGGGTTTAAAACAGACAACTGTCAATCCAAATGATGGTGGATGAAAAACCTCTGTCTAGACCAGTAACTGCAGTGAAGACAGAGGATAAATGCCACAGGAACCCCAAGCATAGAGTCTCCTAACCAAAGCCATCTGTGTTTCAAGCTTGTCTGAACTTCTTATGAAATGGGGATACGTTTTCAGGGTATTCTATCTCTAGCACCTCAGGGAAGATATTGTCTTCATGTACTAACCTGTCTATGTAGGAATGCATGAAATATTCACAAGTCTTCTGATGTAATACCCTAGCAGCTGTGTAATTTTCCCTTATTTCTATGAGTTGTGTACTGTTTACTTGGTTAAAGAGCAAGATATTACCATAATGAGTCAGAATGGCATATTCCCCTGTTACCAATAGAGAAATCTCTAAAGGTTTGGTTTCTTAGCATCACTTTTTGCCTGGTAATTAACATTAACAAGAATGCTTCGGAGTGCTTGAGGGGGAGTGATGTTAGAAATGTACCATAAAAGGTTTTAATTAAACATTACCTTTGGCATGATCATATACCCTGTTTAGTTCTCCACCAATAAAATACGGCAAGCAGTCTGTAACAATTAGCATTGAATTACAAGATTTTTCTTCATTTTAGAAAAGAGGTTGCTCCAAATAATTATCCCTGAAATATATCGGCATTTAGTACGTAGCAGGAACCACACTCAAAATCTAATGGGCTAGAAAATGGTTATTTATACCCATTTATGAGCTAAGAAACCTACGGTTGTGCAAGGTCACAAAACTAGCGAACAGCGGGGACAGGATTCAATCCAGGTCTATTTTAATTTAGACCTTGATGTTTAGTCAGGCATATAGGTACAGAGGAGCAGAGGGAGTATTTGACTTCCCCTGAACATATCCTACAAAAGATGTATCTTTTTAACAAGAACATTAGAACACTATGTTGATATGCCGGTTGTTAGGACTATGAAAGCAGCGGCAGTATGAACATAATAGAGTCTGAACCCGGCAACAAGCCTGGTTTTAATCACCACACTGTCATGCTTTGGCTTCGCAGGATACTGTGCACGTCATCATGAATACCTTCTGTTTGCCTGCCTTATCTCCCTACCCATTACCTGGTGATTTGTTTATTACCTTGCTATTGATTATTTATTATCCGGTTACCTGTTTTCTAGATTTAGAAGTAACCTAGAAGTCAGACATCAATTAAAAAAAAAAAAAAACTTCTCATATTCAGAGAGGGAATATGTGGTCTTCGTCGAATCCCTGAATTCTATCTTCCTCCCCCCACAATAATAATCCTGCCTTCGTATGAGGATGTCAGGAGGTCGTAACATGGAGTTACTTTTCCTGCTAGTGATGGTGACTGCCCCTAGATGTAGCCCTACCCTTTAACGTGCCCTATTGTCAAGTATTTTTAGGACACTTGGTAAGATTCAGCAGGGTAGAGATGCTCGCAAATGATCTTGCGGTTTTGGGCTACCGCTTTAATGAAAAGAGTATGGATGTAGCCACACAAACATCACTATTGGGAAAAGACTTCAAAGCGTTCCTCATAGTTAGAATCTTATTCATTAGGTTATCAACAGCAAAGATTCTCTGCAAACAAGTAGATGATGGTGCGTGGTCAGGAATTACAGACAACCCAGACCTTGGCAAAAGCTTCAGTAAGACATTGGGCAAAGCTGCCAGCTTTTCAGTGAAATGTCCCAGGTCTAAATTTGTGTTGGGAGAGCTCATCTGCAAATAAAATATTTTTCCCACATCATCTTGGTCTGTTATGGGTTTAATTGCGTCTCCAACAGATTCAAATGTTGAAACTTTAATCCCTAGTAGTGACCTTAGAACGTGACCTCATTTGGAAATAGAATCACTACAAATGTAGTCTGTTAAGACGAGGTCATGCTGCAGTAAGGTGGGCTCTTAGTCCAACATGACAGCTGCTTTTATAAAAAGGGGAAACTGGGCACAGAGATATGTACACAGGCCATGCGAACATAAAGACAGAGATGAAGGTAATGCGTCTATAAACCAAGAAATGCCAGATTGCCAGTAAACCACCAGAAGCAAGAAGAGAAGCCTGAGGCAGATCATCCCTCACGGTCTTCAGAAGCAATCAATCCTGCCAAAGACTTGATCTTAGACTTCTGACAGTAACTGTCTGTTGTTTGAATGACCTCGTTCGTGATACTGTGTTATGGCAGCCCGAGCAAACTAATACCTGGAGTTTCACAGAAAGATCTTCATTGGTTTAGAATTAAATACATTTCTTTCTGCCTTCAGATTGTTGAAATGAAAAAATGTTCTGTTTAAATAATCCTTTATATGGTATAAAGCTATTGTTAAAGATACCAATATGCTATGATAAAGACCATTATAATAAACTCCCATGTGAGTTTAGCTGGGAAAAAAGTTTTATCTTAGTATGCTAATATTTATGCTTTCCTTCTTAAAAGCGTATCTCAGGGCGCCTGGGTGGCTCAGTCGGTCAAGCGTCCGACTTCGGCTCAGGTCACGATCTCGCGGTATGTGAGTTCGAGCCCCGCGTTGGGCTCTGTGCTGACTACTCAGAGCCTGGAACCTGTTTCAGATTCTGTGTCTCCCTCTCTCTGACCCTCCCCTGTTCATGCTCTGTCTCTCTCTGTCTCAAAAATAAATAAACGTTAAAAAAAATTAAAAAAAAAAGTGTATCTCAAGATTCTTCTCTTTTTACTCTGGCACGCAGAGAGCTTACAACCAAGTGCATTGCCCCAAAACTGTAATCAAAGTGTATAGTCCGAAAGCTGAACTTGTGTAACCTAAAAACATCTACTCTCTTTGCTTCTTTTAGATGTTTTCTCTTGTTATATCTTTACTTGTTTCATCTTTCTTTAATTAATAAGTCATTTTAAAGCCTTTCAGAAGTGGAAGAAAAAGCAATTTCAGTTTTTAAGCAAATAAACAGTGGTATATGCCCTCTAGAAATTAGTTATAATTTGTGATATTTCCAGAGAAATTGGAATCCTTAGCTGGAGAGTCTTGAGTGCTGAATAGCTATTAACTCAGAAAGACAAAAAAGTACGGAGGAGGGAATCATGCCCATTCCTTTGGGATATAGGAAAACTCTTGTGCAAGCACTAGCAAAAAGCATCAAAGACCCCAAATTTTCCCATATGGTGTTTGGCCAGTTTACCAATAGTATTACCATATATGATTGGTTCACGGTAACTACGTAAGGTTTATCTTTTTTTTGTGTAAATGTTGGAGTAGAAATAGTGCAAGACTGAGGTCTCTAGGAAGAAATGAGAAACAAGCGGTCAGAAGAGGAGGGCTAATGTTGGATAAAGCCTACACAGGGACGCTCAGTAAGGTTTATGGTGGCAGTGCTCTCTGTAAGCAGACATCTTGATGTCAAGATGAAGCTAGTCAATGAGTCAATACTGAATATCAGTGAGGTCTTCAGTCTGGTGATACAAACGATAGCTTTCACCCTTGCACCAAAGCCCACGAAACCAGAGACAAAAGAATTCCAGAAATTAAGAGCTTTGGTAGTGATGTCACAGAGCATGTGACCAGGGAGGATGGCATGGGATTCAGAAGTTTATGTGAACCTTAGCCACTCTCCAGATGACCAAACATGGCGATAAACAGGGCACAGGAACAACACAACCCTGTATCTGACAATGGAAGTGGAACTTCATTGCCACTGCCTACAGCTAAATGTCCATAAACTGTGTCATACCTAGCTCCTTGTTATACCCCCTCTCCCTCTGCACCTGCGTTTCGTGCTATTTGAACAGCCATGAGTTCTAGGCTCTTTTATAATCTTGTGTAACCCTCACAATAACTCCACAAAAATAGATTTTATTTAACCTTGCTGGAAGGTAAGGAAACTGAGGCTCAGAAAAGTTAAGCGCTTTCACTCTGGCACCCAGAAAGCTTTCGACTGAGTGCATTGCCCCAAAACTATAATCCAAGAGTATATAGTCCAAAAGCTGAACTGTGTACCTAAAAAAATGTACTTTATTTGCTTCTTTTAGGTGTTCTCTGTTGTACCCTTACTTGCCTCGTCTTGATTTAATTAATTAAAGGTAACTCCTTGGCTGGTGGGTGGCAGACCTAGAACTCAAACTTTAAGGTCTGTAAGAATTTGAAGTATTACCACCCAGATGTGTCAGGGAAGAACCACTGCTATTCACAGTGCTAAGTCAATCGTTGCCACTGCTCAATTTGGACATGTCCAGATTCAATACTGCCTGATACATTTTGATTCTTTAGGAATAAAATATTTACAGCCTTCCAGAGAATTTCCTGTCCCCCTTTCCAGCCATCCTTGTCACTTCATTAATGTCTCCTATTCTTTGTCTGTAATGCTGTTGACGGTAGGTTAGCTCTGGGTACAGGGACTTTCAGGAAAGGACAGAGAATTGTGTCCACTTGGAATCAGCATTAAGTATGATTTCTGAGTTGTACTCGGCATCTCAGGATGATCGGTCTTGTCTCAGAGTGACCTGGTTGTCTTGCCCTTTTGCAAAGTTGAGGATCCGGGGTCACAGTTGTCTAGTCTGAATTTGCTTTATTCAGGAACTTCAACAACTCTAGGCTCACACAAAGGACAATGACAGAACGGGTCTTAGCATCACAGGGCATATGGATCTACCACTACACTGTTCCTTCTTTCTTTTACTTTATATTACGATATTTCAGTCCAGCAACTATATTGATGCTCATTCTAGCAGCTTGAATAATGACCACTTATGTCCATGTCCTAATCCCTGCAAACTATGAATGTTACCGTGTATGGCAAAAGGGACTTTACAGTTGTGATTAAATTAAGGATTTTGAGGTGGAGAGAGATTATCCTGGATTATCTGGATGGGCCCTAAATGTAATTACAAGTGTCTGTATAAGAGGAGTAATAGGGAGAATTGACTGCAGAAGAAAGGTGAAGGTGACAGAAGCAGAGAGATTTGAGGATACCAAACTGTTGGCTTTGAAAGTGGAGGAAGGGGCTATGAGCCAAGGAAGGCAGAGCATGAAGCTCCAGAAACTGGAGAAGGCAAGGCCAGGTACCCTCCCTCAGAGCCTCCAAGAGGGGTGCCACCCTGGCAACACCTTAACTTTAGCCCAATTTCAGACTTTTGACCTCCAGAATTTAAGAAAATGAATGCGTGCTGTTTTAAGTGCCAGGTCGTTTACAGCAGCTGTAGGAGACGAAGGCACTCATATTTTGAATTTTAAATAGCATGGGCCCCACGTATTTGAAATGCAACCATCGTTTTTATCAAGAACCTTTCAGAAAACAATAACTTCTTTAGAACATTCCATTGGGTTTTGCTAATAAAAGGCTGGAAGCCCAGTAATGGGACTTAAAAAAAAATATACATTGCCTCTTTCCAGGAAATTTGTGAGTTAATGTGGGTCACGAACTTTGCTTTTTAATATTCTTTGCTCATTTGGCATAATATAGCTTGGTGTCCTTTGTTTACAAGAAATAGTAGGGAGAGTTCTTTAGTGTCTTTGACAATATCCCCCCACTGACCTTTTAGCACTGAGGGTCAGGCCGCAGAATGCAAATGCCTTCCCTTTGTAGATTTCATCTTATTCTCTTCTGTACCAGGTCTGGACTAGCTGCTGATTTCTGGAAAAACGCCACTTTGGCCTACACAAAGGCGAAACAGATGAAAGGTTATCAAAGAATGCCAAATAAGCGTGCAAACTTACCATAGTCATTTTTGTGTTTACCTGGTAAGACAGAATATTACTTCTCTTTTCCCAGCACCTTCCTCGTAGGAATTTATATTCAAAACCTCTTATTTCAATTAGACTTCACAAAAGACCTTTGGATTCAGCTACTTTCCTTTTCAAATTTCACTCTCAGGAGAGCGCAGCTAATGATAGTGGATTGGTGTGGTGAATATTTTAGAGAGGTTCTTAGGCTCATGACCCAGTTCTGGGGCTGCTCGGATTTCTGGATGCTGCTTGGAGCTCAGCCAAAGCACCTTGAAGCCACTTTCCACTTAGATGTGGTGATTTCAGGGCCCCGCGGCCCTGTCTCATCTCAGCAAGGCTAGTAACTTCCTAAAGAATATACTCAGAAAAAGGGAATGGAGGATGCTTTCTGGCTTTATTGAAACATGACTTAGAACAAGATGCCACTTTGTTCTCCGGGGCAATTGTTCCTGGTTTAAAAACTGGCAGTCTTCCAGTTTTGACCTGGAGCTGTTTATTGTAATTCAGAAATCAATGATTGAAAATCCTTTAAAGCTTTTTCCTCAGTAATGATTAGGTGAAGAGTTGCTGGCATCTGAAAACTTCCTCACAGGAACATTGGAGTCAAATGGGAGTTTGGTCATATTTAAAACTGAAGACTGCTGCTTTAGAGTTCTTAAGACTTGGATGCTGTTTTTATTTTGCAAACTGAAAACAATTACTGGCTTTGGAAAGGAAGTTGCATGCCCTGGGTGGGTGGTGCCACCTTTTCATAATTCATTGTACACACTTCAGATCTCAGTGGAAATATTAGAAACACCATGGGGTAAAAGGAAGATAAGAGGCTTGCATAGCAGGCAGAGTGTTTGGGAAAACTTGGGTTACAGGGGCAAATGCTTGTGGTTTAGAGGGAAAAGTGCAACTCAGGGGAAGAGACCGAAAATAACAAAAGAAAGGAGACAGCATCGCAAGGTCAGAAGAGGCACGAGGGCTCGAGAGAGAGGCTACCCTTGTGACAGAAGAGGTGCAGTCGTGGACTTAGAAGAGGAAAGAAGTGAGGATAAGTACTGGTTGGGTAAATGTGGGGATGGAATTTGGAGGTCACGATTATTTCAGTGACTAAGGTACAAGTGAGACAAAAGTTTGAAGGCAGAAATGTTCAGGATAATATTTGTGAATACTGTGAGAGAAAGTCAATTCAGTGACTGAAAACAAAAATGTTGACTGGAAGGAGGGCTGGGGCCAGGATGCACATCACAAGTCTAGAAGAGAACGATCAGCTAGGCTACGCTTTCTAAATTCAATTAATAATTTTAAAATAATTTTAATATAGATAAAATGAAAATCAGGGTAAATTTTTTAAGGCAAATGAGAAATTTCAAGTAAATTAAATGTTTGTGGTCAGCAGCTCTTGATTACTACCCCCAACACTCCCAGGACTCTACAGGTGTCTGTTCATTTCCTTCCGCCATGAGAGCAACGTCTGTGGACAAGTCTGGGGTGCTAGGGTGCTGATGCGCCTGCCAGTGTAGACAGCGTGAGCAGGAGCAAGGAAAGCAGAGGATGGCTTCCTCCCTGGGATTGGCAAGGGCTGTCGGCTGACGAGGTGAGAGATTCCAAGGCATTTGTGCAAGGCGCCATAGGTGGCCTTTCGCTCCATAAGATAAGGTGATTCTCACCACCCTCTGCCCTAGATGTTCTATTATGTCTGTTTTAGAGCTTTAGAAACTGAACCTCAGAGTGCTAAGTAATTTGCCTAAGACACACAGTTGATCAGGAACAGGGGAAATGAGTGAGTTTGGAAGGGCTCTGATGGTTTAGGAAACCAGACATGGAGGGGATTGCAGGCCTTGATGAAGGCAAAGGCAAGAGCCGCAGGGGGCGGGGCTTAGGCAACGGAAATACAACAAAAGGGAGACACAGTTATTCATTGGTTGGTTGATCCAAAGTCATGGCTTAGATTTATCAAAATTTTGTAAGCACCAGTCAAAAATGTCAAATCGGCAGTCAACCTCCAGCCAGCTGTTCCGGGTGGTTGTTCCTCTGCTTCTCCATTCCCCTCTCCCAGTTAAAGAATCCATAACCGGGCTGAGATTCCCTTCCTCTGTTGCACGTGGATCACAAATTCTACAGACCTCAAGAAACTGGAGGAATCTATGTTGGATTAGTTCTAAGTAGCTCAGTTTCTACACTATCTGTTTGGAGAAAGGAACAAACGAGTACATCGCATCATCCTGCTTCTCCTCAATAACATACACATAGTGTACTAAAGATCGTGCGACCTGAAAGAACTTTTGTGCCTCCTAGTTACACATCACTGAGCCTTCTGTGTGGTCTATGCTCAGGCTTCTCTGTGACTTAAATTTTGTTTTACATTTATTTATTTATTTTGAGAGAGAGACAGAGAGGGTGAGCAGGGGAGGGGCAGAGAGAGAGGGGGAGAGAGAGAAGCCCAAGCACACTCCACACTGTCAGCAGAGAGCCCAATGTGGGGCTCAAACTCACAAACCGTGAGATCATGACCTGAGCTGAAACTGAGACTTGGACGCTTAACTGACTGAGCCACGTGGGCACCCCTCCTTTGCTACTTTAAGAGATTTATTCCAAGTAAACATTAAGAAGAACTTTTTCAATCTCTTGGGGATTTAAAATTATTAATATTGTTGTTCACTTGATATGTTTTTCTTGAACTCCCACTACATTTTCAACGTTGTGCTTTTATTTATTTATTTTTTGGGGGGGGGAAGGCACTGAGAGACTTATTTATAACCCAGGAATCATCTTTAGCAGCTACCTGCTTTACCTATGAATCATTCCTGAACCCATGAAAATTCTAAATTACTAAGGTCAAATATAGGAGGAGTTTGCAGTAAGCCTGGTTGGTAGAGATTGGAACCTGGCGTTTTGAGAGAAGCATGATCCAGGAGAGTGTAGGAGTCAGGCAGGGGATTTGGGGCACTAGCTGCAAGGTGAAATCATCAGCAGAGCTGGAAGGTCACAGTAAAACTCTCACAAATTAGGGAGGTCGACGTTATGATTGGTGGGCTGTAAAGTACATTCATCAGCTGCATGCCAGGCCGGTGGAAATGAGCCAGCGCGTCTCCACCCCTACCCAGGTTCCCTTCCTCAGTCCAACCCACCAGCAGGAGCAGCTGTCTATTGAAAACAGCCATAATAGCTCTGAGTCTGCTAATCCTGCACACATCCTCCAGGCCAGAGAGGCCACTGTGTCTATATGTTGGATGATTTTGTCAACAATGTCCCTCTGCCATGATGTAAGCCTGGTAATGGAAGAAGCAAATGCGAATTAGTAGACTTATCTTTCATAAATAAGGTCACTAGATTTCTTTATTAAGAACAAAGTGCAATCTTGCTGCCTTGTCTGGGAACAAATATTTCCAGATTCTTTTGGTATATTTTGTTCAAACAGTGGAGGCTGATTGCAGTAATATTACTGATTGTCAGATGAGGCAAGTTAATTGTTAACCTAATACAGACTGACTTAACTAATGTACATCTGAGTTGACCAGGAGAACCTCACCCCATACAAATCGGTTTCTAAATCAAAAGAATATTTGAGATCATACCATTTTGTTAAAGGCAAACGGACTGGTAATGGAAAACACTGCAGGCATAAATAAGGCTAAGTAAGACACATGAATAATCCATGATTGTATTTTGAATGTCAAGTCGGTAAAAATCTGAACATTATTTAGTTATTCAAAAACAATAATGCAGAAATGTCATGAAAAACATAAATGTCGAATTCATAAAGTACCATCTGACAGACATTTCAGGGGAAGGGTAGCAGCGTGATTTCAACAAGAAAAGCATTAATAAAACCTGAAGGGTCTTCCTGGTCTTTCCATGAGACATATATATGACAAGTGTGGAGATGTCTTAACAGGGAATTTGGTGGTTTTATCAGAATGACGTTCTTCTTCATGGATTCTAAGGAATGGGACAGGTACCAGTGCATGGCATTAGGGCAATTATGGAGATTAAGCGTCCTCCATAGAGGTATGCAACACTCATTAAACATTTCTGAGTGGGAACTGTGTTCCAAGCACTGGGCCAACTCTGGAAAATTTACTTATGCTACTTTGTAACCGTTAAATGGAAAGAAGGGGTGTGGGGAGAGAGGCAGGGTGAAAGTAGCACTAAGAGGGACATGCTGAGAACATACTAGAAAATCAAAAGAGTTTCCTAACGCCAGGGCAAATGTAAGTATGTTTAGGAGAGGCAGTTTAGAAATCACGAGTATAACGTGGACTGGAAATTAGAGACCAGAGTTTGCTTTTAAGTCTTTTAACACAGATATAAGTGGAATTTAATATTGGAACTTGTGTTCATATTTTTAACTAAGCAAAATCAAGAACATCGTGATCTTCACCAGTTGAGGGAGCCTTGTTTGAACAATTACTTTCCTTTATTCCCAAACTGTTTTAACTGTGGCTTTTTTTTTGGAAAGTGAATTCACATGGTTTTGGATTTCCTCTATTCCTTTTGGAGAGGACCACATGGTTGTCTATTTCGGGAAAGCAACAGTTGATTGAAAGGCAATGGGTAACTGAAAGTCAGGGGTAAGGAAGTATCACTGAGCCCTTTCAGACCCACCCTGACTGCCTCCCGCAGCCTGCTGTCAACAAAAGGCACCAAGAATGGTGGCCACGGGGTGCCTCTTAAATCAATTCCTCTCCAGCTCCTGCCCCACTTTAAAGCAAAAAGCAATGTATCCCTTGTCCTCACTGAGGAATTGACCTTTAATGTAACAATTTACTCTAAATTTAGACTTCTGCCATCTTTACCCTGGAGACCAGAGATTGTGTTATAATAGCAACTATTTAACTCGTGTTAATCTCTGGCCATTCAAAAAGAGAGGTCACCTCCCTAGAGCAACTTGCCATCTGAAAGAAGAGGGGAAATTTAAATGGGGAAACTGAAATGGGAAGGGCATTTCAACTTCTATACTAAAAAAATATTTTTAAGTGAGTAACATTGAATTGTGATAGTGATGACACTGACGATGACCAGGAGGAGAAGGAGGAGGAGGAGGGGGAGGAGGAGGAGGAGGAGGGGGAGGAGGGGGAGGAGGAAGGGGAGGAGGAAGAGGAGGGGGAGGAGGAGGAGGAGGGGGAGGAGGAGGAGGAGGGGGAGGAGGAGGAGGAGGGGGAGGAGGAGGGGGAGGAGGAGGGGGAGGAGGAAGAGGAGGAGGAAGAGGAGGAGGAGGAGGGGGAGGAGGAGGAGGAAGAGGAGGAGGAGGGGGAGGAGGAGGAGGGGGAGGAGGAAGGGGAGGAGGAGGAGGGGGAGGGGGAGGAGGGGGAGGAGGAGGAGGGGGAGGAGGAGGAGGAGGGGGAGGAGGAGGGGGAGGAGGAGGGGGAGGAGGAAGAGGAGGAGGAAGAGGAGGAGGAGGAGGAGGGGGAGGAGGAGGAGGAGGAGGGGGAGGAGGAGGAGGAAGAGGAGGAGGAGGGGGAGGAGGAGGAGGGGGAGGATGAGGGGGAGGAGGAGGGGGAGGAGGAAGAGGAGGAGGAGGAGGGGGAGGAGGAGGAGGAGGGGGAGGAGGAGGAGGAGGGGGAGGAGGAGGAGGGGGAGGAGGAGGAGGGGGAGGAGGAGGGGGAGGAGGAAGGGGAGGAGGAGGGGGAGGAGGAGGGGGAGGAGGAGGGGGAGGAGGAGGGGGAGGAGGAAGAGGAGGAGGAAGAGGAGGAGGAGGGGGAGGAGGAGGAGGAAGAGGAGGAGGAGGGGGAGGAGGAGGAGGGGGAGGAGGAGGAGGAGGAGGAAGGGGAGGAGGAGGGGGAGGAGGAGGGGGAGGAGGAGGGGGAGGAGGGGGATGTTCTGAGCCTGCCTTCTTGCTTTGAGCCAGTTGCTACAGAGGACTACTTTCAGGGGGGATGATTTTTTCATCTTCAAACTAACCTCGTGAGGCTTGCCCTATTGTCTTAACTTCTAGGTGGGGAAACTGAGACTTTACAGATTAAATCCTTGTTCAAAGTCGGACAGAAAGGGTCAGACTCAAGCCCACGTGCACTGTAGATTTCACTGTTTGTTCCTGCCTTTCATTCTTCTCAGGCTAACAGAAAAGGGAAGTAGGGGTATTGTTGTGATAAATATAGAAAAGGTAGCTAGAAACAGGAAAAGAGAAGAGAAAGTCAGGATACCACAGGAAGAAAGATGGACTGAGGAAAAAACAAAGAGATCACAGAAGAACGAGAGGAGGGGTGTGCTGGCAGAAGGGGAAACTGAGGCAGAGTGTGTCTATGTGGGGCTGCTGCTGGAACAACAGGGAGATCTGGGTTCAGATCCTCACCCCTCTCTTACAAGTGTCTGCCTGAGCTTGTTGCCTCCTGGGCAGGGAGAGGGGCCTAATGTATGAGCCGAGCGTGGCTCTGGTGGCCACACCCCCCAGCTTTTAGCAAGTTACTTCACCTTCCGCAGTGTTGCCGGTTCTCATTTGTAAAATGGGGACAAAATCAGTGCTCAGCTTACAAGGTCACTGTTAAGATTAAAAGGCCACAAGTAAGATGCCCAGAATACGTGTGGTGTGGGCTCAATGAATACTCACATTGTTGTATGAAAAATCGGAGCCTCATTAACAATGATCATCACAAGGAGGATCAGATATTAAGTATAAAGTAAGCACTCAATCAACTATTGTCATTTCTTACCAAAATTTAATCTTTTCTTTCCTTTCTCCTTCTTCCCTGCCTCTCATCCTTCCTCCATCCTTCCTTTCCAACCTTCCTCTCTTCCTTCCTTCCCTCCTCCCTGCCTGCCAGCCTTTCTTCCTTCTTTTTCTCCTTTATTTCTTTCTTCCCTTCCTCCTCTACTCTCTTTTTTCTTGCTTTTAAAAGCTTTCTTTTGGGGCACCTGGGTGGCTCAGTCGGTTAAGCGGCCGACTTCGGCTCAGGTCATGATCTCGCGGTCCGTGAGTTCGAGCCCCGCGTCGGGCTCTGTGCTGACAGCTCAGAGCCTGGAGCCTGTTTCGGATTCTGTGTCTCCCTCTCTCTGACCCTCCCCCGTTCATGCTCTGTCTCTCTCTGTCTCAAAAATAAATAAACATTAAAAAAAATCTGGCTTTACCGGCAATAATTCTAATCTCTGGACATGATTCTTCCCAAGGCCCTTGCCCTCAATAAACCAGTTTGACTATTAAGCTTCAAAAATTCAGATCAACACAACTAGCTCTTTCCAAACCTAGAGCAAACATTGACAGAACAGATTGAAGATCTGAGCTGATTTCTGCAAACCTGTGGTGAATTTACCTATGTCTCATATCGGGATCTTTCATTTCTATTATGTCATGGATGACCTAAGTCAGATTGGGATGGAGTTGAAGTGAACTGTGCCCTAAAGGGCAACCGAGAAGAGCTGCAACCAAAAGCAGGAAGCAAGACTAGAGAAGAGGGAAGAAGACTGAGAGAGGCGTAAAACGGACACACAAACCAGGAGAAGAGTCAACAGGCACATAATGGAATCACAAAAGCAATCTTTTTTAAGTCTTACAAATGTGCACATTGGCGAATGATGCCTTGCTTCAAGCTAGGTGAGAGCAAACTGCAGTAAACTCTTGAGATGGTTCCAAACATCCAAGGTTGGACAGCTGTTGGAACAAAGTGCCAGGATTTTTCACTGAGTTGTTGCTTCTGTAACAGTGCAGGTGGGATACAAAGATTATTGTAGACGCCTGCTCTGGGTCTTGCATAATTTACCGCCAGTAATTGCAATGGGCCATTCTAGTTGCTTGGCACTGAAGGCAGCTTGTTACTATATTTGGAGAAGGGGTGGGGAATGAAATCGCATCAGTTACAATTTAGAATAACCGCTCTGGTCCTTCAGTCTTTTCTAGATGCTTTGTTGAATAGGTCTAACAAAATGTGGGCTCCTGGCATGAAATTTGTATAACAAAAAGAAAACTCTGCTATGTGCATCTAGACGAAGTTAGGCAGACACAGAGAGTGGAGGACTACAGTAATAAGTAGCTTTCCTTCCCTTGAAACCCAGGAGCTGCTCCTGGAGTCCTTCCCCATTTAGCAAAAGTATCAACCTCATGTTTTTAGTTAAAGGTCAGTGCTATTCTTAGAATATGAAAACTATAATTGTTTTATCTTTTGTCTGACAAGACATTTCTTTTTTTTAAAATGTTTTCTTTTTAAATTTATTTTTGAGAGAGAGACAGAGTGTGAGCAGGGGAGGGGCAGAGAGAGAGAGGGAGACACAGAATCCGAAGCAGGCTCCAGGCTCCGAGCTGTCAGCAACAGGGTCCAACGCGGGGCTTGAACCTGTGAACCGCGACATCATGACCTGAATCAAAGTTGGACACTTAACCAACTGACCTACCCAGGTGTCCCTAGACATTTGTTTATTAAAATGAAAAATAATTAGCCTATTAAGGTATCACTCTTAGAATCTAATGACTGCAGAAATTTATGTCAAAAAATGTTAATCAAAACAGTGTATGTAGAGGGACAACGTTGTGTGTGTTTTCAGAGGCCTACCTCAATTGGAAGTTTTTGTTTTAGGATGAAATGAATCTGTAGATCCTTTAGGAGGATTCCCTATGTTCTTAACTCTTTTTAAAGTTACTTCATTCTCAGGGCACCTGGGTGGCTCAGTTGGTTGGGCCTCCAACTTCGGCTCAGGTCATGATCTCATGGTTCGAGGGTTCGAGCCCCACATCGGGCTCTGTGCTGACAGCTCGGAGCCTGCTTCAGATTCTGTGTCTCTCTCTGCTTCTCTACTGCTTGCAGTCTGTCCCTGTCTCTCAAACATGAATAAATGTTTTAAAAAAATTAAAAAAAAAAAGTTGCTTCATTCTAGATGCTAACTCTATTTCTGGTACTTTGGGGAAACTTCATACAAGTAGTCCAAATAAGATAACACTGTAGTACTGAACATAACCACAGGATGGCAGGATGCTAACACTTTTGACTCAGTATTTCATTACACCTTGCTACGTCTGGAAGTTCCCTTCACGTTATTTTTGGAGAATGGGGTAGAACAGTGTTTAAAAGACTAGCGTGTTCTGTGTGTGTGTGTGTGTGTGTGTGTGTGTGTGTGTGTGTGATTTTACTTAATTTCATGTATGTGTGTGATAAGTGGATAAGTGTGATGCCAATCAAATATTTCATGTGGGGGGTCAACACAGACAATAAATACATATAAAATATTTGTATTTCATGAAATAGTTACGCATTTCCGGACCAAATAAACGCACATCATAAAACCCTAACTACTGGCTTATCGCAAATCCTTTGTGTGTCAGTTAATCAGTGAAGGATATAATTCCATTTCTCGGGTAAGTTAGAAGAAACAATGAACCTATTTCTGGATCCTCAATTTTAGTGCTTCCCTAAGGAAAACAGAATTTGCACCTACTTTCATTTCCAAGAGGTGTACAGAAAAAACACGACTGATTCTATGCTACTGAATTGATGTAGAATCACTATTTGGATTTCAGAAATAAGGATCTCAATTGAGCTTTCCAGAGTTCAGGATAAAAACGCCTACATAAACTTAAATTTAAATAGGATATTAGAATATACTGGATAAAACTAGCCTTAAGTAGGGATCAGTCTTTTGAACCATCTCTTTTACATCGAGTTAGAGTTTTTGTATTTGTCTTAGTTTTTATACTTACTGATAATTAAATAGTTTAATAATCACGAATTAAGTATTTGAAAAAAGAAAGCTTAGTTTAGAAAACAATTGGAATGAAATAGAGTATAAGGACATGGTAACATTGTGAGACTTTCTTTTTGTTACTGAATTTTCCTAAAGCAAGCTTTGAAGTTTTATTTTGAATTGAATTGCTCCATTTAGTGGTCTTCCTTTACATATATAAATGTCAACTTTTAACTATTAAATAATTTGCTTTCTCTCTGAAAGACACATATACACATTAACTAACTACCATGAATCTAACTTCTTTATTTGTAGGCTTTTAAGTCAGGGAAATTAAAGTATATTATTTCTTTTATAAGTCTTCCCAAAAATAGTCCCAAAGCTACCAGAGACAAGAAAAGAAAAGAAAAGAAAAGAAAAGAAAAGAAAAGAAAAGAAAAGAAAAGAAAAGAAAAGAAACAGTTGATTAAACTCATGTGAATGAATTAAATCTTGCAAAAATTAGTTAACAGGTGTGTATTTTTATACTTAGTGTACATTTATATTTGTGTAATTATACAGAGTAAATATATGATTTGGTATAATATATGTGTTGAGTATTGGAAATTTGTCGTATATAGTGAATCTGAAATTTTCTGGTTATGTCTTTTCATATAACAAAGATAACATAATATTGTACTCATCTATTCATCTTAAGAAGAAAGTGTCTAAAGGGAAAAATTGACTTCTGGAAATGTTTCTGTAGCATTTTAAAGACAATACTATTTAAAAATGAAATGCTCTTCCTTATAATAACTGTTAGCAATTTTTGAACTATGGAGTAAGTTTCATTTTCTTACCCTTATCACATGACTGGCATTATATATGATTTATGACGATTTGAAAATATGAAAGGCTTTTTAGATTTCCTGGTTCTTTCTCTTTAGTTTTGCATATTTTCTGTGTCTGTCCTAGGGTACAGACCACTTCATAAAAGTGGGAAGGGGTGTATGTATCTACCTGTCATACACCCTCACCTACCCTACAATTGTTTCTTCAGTCACTCCATACTCTGTACTAATATATTGGTCTGTGTGATCTGTCTTCTTGCTTAGTTGTGAGCTCCACGAGGCCAAGACTATATCTGTTTTGTCCACTATTGTATCCTCAGTGTCTAGAATAGTACCTGGAACTTAATAAATGCCCTGCAAATATTTGTTGAATAAATGGTTTGCGACCAGTTACTACTGCATGAAATTGATATAACATTTCAGGACCTGGAGATACAGGCAGTCCTCACTATCTATTTGCTACTTCACTAACTCCATTCAAAACTCTCTCCCAGGTACATCCCTCCATTAGAAGATTAAGGTGGGAATTGGTGTTTTCACTGGGCCAACAAGTATTATGGAGGAAATGAAAATCACTTGCCTCCATTAGAAGATTAAGGTGGGAATTGGTGTTTTCACTGGGCCAACAAGTATTATGGAGGAAATGAAAATCACTTGATCAGTCTAACTCAGTGCCCACTGTTTGATAATATCTTGAGGTGATCAGCCTGCTGGGGACACTTTTCCCTGGAGGAGGCTTAAGGCATATGAGAAAAGAGGAAGGAGAAACAAGGAGGAGGTGTATGCTTCTGCTTTCACCTCGTCCATTCTATTTCCCTTCTCAGTGGACCCTCTGCTCATTCTGCCCCTGTGAATGCCTGACCGTGGGCATACCCTTGACCCCTCTCTTTGTTTCACACTCCACATTCAATCCATCTGCACATTCTGCAGGCACCTCCATTGCTATAATCCTGGTTGGAGACACCGTTGTCTCTCACTTAAATTACCATAATAACCTCTTGATTGGTCCTCCTGATTCTGCCATCAGTCCTTGCACTCAATTCTCCACACCCTGGTCAGAGTGATATTTGAAAACCCCAAACATATCATGTCAGTTCCCTGCTCAAAAACTTCCACTGGCCTCCCATTTTACATGAAATGCCAAAATCCTTACAACAATTGCCTGTAAGATCTGGTCTCCTGTATTTCTCTGTCCTCATTGTCTATGGTTCTTCTCCTCAGATAATTCGCTTCAGCCACCCAGGCCTTCCAGCCATTCCTGAATCCACAAGACTCACTCTTGTCTCCCGGGGCCTTTGCACAACCAGACTTTCTGCCAGGAATGCTTTTCTCCCAAGATATCCTCATTCCCTTACCTCTTTAAACTCCTTGCCCAAATATTAAGCTCCAGTGAGAGCTTTCCTGAGCACTATACTTAAAATCATTACCCTTCGTCCCCCTCCACTCCCAGCAGTCCATATCTCCTTCCCAAGTTTAATTTCTCCCTAAAGCATATAATACCATCTGATGGCTTATATTTTGTTCACTATCTGTCCTGAAATCTCAACAAGTGAGTCCACTCACCAACCAAGTACTACAGGTGCTTGCCTAGGTCCCTGGGGTAAGAGATTTTGTTTGCCTTTGTCACTGCTATGTCCCCACTATTAGAGTACATGACACATTTAGGTACTCAGTAAACAGTGTTGAATAGATTACTCACTGAAGGACAAATTCAAATCCTTTGGTAAATCTTCATGTATCACTGACTCTGCAGCAACCTTCGTAGGGAGACTTTAGTTTCCACTGTGGTCAGTGTTTTGAAGGTCAAAAGAAAGATGCCTGCTGCATGACCTTTACCCTCCCCTTGTCTCCAGGAGGGCAGCTCCTGTCCTCCTAAAGCTCTGTGGGGTTGCGTGCTGTAGGTCAAGAAGGTGGGGACATCAGCAGGAATCTGGGAATTTGCACCAGGATTTCAGAAGGCAGATTGGGAAGTCATGTGCTTTATACCAAATGAAAAGTAACAACATAAGACAGAATGAGCATACACATTGGGGATCAGAGGAGAGACAGCATTTCTGGTGTATGAGAACATTAGCTCCAAGAGAATGGGACAATTTTGTTAGCAGAGAACAGGAAAAGAGACTTCTCATGAATGTGTGTGTTGGGAGTGAATAGTGTGAGTCACAGGCTGAGTCAGAAAAGTGGACAGCATTTTGAAGGGTAGAGAGCACACATTCGTTGTCAAGTAACCCTTGAGAAAAGGGTTCCTGTCCTAGTTTTGCAAGGGCTCCCAGTATCATCATAAGTTGTGTAGAACCCTCATGATTCTCATTTGGGAATCAGGAGAAGCCTCAACTGGGACACATGCCATCAAATCAGCATGCTGGTCCTTAAAGAAACACAGAAGATATCAAGATCTGATCCTGGAGAATTTCTGACTCTTTCAGAATGTTCAGGTTCAAGTTTTTCTCCAAATTAGCTTGACTTGGAATCTCAAGAAAGGAACCCACTTGCCAACTAAATACTATAGGTAAAAATGATTCAGACAGGAAATCAAAGTGAGAAGGCTAAATAAATAATCAAGGAATTGACCCAGGCCTAAAATGACTTTGCTGCCCCGCTCTAACAGGATCACATATGGACTGTGACGAACAGCGAGCCCATGATGCCATGACGCCAGTCATTGGAAGATTTATCTCAAAGAGAAACACTTCTATGTTTCTTGTTAAGATAGGAAGCATCACAGCTAGGTCAGGCCCAGGGAAATCAAAGGGGGTATTTGGGAGGAAGGAAAAGGAGGCGGCATCATCACCAACTGGCCCTTCTAAAAGCTACCTGTAATTACCTATAGTTTGTAATCCACAGAAACAGTAATCAACAGAAACTTTCTCCTTTGGTTGAGGAGCATGACCTAGAGGGCAAAGGAAAGATCCGATCATCCAGGTGTGCATGAGGTATAGGGAAGAAAGTAAAATTCCCAGTGACCAGAAAAGAAAAGACAAACTTAAACACAATTTCGTGACATCACCACATTGGATCCCGCTGGTATATAATAGGGATTAAGTCATCAGGTTCACACAGGCTTCCTTAATTTCTCACGGCTTCATGGAGCACAATATGGGAGAAATCAAGATGTTAGCCACGTGGGAGGGAAAGAGTGTGGACCACTTGTAATGTCTGGCTGCAAGGAAGAGAGAGAGAGGGTTGATGCATTTGCCAAACTTGGTGGAGCTCTGTTGTCAGGAAGGAATTTGAAACCCAACTTGCAAAGTTTTTTTTTTTGTTTGTTTTTGGTGGGGGGTGTGTTATTTTTTTCCTCAAAGATCTTGCTGCTCATTGTGTATTAAATCCTAAAATCTCAGCAAAGACAACATGCTTGCTTTTTCCCTTTGACTTGAAAAGGTCATAGTTATGAAACCCTGTAAAAACATCCTGGGTGCGAGAGGGGATTTTGTCGCTGAGTGAGGCAATGAAAGTGTTTTTCTTTGGGCACACCAGGGACACCCACTATTTGGTGGTAATTGCCGGGAGTGTATGCTCTGAAAGCTATGATGCACTAACCGGGCGACGGAGGTTAGAGCCTTCAGGACCAGCAGTGATCCCCCATCCTCTTGCTTTGCAAACTCAGTGCTGTGAAGGTCCCCATATGGAGCCTTCTCTAAAACCCTCCTGCTCTGGAAGTTTCTGTTCAGGCCCCCGCTCTCCTTTTGGCATTGCCCCTTCACTTCCTGACTCCACACTCCAGGTACCAGGCCTCTGATGGCTAGCTCAAGGTGCTAAATATTCCTTGCACCCATCACCCCCCACCTTGCTCCCTCAACGTGCCCAGCCCAATCTGTTCCCATTCTTGTCAGTGCCCTCTTTTTGAACTACCCACAAAAAAGAGACATCTGACAATCATTTACACTCCAAGGCATTAGTAACTGAAAACAACTAAAAGTGTTATTCCTTCATTCTAACGGGTAAACCAGGAGTCAGTGCCCAGCCCAAATGTCAAGTGATGGAAAGAGGGGTATTCGGGTTGAAGGTGCGCTGCAAGGCCTCTGTTGATGCATAAAACCAGCCCTTTCCATAGTTTCTGCTGATGGCTCAGGATCACAAGTTCTTACAGCAAAATATTGATGAGCAAAATGTTCTTTTTTTTTTTTCTTAGAACGACATGTCAACATAAGCTGGAAGCAGAAACAAAATCTCTTTAATGTTTTTTTATTCTCCTTTGCAGTCCAGCAGGAAACTTTTGTAAACTACTGAAACCTAAGTTTTAAAGCTTTCCCTTATGTCTTGGTTCCCTTACTACAGAAAAAAATCTTCAAAACATTTTAGAAAAAAGGTGAGTTGCCTGTGAAGAAAGAATTTTGAAAACTAAAGAACTGTAAAGAAACCATACTTGAGGGATGAGAAGAGACTAACGGTGGAAGAAAGGTGAAAATTTAACTTGGAAAGCAAAGCAAAAAATAGATGTGAACAACTAGAAAATATAAGATAAAGAAGTTGAACATTAAGGTGCTTCTTTTGTAGAGCTGAAATAAAGTGCAAATGCGGACATTGTGAAATGAAGTGAAGGGAAGAACAGAAAGAAAAGGAAGTCAGAAAAGTCTTTAGGGGACAAAAGGGTCAAAATAAAAGTAAGTTATGAATATTCAGAGTTTTTATTTTGCCTAAAATTTATTTTTTCAACATATGAGGTCATACTGAGACCAGACTGGACTTATCACAACATTTTAAATTTCTGTTGAAAATTCAAGCCAGTACCTGATTAAAACCGTCTTTATGAAGAGAAAGGGGCCCTAGGAGAGGAGAAGGAAGACAAATAGAAAACAGAGGCAATAAAAAAAAAAAAAGAAAAAAAGATCACACTACTATAGTTACAAAGGTTTGTTTGCAAAATCTGAGAGGAAACACTAGGTGGTGGCTAACATGTTTGTAGCTTGGATTTAAATTCTGACCTTGGAGCTCTGATGGCAGTGTGGCCCTTGGCCAATTTTCTTAATCTCATCTGTATGCTTTAACTCCAAACCTTACAACAGGGCCTGGCACACCCAAGGAATGCAATTAGTATTTGTGAATGAATGAATGAAAGACTCCTCCAACAGGAATAATAATTCCTATCTAATGGGGTTGTGGTAAGAATCAAGTTAGACAATATCTATTAGCCTGTTATTAGGATATTGCCTGTGTTGAAAGTGGACTGTATTCTGGGTAATGTGGAATTACATATGCAAGGGCCAGATTTTCATAAGCTCTTGACACATAATTTAGGATCCAAAGTTGTACTTAGGTACTTAGTACCTATGTACTTATGTACTTATGAGTACTTATAAGTACTTAGTACTTATGTACTTAGGCCCCAGAGCTTCTGCTATGTCATCTGCACCCTACAACCTATAACATGCCTGTGTTATACATTATTATATATTTGCCCCATAAGAGAGTATATTGATAAATAATATAGAGTTACATACACATGCATGTATTAGGTGCACATAGTAAGTACTTGATAAATGATTACTAAACGAATAAATGAGAGGAAGCTGGAGGAGAGGGTAAGAGAGCTGTTGGGCACCATTGCCAAGAATCCCCTTGCGACTCATACAACCCTCAGGGCCACATTATTCTGCTGCCAGACCCACACAGTGGAGGTGTCGCAGGTTGCCAGTCACTGGATTCTTAAGTCTGTCCCTTCATACTCAGAACACACTTTGATTAATGTCTAGGACCCTAGTTCCCTTGTATTCAGTTATCTCCTGAGGTAAAAACCAAAGGTTGGGAGAATGTGGGGTATGGATAAGTAAAAATACATGGATTCAAGCAATTTTTTGGTTCAGGGGAAAAAAGCAATTCAGACAAGGAGTAAAATCCCTATAGTTGGGGTGGACGTGAGCTAGCATTGCAACTACACATCCTCAATCTTTAAGATTGCTTGATTATTATTGGAGGTGACATGGTGGACTGAGAAAATGTGGATATCACCAGCCTACTCCTCTGCTCTTCCCAGGTTAAACATAAAGAGATACTAGATAAAATATGTATTAAAATATTATATCTTAGATAAGTTGAAAAGAAAGAACCAGAACTAGTTCGGAGTCTCATACAAAGTGGAAGCTCAAAATCATTAAGATCAACAGAGTTGAAGTCATGTGGTTTTTGCCGGTATGTGCTATGGGCTATTTTCCCAACACCTACAAGGTGATGGGAAGTTGGTGATGGACTCCTTCAGTGGTGGAGCCATGAAGGAATATCCAGGCTGTGAATTATGAGCAGATTAACTCTGTCCATCAGTGGCCGTACTTGGGCACAGTTGGATGCCAGATCACTTTACTGGGCTCTAACAGATAAGCATCCACAAAAATATGAACATCAACCCTATGGTTGGTATGTGAATATATACTACCTTCATTTGGTAGACACCTTGATGAAACACCAATGTTAAAAGTGGTGTGAAACCCATGAGACTCATAAAATTGGTAGAGGCGAATGCTGAACTTCAAGAGGCAGAAACCCCCTCCACTGCTCCAATCCAGCATAGGAAGCATTTCCACAACATCCACCAGAAATGACCTCAAGTAAAAAATGTGCAAGAAATCTCACTATAAACAGAGGTTCAGAGCACAAAACACCTGTGACCCTTGACAGCCAGCGTCTACAGACTGAAGAACTATATAAAAGGGAATTTTCAAGTAAAAATTTAAAATAATCAAGGAGGTTAAAAATGAATAAAATCTATCAAGATGAATTCAGGACATTGGAGAAAAGGAAACTGGATATATTAAGAACAAAATAGTAAGTCTAGAAATAGAAACTATGACAGCTGAAATTTAAAATAATAAACAGACCCAGTTGAAGGAAGAATTTGTGAATTAGAAATTAGATCTCAGGAAATCACTCAGAATAAAACATAGTGGGAAAAAGAAATGGAAAATACAAAAGTTGTAAGACACAGAGGAAATAATTAAAAGCTTCACCATAAGCATTAGGATTTCCAAAGAAAATGGGACACATGCAATAATCAAAGTGATAATGACTAAAACTATTCCAGAATTGAAGAAAAAAAGATGGGGGTAGAGGAAAGGATTCACCTTAAGGCTTATTTACTTTCCTGATTCCACAGAGTGGTTTGGCTGTCCTTGATCTGTGCTCTAATTTTACGTACGTTTTTCATTGCCCCTAATACACTGTATACCCTTTGGGCTCAGGAATGATGCCTTATTCATCATGTATATCTAGTGCCTACTATTCTTGGCACATAATAGGTACTTGATGAACATTTGCAGAGGAAGCAAAGAAGAAAGAAGGTAAGGAAGAAAGGAGAGAAGGCAATGGAGGCAGGGTAGGAGAGAGAGAGAGAGAGAGAGAGAGAGAGAGAGAGAGAGAGAGAGAAGAGAGAGAAATTGGTCAGCCCTAAATACTGAAGAACTCCTTGAAAAGATGTTGTGTGTGTGCATGTGTTTGTGTTCACACACACACCAGGTGGTGCATAATAAACCTGATTACTCTGTATATAAGCCTAGTGTTATGTAAAAATCTCCCTCTATTTCCAGAGAGATGGGAGAACAATTTTCAAAGTTGAAAATGCTATACATTCAGTATCTTTTCAAAATTTATCCATGATGAATAATGACGAGTAACCAGTTGTAACAAAACAAGTACAAAAGATAACAAGGACAGTGAATGTTTAGTGCTGACTTGGCAAGTGACATCCTGCCTGACGTTTGAATGTATCTTACAGAAATCAGGGATTGAAATATTTTTACCTCCTACTCAAAGTTGAGCTGAACAGTATCTGTTTAAAATTTACATATTCTACTCAGAGACTCTGCCTTTTCAGCAGTGGCTGACATGATAAATGCTAAAGTGTGCTTTAAAAAACTTTTCTTTAAAACAGTGAAAATTTGAAGTCATAAAAATTATGAGAAAATGTTTCTGCAAGAATTTCGGTATATCTTATTGGACAAACTTTATCCTCTCAAAATAGACTTTCATAGAAGTACTTGAGGAATAAACTTCAACCTATTGAAGACTTCTGTGTAATGATCTCTAGTGGGAGCTTCATACACATTGTATCCTTTCCTCTTTCCCCCAAATCCTCACTTAGGGATGAAGAAAGTAGGGCCATAAACCGTATCTACTGAATAAGGTCACGCAGTAGAAAAAAACAAAGTTGACATAGGCCTGGCTGTCTTCAAATCCCTTACTTTTCCCTCTATCGAGTACAGACGTTTTTATAGATTATTTGGATTGTTTTAAGAGTCTATGTGAGTGGTTTTTGATAAATAAACATGAGTGATATAAAGAGTTAATGCGATATGCTTTCCCATCAATGATGGAGTGACTGATCTCAGTCTCCTCCTCCCACTGTAAACAAACAAACAAAAAAACTAGACAAAATATATGAAGCAAAGTTTTCAGACATTAAACAACAGATAGCACAGGACTATGATCCCTGAGAAGGGAGAAACACTTAAGTGAGCTCTGTAATTACCCTTTTTGCCTTAAAGTTTTTTTGGACCAAAGTACCAGAAATGGAATCCATGTAGATCATAGAGATCTCACTAAACTGATGTGGCAGAGATCAGAGCTCACAAAGGGAAATAACTAGAATGAATTCTGGAGTGCTGGATTGGAATTGAGGTACTAATGTGAACTCATCATTTACAATAAATAAAGGTATAGAAATAAATGTAGATGTATATGTATACATATATATACATATATATGTGTATACACACACACACACACATATGCACACATGTATTTCCTAGCATATCTTCTGAGAATTTTTGAAAGCAGTGTACCTCAATAGCAATTAGCAGAGCCCAAGTATTGGCTTCTATTTAAAAAAAAATTTTTTTAACGTTTATTTATTATTGAGAGACAGAGAGACACAGAGTGTGAGTAGGGGAGGGGTAGAGAGAGGGGAAGACACAGAATCTGAAGCACGCTTCAGGCTCTGAGCTGTCAGCACAGAGCCCAACGTGGGGCTCGAACTCACGAACTGTGAGATCACGACCTGAGCCGAAGTCAGTCGCCTAACCAACTGAGCCACCCAGGCACCCCAAGTATTGGCTTCTAAACATGATTTTTCCCTCAAAGGAAATGTCTATTTATTTCAATCAAAAACTGTTAGATCTTATTGGCCTTTGTATATCTTGTCTGGAGAAATGTCTATTTAGGTTCTTTGTCCATTTTAAAAAGTGGGTTATTTGTTTTGTTTTTTGTTTTTAATTTTTGTTTTGTTTTGTTTTGTTTTGCTATTGAGTTGCATGAGTTCTTTACATAGTTTATTAACACCTTATCAAATACATGGTTTGCAAATACTTTTTCACTTTCCATAGGTTGTCTTTTCACTTTGTTGATTTCTTTGTTGTTGTGCAAAAGCTTTTTAATTTGATATAGTCCCACTTGTTTATTTTTTATTTTGTTGCTTGAGCTTTAGGTGTTACATCCAAAAAATCATTGCTAAGACCCATGTCAAAGAGATTTATTCCTATGTTTTCTTCAAGGAATTGCATGGTTTTATGTCTCTCATTTCAGTCTTTAACCCATTTTCTGTTAATTTTTGTGAGTGGTGTAGGATAGTTTCATTCTTTTACATGTGAATAAGCAATTATATTAGCATTATTTATTGAAGAATCTGTCTTTTCTTCAGTGAATATTCTTGGCTCCCTTGTCAAATATTAGTTGACCATATATGCTTGGGTTTATTTCTGGGCTCTCTATTCTATTCTGTTGGTTTATTTATCTGTTTTTATGCCAATGCCATACTGTTTTGATGACTTTAGCTTTAAAGTGTAGCTTGAAATTGGGGAATGTGTTGCCTCTTGCTTTGCTCTTCTTTCTCAGGATTCATCTGGCTATTTGGGGTCATTTGTGGCTCCATATAAATTTTAGGAGTGTGTTTTTTGTTTTTTGTTTTACTTCTGTAAGAAAAAATGCTATTGAAATCTTGAAAGGAATTGCATTGACTCTATAGATGCCTTTTGGTGGTATTCACATTTTAGCAGTATTAATTCTTCCAATCCATTAACATTGGATACTTTCTATTTATTTGAATATTCCTGAATTTCTTTCATCAATGTTGTATAGTTTTCAGAGATCTTTAACCTCCTTAAATTTATTTCTAAGTATTTTATTGTTTTTGATGCTATTGCAAATGGGATAGATTTCTTTTTCAGAAAATTCATTGTGCATAAACATGGTACTTATTTTTTAATGTTAATCTTGTATCCTACAAGGTCACTCAATTCATTGATTAGATCTAACAGTATATATTTAAAGATTTTATTTTTAAGTACTCTCACACTCAGTGTGGGGCTTGAACCGACAATCCCAAGATCAAGAGTCACACTCCACCAACTGAGCCAACCAGGCACCCTGGATCTAAGAGTTTTTGATTGACTCTTTAGAACTTTCTAGATATAAAATCATGCTATCTGCAAATAGAGACAATTTTACTTCTTCCAATTCAGTTCTGATACCTTTTATTTCTTTTTCCTGACTGATTGCTTTAGTTAGGACATCTAGTATTATGTTGATAAAAGTGGTGAGAGTGCACTGTTGTTTAACAGTGTTGGAAGTTTAGCATCAGCAATCAGACAACAAAAGGAAATCAAAGGCATCAAAATTGGCAAAGATGAAGTTAAGCTTTCACTTTTTGCAGATGACATGATATTGTACATGGAAAACCTGATAGACTCCACCAAAAGTCTGCTTGAACTGATACATGAATTTAGCAAAATTGCAGGATACAAAATCAATGTACAGAAATCAGTTGCATACTTATACACTAATAATGAAGCAACAGAAAGACAAATAAAGAAACTGATCTGATTCACAATTGCACCAAGAAGCATAAAATACCTAGGGATAAATCTAACCAAAGATGTAAAAGATCTGTATGCTGAAAATTATAGAAAGCTTATGAAGGAAATTGAAGAAGATATAAAGAAACGGAAAAACATTCCATGCTCATGGGTTGGAAGAATAAATATTGTCAAAATGTCAATACTACCCAAAGCTATCTACACATTCAATGCAATCCCAATCAAAATTGCACCAGCATTCTTCTTGAAGCTAGAACAAGCAATCCTAAAATTCATATGGAACCACAAAAGGCCCCAAATAGCCAAAGTAATTTTGAAGACCAAAGCAGGAGGCATCACAATCCCAGACTTTAGCCTCTACTACAAAGCTGTAATCATCAAGACAGAATGGTATTGACACAAAAACAGACACATAGACCAATGGAATAGAATAGAAACCCCAGAACTAGACCTACCAACGTATGGCCAACTCATCTTTGACAAAGCAGGAAAGAACATCCAATGGAAAAAAGACAGTCTCTTTAACAAATGGTGCTGGGAGAACTGGACAGCAACATGCAGAAGATTGAAACTAGACCACTTTCTCACACCATTCACAAAAATAAACCCAAAATGGATAAAGGACCTGAATGTGAGACAGGAAACCATCAAAACCCTAGAGGAGAAAGCAGGAAAAGACCTCTCTGACCTCAGCCGCAGCAATTTCTTACTTGACACATCCCCAAAGGCAAGGGAATTAAAAGCAAAATTGAACTACTGGGACCTTATGAAGATAAAAATCTTCTGCACAGCAAAGGAAACCACCAACAAAACTAAAAGGCAACCAACGGAATGGGAAAAGATATTTGCAAATGACATATCGGACAAAAGGCTAGTATCCAAAATCTATAAAGTGCTCACCAAACTTCACACCCGAAAAACAAATAACCCAGTGAAGAAATGGGCAGAAAACATGAATAGACACTTCTCTAAAGAAGACATCCGGATGGCCAACAGGCACATGAAAAGATGCTCAACGTTGCTCCTCATCAGGGAAATACAAATCAAATCCACACTCAGATATCACCTCACGCCAGTCAGAGTGGCCAAAATGAACAAATCAGGAGACTATAGGTGCTGGAGAGGATGTGGAGAAATGGGAACCCTCTTGCACTGTTGGTGGGAATGCAAATTGGTGCAGCCACTCTGGAAAACAATGTGGAGGTTCCTCAAAAAATTAAAAATAGACCTACCCTATGACCCCAGCAGTAGCACTGCTAGGAATTTACCCAAGGGATACAGGAGTGCTGATGCATAGGGGCACTTGGACCCCAATGTTTATAGCAGCACTCTCAACAATAGCCAAATTGTGGAAAGAGCCTAAATGTCCATCAACTGATGAATGGATAAAGAAATTGTGGTTTATATACACAATGGAGTACTATGTGGCAATGAGAAAGAATGAAATATGGCCCTTTGTAGCAACGTGGATGGAACTGGATAGTGTGATGCTAAATGAAATAAGCCATACAGAGAAAGGCAGATACCATATGTTTTCACTCTTATGTGGATCCTGAGAAACTTAACAGAAACCCATGGGGGAGGGGAAGGAAAAAAAAAAAAAGAGGTTAGAGTGGGAGAGAGCCAAAGCATAAGAGACTCTTAAAAACTGAGAACAAACTGAGGTTTGATGGGGGGTGGGAGGGAGGGGAGGGTGGGGGATGGGTATTGAGGAGGGCACCTTTTGGGATGAGCACTGGGTGTTGTATGGAAACCAATTTGACAATAAATTTCATATATTGAAAAAAAAAAGTGGTGAGAGTGAAAACCCTTGTCTTTTTCCTGATCTTAGAGGAAAAGCTTTCATCATTTCACCATTGAATATAATGTTAGCTGTGGCTTTGTCACATATAGCCTTTATTATGTTGAGATATGTTTTCTCCATGCCTAAGTTGTTAAGAGTTTTTATCATGAATGGATGTTAAATTTTACCAACTGCTTTTTCTGCATCTATTGAGATGATAATATAATTATTTGCTTTCGCTGTATAAATGTGACCTATCACATCAAATTGATTTGCATATGTTGAACCATCCTTGCTTCTCAAGGATGAATCCCACTTGATCATGCTGAATAATCATTTTAATGTGCTGCCGAATTTGTTTTGCTAGTATTTTATTGAGAATTTTTGCACATATATTTATTAGAGATACTGGCCTGCAGTTTTCTTTTCTAGTATTATCCTTTTCTGGTTTTGGTATAAGGATAATGCTGGCCTTATAAAATAATTTGGGGAGTGTGTTCCCACCTTTTTGATTTTGGGGAAGAGTTTGAGAATGATTGGTGTTAATTTTTCTTTAAGTGTTTGGGAAAATTCAGCTGTGAGGCCAGCTGTTCCTGGGCTTTTCTTTGACAGGAGATTTTTGATTACTGATTCAGTCTCCTTATTAGTAATTATTCTATTCAGATTTTCTATTTATTCCTGATCCAGTCTTAGTAAGTTATATGTTTTTAAAGAATTGTTATTAGTATACAGTTTTTCAAATAGTCTCTTATGATCTTTTGAACTTTCATAGTATATGTTGTAATGTCCTCTTTTTCAATTATAATTTTGTTGATTTAGGTCTTTTCTCTTTTTACTTGGTTAGTCTAGCTAAGGGTTTGCCAATTTTGCTTATCTTTTCAAAAGCAAACTCTTAGTTTGGTTAATTTTTTCTATTATTTTTCTGATCTCCATTTCATTTATTTCTGATCTAATATTTATTATTTTCTTTATTCTGCTAACTTTGGGCTTAGTTTGCCCTTTCTAGTTCCTTAAGGTTTAGAGGTAAGCTGCATATTTGTGAGCTTTCTTGCTTCTTAATGCAGGCATTTATTGCTATAAACCTCCCCCTTAGAACTTCCTTTGCTTCATCTTACAAGATGTTCTGGTATGTTCTGTTTCCATTTTTATTTGTCTCAAGAAACTTTTAAATTTCCTCTTAATTTCTTCTTTGATCTATTGGTTGTTTAGGAGAATGTTATATTCCATATGTGAATTTTCCAGTTTTCCTCTTGTTACTGATTTCTAGTTTCATGTCATTGTTGTCAGAGAAGATACTTGGCATGATTTCAATTTTCTTGAATTTGCTAACACTTGTTTTGTGGCCTAATATATGGTATATCCTAGAAAACATCTTATTTATGCTTGATAAGAATGTATGTTCTGTTGGTGTTGGATAGAATGTGCTACATATGTCTGTGTTTGGTCTATAGTGTTTAAATCTGATGTTTGCTTGGTGATTCTCTGTCTGGATGATCTATTCATTGCTGAGAATGGGGCATTAAAGGCTCCAACTATAATTATATTACTGTTTAACCCCTTTTAGCTCTGATAGTTTTTGCTTTATATATTTAGGTACTCCAATGGATGCATAAATATTTACAACTGTAATATATTCCTGATGTATTTAACCCTTTTATTACTACATGATGATCTCCTTTGTTTTGTTTTTACTATCTTTGGTTTAAAGCCTAATTTGTCTGATAAAAGTATAGCTCCCCCTGTTTTTTTTGTTGTTGTTCTTATTATTTTCTTGAAATGTTCTTTACCATTCCTTCTCTCTCAGTCTATGCTGTCTTTAAGGCTAATGTGGTTCTCTTGTAGGCAGCATATTATTGGATCTTTCTTTCTTTCTTTCTTTCTTTCTTTATTTCTTTCTTTCAGAGAAAGAGAGTGCAAGCCAGGGAAAGGAGAAGAGGGGGGGGGAGGGGAGAGAGAGAGAGAGAGAGAGAGAGAGAGAGAGAGAGAGAGAATATTAAAAAGGCTCCACACTCAGTGCAAAGCCTAATGTGGGACTCAATCCCACAACCCTGGGATCATGATCTGAGCCAAAATCAAGAGTTGGATGCTCAACTGACTGAGCCACCCAGGTATCTCAAATCTTAATGCACTCAGTAATTTTGTGTCTTTTAATCAGAGAATTTAATCTGTTTACATTTAAAGTAATTATTGAAATGTAAGGACTATTATTGCTATTTTGTTAATTGCTTTCTGGTTCTTTTGTAGATTCATTTTTCTTTATTTTTCATCCTGCTCTTTTTGTGTATGTGTTTTGGTATCTATTGATATCCGCATGCTTTCACTTCTTTATCTTGTTCTTTTATCTCATCACTACAGGATTTTTCCTTGTGGTTATCATGAGGCTTACATAAAATATCTCCAACACCCTATTTTAAACTGAAAACCTAACTTTAATAGAATTCATATACTTTACAGTTTTACTTCTTCCTCTCACATTTTAGGTTATTGCTGTTATAATATGCGTGTTTTTTTATTGTAATAAAATTCACATAACATAAAATTAATTTTAAGGTGTGCAATTCAATAACAGAGCATTCACGTAATGTGCAGCAATCACCTCTCTTAGTTCAACATTTTCATCATCTCAAAGGAAACCCCATATCCTTTATGCACTCACTCTCCATTTGCCTTCCCTCAAGCTCTTGGCAACCACTAATCTGCTTCCTGCCTCTATGCATTTACTTATTCTGGATATTTCATATAAGGGAAACTATCAATACGTGATCTTTATGTCTGATGATTTTGACCAGGGTCTTCACCTTCCCCATATTCCTTAGCCCCGAGGGCAGGAGAAAATAATTTATTTTTAAATGTTACGTAGTGAGTTGAAGCCCAAATTAGGGATTCTGACTTGACGTCATGCCTTAGAGAGCTGGCAGCAGAGCTCTCAGCACCTTTCTTAGAATGTCATGAAATCCAGTTGAATTACTGGTGGTGGCGAGAACAGAGCTGCAGTTTTTCCCAGGTCATGGAGGAACCTGTCAGTGATCCAGAAAGATCAGTGACTCAGGGCAGAAGTTATGCCATTTAAAACCACTTCAGTAGGTATCTAGTGTGGTGGACAAGACAACTGCAGGGGATATGGAAGCATTGCTTCTAGAGCCTGCTCAGCCAGTGCACATTCGTAAGCTGGTAGGTCACTTCACTTCTTAGTCCTTGGTTTCTCAACATTAAGATGAGTAGGTTGACCTACAGCAAGTCCAAAGTCCCTTCCTCTTATAAACTTCTCGGACTCTCCAAGATGGAATGCTGTTAGCATAAATACATAAATATCAAGGTTATGTGAGAAGAGACATTGCAGCCTGGAGGCTGATTTCCAGTTTGGGAACATTACTATGTAACAATTTATTACAGAGGAAAGGAGAAATGGATAGTAGGATAGATAATTGTAAGAGCTAACATTCGTTTAGTGTTTTCTATCAGTTATTGTGTTAAATACTTAGATGTATTAATTCATTTGTGTGTCACAACAACCTGTGAGGTAGGCACTATTACTACCTTTTTTATTCTCAGAAACTCAAGGCTTAGAGAGATTGACTTTTAAAGGCAGGTAGAGGGGGCCTGGGTGGCTCGGTTGGTTGGGCATCTGACTTAGGCTCAGGTCATGATCTCCCGGTCGGTGGGTTTGAGCCCCATATCGGGCTCTGTGCTGACAGCTTGGAGCTTGGGGACTGCTTCAGATTCTGTGTCTCCCTCTCTCTCTGACCCTCCCCTGCTCCCGCTCTGTCTCCCTCTCTCTCTCAAAAATAAATAAATATAAAAAAAACTAAAAATAAAGGCAGCTAGTAAGTGGGGGAGCAGGCATTTTACCTATAGTTTATTTATTTTGTAACATGAGCACTGAATCATTACATATTAGCACGTATTAAGCAAAATGATTTTTAATAACTCCTATATCCAGTGTCTTATATCATATGGCTATAAGTACATCCACTCTTAGGGACAGTTAAACAGAGATGCAGTGATAGTTCAATCAGACAGGACATGTTAGGATAGCCATGTAAGTGTTCAAGTTCCAGACCTCAAAATTCCATTGGTTACATTAAAAGCTCATTGGGCACTGGTTATAGGACTGGAGATTTTAATTCAATGTGGTAGTATCCCTAAGCCCTAAATCTGGAGAGTTTCTTCCTTCCTTCCTTCCTTCCTTCCTTCCTTCCTTCCTTCCTTCCTTCCTTCCTTCCTTCTTTCCTTCCTTCCTTCCTTCCTTTCTCTCTCTCTCTCTCTCTCTCTCTCTCTCTCTCTCTCTCCCCCCCCCCCCACCTACTTAAAACACTGTTTACAAGAAGAAATTGCATCATGGATTGGCTATATGCACTTAGATCTTCAAAAGGTACTGAAGATATTTTTTGTATTCATCATGAGTAATTTTGCAACTATTTGTAGCTTATGAAAAAGGATTAGGTATATAACTCTATTTTCAGGGTTACGGTGACTGCTAAATATTAATTATCTGTTGTTAGTTAATTAGAAAGTTACTGTACCAGAGTCCTGGAGAAAAGATATGGCACTCCCCAAAAAGAAACTTTAGTAAAGACTTTTCAAAAACTTTAGTAAAGATTTTTCAGTGGTTAAAGCGCTACTTACTGGGTGGAGGGTGAAGGGTGAGAAGGTGGTGAAAAAATATAGGGCTAATAATTGCAGGAAACCAACATCAATCCTAGGAGGGGCAATTAATGGAACCCTGCAAACGTAACTATAGCTCTGGAGGTCAACTTACAGGACCTGTGGCCTTGTGGAAACAGAGGCAGTTTACCTACGGTAACCTGTAGGGAGGGAGACAGTGGATAAATGTACTGAACTCCCTCTCTGCCACCTTCTGATTCACTGCTTATGCCACAAGGACATAAGGGGACAAGCAAACTTCTTAGTAGAGTCAAGGAAGGTCAGCTGCCAGGCAACAGAACAGGATAGAAGGGGTAGAGAATAGATCTGTAGGGGTAAATGGAAATGTTGTAGAAATAAATATTTTATGTAGTCACAAGTTTATTTCATCTTTCTATGCCAATCATAGCCCATAAGACTGGAGGAAAATGAGAAAAGATTTTGGCATCCTCTCCCCGAGTCCCTGACCATTTCTCATGCTAATAAGTCAAACAAGGGACAGATAATCATGTATTAATATTTACACAATAGTGCACTTTAATTCATGTTAAAGATAATCAAGGAGATTCTCACTATAAGAGGATAACTCTGCCTTGTGTGGCTGCCAGGTAGTTGATAAGTTTGTTGCACTAGGTGAGTCCTAATGAAGGCCTTCAGACCTCTGTATTCACAAATATATGATCCCAAGGGCTGTCCAAAGGCAAAGACAATGAAAGCTGGGATTTATCTTCTGTGACTGTCCTTTCCTATTTATCTGTGTATCCCTTGGGCTTCTGCCAAATGTCCTCATTCTATCCCTGGCTGTCTAAGATACCCACAGTGTGCACCGTCTAGGCCTACACTCATAACATAGTCCATGATCTAGATATATTTTTGTATTTTTAAATCTTGGCCCTTACTAAAACTTACTTCTCCTAGATCCCTTTCTGATGAAGCCTGCATAGCAACTGGATACACAATCTGAGAAACCAATTCAAGAAGAAATATGCTTCATGGTGAATAAATTTTTAATACAGTGCCTCATTTGTAATAGGAAAGGGATCTTCAATGGCTCATCACACAGAAGTTTCTGAAGTAGGAGATTCTTTGCTTACATGTCAAATCACAATGGGAACCATCTTGACTACACATGGCATAAAGTTAAGGTTGTCTAATGTCTTTAAGCTGTCATTCATTTATTCAAACATGCATTTACTCAAGATCTGCTATGTGCCAGGCATCAAGTTAGTGCTGGGAGTGCTGAGATAAAAGTACTCTGGTCACCTGAAAAATGCTCACAGTTAAGATGCCCTGAACCATGTCAAAGAGATACAGTGAGATGAGTTCTACAAGTGCACAATTTCAGGGGCTACTGGAGCAGAGAGTAGAAGAAATTATTAAAAATTGGGAAGCAGAAGGTGATGAAAGGACAGGAAATTCTTTCTGAAAGGCTTTCTTGAGCTGAGCCCTGAGAAACTAGTAGGAAAGAGTTAAATGAGGAATGGAAAATTTTCTAGGGCCCCAAAATGGCATGACAGCATGAGACATTTGAGAAACAGTCAAATGGAAAGAGTGTCTGTAAGAATAAGCAAGAGATGATACTGGGAAATGAGACAGAAACAGGTTCTTAAGGCCATTATAGGTTAAGCACAAGATTTTGGACTTTATACATTATCCAGTGGACTTTATTTCATCATCCAATCAGGATGAAACCCAAGAGAGAATACATAATACATTTGTCTTTTTCTGACAAGAGATGTGATAGAGGCAATGTTATTCACTGTGCCATTTAATTTTCTTTCTAGGCGTATTTTCCAGACTCCCATCATCTAACTGGGGCCATAGGACTTATTCTGATCAATGGAATATGTACAAAAAGTAACATACACCATCACTCTACAGGGTAAACTTCAAATGTCCTGCATCATGTTCCATATTCTCTCAATTCACCTGTCAGGTAATTAAATGTAGGTGATCCAGTAGAGAACTCCATGGAAGCCCTAGGAGATAGTGGAGCTATCCTTTTGTCATCACTTGTACAAGTCTAGGAGAGCAGCCATTGGACTATGGCACGAGCAGGGAGGAAACTTTGTTGAGGTAAGCTCCTGGGATTTGGTGACTGTTTTTTAGAGTAGATAACATGAATTACACCGACTAATACAAGAGAGTCCATTGGATCCTCAGCAAGGGAGTGAAATAATTAAGTTTATGTTTTAGTAAGATTACCGTAGCAGTATATAGAGGATAAGCTGGAGATAGCATGGAAAACTTGGAAGCAGGGAGACGAGTCATATGATTAGTGCAATAACCCAGGATATTATTAACATGCCAGAATCGCAGTACTCAGGGATTAGTATCGGGGATCTAGAGGAGTGGTTCTTAGCCTTGCCTGCAGCCTAGAATCACCTGAGGAGCTTTTAACAAGGCTAATATCCATGCCACATTTGAGATCAAGTAGGTCAGAATCAGCATGTTCATAAACTCCCCAGGTTATTCGAATGTGCAGCCAAGGGTAAGAACCACTCGTTTAGAGCCATGGTCTCAGAATATAGTCCCTGGATGAGAGGTATCAGTTTCACCTGAGAAGTTGTTATAAATGTAGATTCCCATGCCCTACCTAGGGTAATCAATTACTCTTGTTTACCTGAGACTGAAGGGTTTACCAATAAAAGATTTTTAGTGTTAAAATTTGATAGTCCCCCATATCAGACCTACTACACTTCAATTCAAGGGGTGAGACCCAGCAATCTGTATTTATATAATCAGTCCATAACATCCTATTTGGCACATATAAGCTCTTGCCAGTTTTTTGAGTGAATAAATGAATGAAGAATCCAAAATGTCTTGCCTATACTCTTTGTACTAAACCAGACTCCTTTAGCTCAGATCACACTGATAATAGCATTTGGAGCTACCCAGGTTAGCTCTTCAGTTTCAGTAGACTCAAAATCAATTCCTGCTCCGGACTAAATTAAGTCTTTGTTCTAATCGGCAATCTTTTTGGGGCACTGGTTTTGTCTTGTCTTTTGCCTAGTGCTGACTCTTCCGGGCATTAAGCCCAGTTGGAATTAATCTGTTTTTTTTCTTGGACAATGCTTCTAATTTAATGGAGAAATGGTCAATTTACTTATTATTACTCCATTTACTAGAATAAAGTTGTCCTGAGATCTAGGCACGGGGTTAAAAGTCAGACGTCTAGGTTTTGCTCCTGCCTCTTACTGAATGACTCCAACACATCTGGATAAACAGTCAGTCAAGCCAGGTAAACACAAACACACCCACTATAGCTAGAGGTGGATTAGCCAGTGCAGCCTTGTTTTCACACATAAGGAGATCAACCGTACACCATGATTTGGCAGGATATGTTGTCCCTGAGTAATTATTACTCATGCCCCCCTTCATTGTTAAGAGTGTCTCCATTTAGCGAATTAATTATATGGTTACCCAATACATGAGGGATTTGAGAATTGCTTTAATCTAAGCCTCCAACATGCAGTAGGTTAGTGACAGAACTGGACATACGGAAAAAAATATTTTCACCTCTTTCTACATTAATCTGATTTTCCAACAGCTCAGGATATGATGGTTTTTAGTTCCAAGTTTTATTGTAATTATCACTGCAATAATTTGACAAAAATATGAATATCACCATATCCAATTTGAAGTCCTAGAGGATCCCACTAGGATTAGTCCAGCATAACACATTGAGTCTAAAGCTTCTGATTATATTTTATTTTACTCCATTTCAATATTATCTATCTATCTATCTATCTATCTATCTATCTATCTATCTACCTACCTACCTACCTACCTACCTACCTACCTATTTTTCTATCTATCATCTATCTAAGTTTCTGATTTGAAAATCCAACTTACATAAGGGGATTTCACGCCAGCAATAAAGTGGTAGGTAAGCACATAGACCTGCAACCAGATGCCTGCCATGTGTATTCTAGATTCATCAAGAGCCCGCTCTGGCTTTAATCTCTCCACGTCTCAGTTTGCTCATGTGTAAAAGACAGATAACGACAATAACAATAGCACCTAACTCTGCGGGACTTTTAGAGACTAAATAATGAATCACGTGTATATTATATAAACTACTTAGTCATTGCCTGGCATGTAGAAAGCACCATGCATGTGTTAGCTATGATTATTGTTTTTATGATCACCTCACTTGCTACTAACCACTCTTCTCTCACTGGCACATCAGAGTCCAGCAGCACTAAACCCTGGCCCAGATTCCTGTGGCTTCATGAAGCTGCATGTCCCTAAAAATGTGAGCATGGCAAAGGCAAAAGCTACGGCTTACTGACTACTGTATCCCAGCTACTTACTATGGAAATGGCAGTAAGATTGGCTCTTAATACATGCTTCTTGAATAAATGAATGAAAGGATGAATAAAATAATTGAGCTATTTGTAAGACAGATGTCTCTGCTCCAACCTCCTTTTATGACTTTGTCTTTTGAAAGGAGTACCCTAAAATAAGTCCCACAAAACCTTGGATCTTTTAGCGAGTTCCTGATTCGGAAATGGAGCGGGAAAGACTCTGAATAAAGCAGGAGTTAGAATTACTGACAATCAGGATACAATGCGAGATGCAATTTCCCTGTTTTTGTGGTGGTCTATTGTGGACTATCTCTGGAGCTTTAAAATTTAATTTTCTTACATTGCCTGTAATTCTATCAGTTGGACAATAACGTAGATTCATAAATATCTGCTTTGAAAGAATGGAAATACCTATAGGGAGGGTATAGTGTTATTAATAAAGAAAGATTCATACATTATAGTTCATTCCAATTTCATTTTTACTGATACCAGGTAAGATAACTTCCACTGAATTTAATGGAGATTTTGACTGCAGAAGATGAAAGGAATAATAAATTATGTGGGATCATGGAGTCCTTAATGGAAAGGATTAGGCCTAGAAGTGTGTTTCAGAAAAGTTTAGAGCCTGGGGAGCAGGATAGCATGAGATGAGAAAGAGATACAAAAGGAGAGAAATATTAAAATAGTGTTTTCCTGGTTTCTGGAATTTTTTTTTTTTTTAACCCAGAGCCACAGCTAAACACAAGAAAGAGAAGAAAACTTCCTTTTTCTGTCATTTTTTTTTCTCATAACTACATGGACACTACATTACAGAGTTTATGGTAGATGTTGGGAATAGCATAGAAACTATTTATAGATATGGATATAAAGGCAAGAATGGGTCATGTGTTTCAAAAAGCATCTTGAGCGGGGTGCCTGGATGGCTCAGTTGGCTAAGCATCCAACTTCAGCTTAGGTCATGATCTCACCGTTTGTGAGTTCAAGCCCCACATTCGGCTTCGTGCTGACAGCTCAGAGCCTGGAGCCTGGAGCCTGGAGCCTGCTTTGGATTCTGTGTCTCCCTCTCTCTCTGTTCCTCCCCCACTCGCACTCTGTCTCTCCCTCAAGAATAAATATTACAAAAAAAAATTTTGAAAAGCATCTTGATAGAATAAAAAGGAGACATATAATCTAAATGATTATGGCCAACTTATTTATATTAATCAAAGGAGACAGAAGGATGTCAAAATTAAGATAACCAATAAACCAGATAGTACTAGAACTGAAGCTCCTTTTTTTAATTAAAAAAATTTTTTTTCAGGGTGCCTGGGTGGCTCAGTAGGTTAAGCGTCTGGCTCTTGGTTTCAGCTCAGGTCATGATCTGATTTTGTGAGTTCAAGCCCCACATTGGGCTCTGCCCTGGCAGCGAATGGCCTGCTTGGGATTCTCTCTCTATCCCTCTTTCTCTGCCCCTCCCTCACTCACACTATCTCTGTCTCTCTTAAAATAAATAAACTTAAAAAATTTTTTTATGTTTATTTACTTTGAGAAAGAGAGAGCGTGTGCACATGGGGGAGGGGCAGAGAGAGGGAGAGAGAGAGAATCCAAGCAGACTCCATGTTCTCAGCGCAGAGCCTGATGTGGGGCTTGATCCCATGAAACATGAGATCAGGATATGAACCACAATCAAGAGTCCAACACTCAACCACCTCAAGAGTCCAACGCTCAACCGACTTAGCCACCCAGGTGTCCCTAGACCTTAAGTTTCTTGAGCATAGGGGCTGAGCCTTACTCACCACTGGATCCCTATAACCCAATCCACAGACAACCACATAGATTATATGGGATGAAGGGATGGATGAATTTGGGGTTAGGATCAAGTCGGGGACACACATATATTCTCTTCTTTGTTTTACTCTTTTCTTCCCTTTCTCATCTTTCTCTCAGCCTGCCTCTGGACCCTTTTTGACTCAGCTCTGATGTCTGAGGTACGAATTATTTAAAAGTTTTCAAGCCAGCATCTGTCGAGGACACAGACTACATGGAATCCAAAAAAAAGGTGAACCAACCAAGAACCCAGAAATGGGCCTTCAAGACGCAGGGTCCACCCAAAAGATGTGCCATTAAAGATAGCTATCTACTTTTCCAGTCTAGCTTTTTAGTTCAGAGTTATGAGAGACTTTTATTGGCTAGTGCACAGTCAATGGGTTTTCTTCCTTGGATTAGTGTACTTGGACTTGTGCACTTCCCTGGGCCAATTGGTTGTAGGCAGAAAGAGTAGCATCAAGTCAGTCTAGGTCTTCCCACTTTGGGCCGATGGAAGAGTGTTTTCTTAGTTTTCTGGGGCTGCTGCACAAGGCACCACGGATTGGGTGGCTTCAACAACAGAAATTTATTTTTTCACATTTCTGAAGTCTACAAGTCTAAGATCAAGGTGTCATCAGGATTGGTTCCTCCCGAGGATCGTGAGGGCGGGAGCTATACCAGGTGTCCCTCGCTGGTTTGTGGATGGATCTCTTCTCTCTATGATTCACATTGTCTGCCTTTTGTGTGTGCATGCCTGTATCTAAATTCCCTCTTCTTACAAGGACACCAGTCACATTAGAGTCCATTCTAATGATCTCATTTGACTTTATTTACCTCTGTAAAGATTCTGTTTCTAAATACGATCATATTCTGAGATACTGGAGGATAAAGCTTCAACCTTTGAATTTTTTTGGTGGGAGAGACACAATTCAGCCCACGACAGGTAAATTCTTTTAAATGGTAGCAAGAAAGTATGAGCATTTCTTATATTCCTGCTATTGAAACTTTACTCTGATTGCTTATCCAGGGATAGTAACTCCAGATGAATCCTCAGATAACAAATAGTAGGGAGTATCACACACAATACTACTATGTCCTATTGGAAAAAATTATACTTCCTTTTAAAATGAAAGTACTTATTTTCAGAATAGTGAGAAAAGATTTTTTTCCCAAACAGAGGGTGATAAAACTCTCATTATAATATTTATATGTTAAAATATATATTTCAAAATTATGACTTATTAAGAAAATAGTAAGAAATCTAAATTACTCCCAACTTGATGTGGGAAGTCCTCTGTATCACAGTTTATTTTTGAGGTATGTGTTACATATGGGGTATAGTAATTATTCCTGATATTGGAGCCTGGCCCTTGATGTTACAGAGCATACTACACCAAATCAGCATAAAAAGCTTCTTACGAGGCATACCAAATTAAGCTCCTGTTCAGTTTTCAATTATTCATCGTCCCCAGGGCATGGGGAGTGGATGCCAGAATCAAAACAATGGAAACAAGCAGTCTGGATTAGGACTCGGTGGGATAGAGCTGTGTACAATGCAGCAGAGACAAGAGGGGTTGACAGAATGAATATGCAGTTCCAGCAGTCAGTGCCACCGCCTTTAATCCTCCTGGGCAACAGCAGCCCCTGAGCAGAGGAGTCACAGTCCTCATAAACTATGCATATACACAGCAAGCGAGGGAGGAACAGGAAAACCGAACGAGGAAAGGTAGATGTAAATGAACAATTTTGGAATGCCGTCTTTGTGTCAATGGAAGGATAGGGAAAGCACTTTATGGGAAGCTTACTATCACTAAGTAGAACCCCAAAACCTACATACTCTGTACCAAGATGCTCTTAGTTTTATCTAGAAGAAATTAATTCCACGGTAAAGTTTCATGTGTGTATATACATATGTGTACACACACACACACACACACACACACACACACACACACACACACACGGATGTACTATTTCTATTTCACACTAACTGCTATTTAGTTTAATCCTAATAGGAAAAGAGTGATTTCAATGTACTAGAAAAGATCAGCCCAGGTGGAGCACGAGCAGGTGACAGTACCCGGCACTGTTCTTTTTTCAGGGCAACAGTGACACACGCCCACTCGTAGAGTTGGCATTGCAACTCCACTGCCTTACTTGGCAGGAACCAAATGAACTTGCTAACGTTAACACTGACCCACAAGGCCTGTCCACTGAGAAACACTTTCCACTGAAAATACTTTTCCACTGAAAAGTACTTTGTTGTGGGTTTTTTTTTGCCCTGAAATTTGATAAACTGTTTTCATTTTTATTGAATTTAGTAAAAATATTGCTATGGACTGAATTGTGTATCCCCAAATTCATAAGTGGAAGCCCTAACCCCCAATGTGATGGTAGTTGGAGATGGAGTCTCTGGGAGATAATTAGGTCTAGATGAGGTCATGGGGATTAGTGCACTTATAAGAAGGGACACCAGACAGCGTGCGCACACACACACACACACACACACACACACACACACACACAAACACAAACACACACACATGCATGCACACATGCACATGCACACACACCCCTTCTCCAGGAAAAGCCATGTGAGCACAGGATCAGAAGGAGGATGTCTGAAAGCCAGGAAGAGCGCCCCCACCAGAACCTGATCATGCTGGCTTTCTGATCTTGGGTTCTAGTCTCCCAAAACTGTAAGAAAATAAATTTCTGCTTCAGCCACTCAGTCTACGATATTTTGTTATGGCAGTTGAGCTGAATCAGACAAATATATTAAGCATATAAGGTGGAGTTTGAAAATTCAGAAGAGAAAAATTTCAAAAGGTCTTGGAATGGCAGAGGCATTCTATGTTTTCTCAATGCACAGGTAATAATGTCTCATTTCTTAATGAAGTGTAGGAGGTAGAAAGGAGTTTATTTATTGTGTTTCTGAAAGTCTGGATGTGTTCCAAGAATATGCATTTTCTCATTAAATCCATAATCATTCTATGAAGTACATTGTCTTTATAGCAGAATGTGAACATAATTGCTTAAGTATGAAAACTTAGTTCTGTTTTGCTTTTCCTTCATTTCTTTTTTACATTGAAAAATGGAATGCAAATATTCCCTCCGCATCCAGGACCCACCTTCTACTTCTTGGGAGGGTTTATGGACTAAGTCCTTCCAGTCCTAGATGAAAAAGCACATTGTTTTTGTAATGATTTTCCTTCTAATTAGGACCAATTAGGAAATAAACAACAAGAAAAGAGTAGAGAGATTTTCTTAAGAAGCAGAGTGACCTGGAAAAAGAGAGTAGATAGAAACCACAAAACCTTCACTTCCCAACCCATCAAGAAAGAGGGTTTTCCCCAGCTGGGATAGGATGGAGAGAGTTCTGAGGGCCTCGAGCTGGAAAGTTGAATGATTCCAGAGAAGTGTGGCTTGTGGACATGGCTAGGGCCAAGAATCATACCTCCTCAAAAAACGTCTCCACATTGACGAAGAAGGGCTTAACACTCCCTTCAGCTTGTCTTAACTTTAGATAGGTTTCTTCTGTACTATCAGCCTCCAACTTCCCTTTTCTTAGAGCAGTTACTTTCGAAAACTTACCAAGTAAAATCCCCTCTGCTCCTTTGAGATGTAAGTCATCTCCCAGCCTCCTCCCAATTTTGCACTCCAGGAATTGGTTTCTTGAAGGTCTGCCAGCTACCCATTTGAAATGTAATCATCAAGAAAGATAAGGCACCTATCTCCTAATCTTTGTGAGAATGTAGGAGCCTTAGATAAGCACCAATTAGCAAACATAGAAATCCTAAGCACCTTGACAAACCCCAAGGATAAAAGCAGGCTGGAGTACTTTTCCACTACCTCACCCCAACTTTAAAACTCTCTGGCTTTTTGGTTTCAACTAAGTTGAATTTGGTCTCTCTTCCCAACTGCAACAGTTGTGAATGAAGTAGTCCTTGCTTGTTTAACTTCTTCTGGTAATGTTACTTTGAGAATATCCCAAGGCTAGAGGAAAAGAATGGAGAGAAAGGACAGTGTAGGCATCATCATGAACACCTCAGCAGTAATCTGTGTGGAGAGATGACCAATTACCAGAGAGACCCTCTTCTTAACTCTTTGACATCACATAAAATACACACTGTGGAGGGCACCTGGGTGATTCAGTCAGTCAGTTGAGCATCTGACTCTTGACCTCAGCTCAGGTTGTTATCCCAGAGTTGTGAGATTGAGCCCCGTGTTGGCATGGGTTAAGATTCTCTCTCTCTGTCTCTCTCTCCTCTCTCTCTCTCCCTCTGCCCCTTCCCCCCTCTAAACAAAACTTCGAAACAGATTGGTGAACCTATGACTGTGATTAAATTTCCTACCAGTCCAGCAGAACGGGAGCTCATGGTTAAGACACATAAAACATGGGAATGCAAACTGGTGCAGCCACTCTGGAAAATGGTATGGAGGTTCCTCAAAAAACTAAAATAGAACTACCCTAGGACCCAGCAATTGCACTACCTGGCATTTATCCAAGGGATACAGGTGTGCTGTTTCGAAAGGACGTATGCACCCCCATGTTTATAGCAGCACTATCAACAATAGCCAAAGGATGGAAAGAGCCCAAATGTCCATTGATAGATGAATGGATAAGGAAGATATGGTATACATATGCAATGAAATATTACTGAGCAATCAAAAAGAATGAAATCTTGCCATTTGCAACTATGTGGATGGAACTGGAGGGTATTATGCTAAGTAAAAGAAAGACAAAGATCATGTGACTTGACGCATATGAGGCCATTAAGCGACAAAACAGATGAACATAAGGGAAGGGAAACAAAAATAATATAAAAACAGGGAGGGGGACAAAACAGAAGAGATTCATAAATATGGAGAACAAACTGAGGGTTACCAGAGGGGTTGTAGGAGGGGGGATGGGCCAAATGGGTAAGGGGCACTAAGGAATCTACTCCTGAAATCATTGTTGCACTAGATGCTAATTTGGAAGTAAATTTAAAAAAATAAAAAATAAAATTAAAAAAGAATTAGGGAGGGGAGGGTGGGTGATGGGTATCGAGGAGGGCACCTTTTGGGGTGAGCACTGGGTGTTGTATGGAAACCAATTTGACAATAAATTTCATATTAAAAAATAATTAAAAACAACAAAAAAAATAAACTGACTAGATCCAAAAAAAAAAAAAAAAAAAAAGAAGAAATGTGAAACTCTTATTTCCTGCTGTTGGGATTGCTACACTGGAAGTCTGGAATGGATGTGTATCACTGGAAGTGCTCTTGCCACTAGGGTGAGATACTTTAGAACAACCATGGATAGATCATTTGATCTCCTGGAACCAGCAATTCTAGAAATCTTGTGCCTGTATTTTTTCAGTATATATGCCAATAAAACAAGTGTTCCTTCTCATCTCCATATATTTGTTGCTGTGCCACTGCCATGATACCCAGTCAATCGACAAATGACAAAAGGAGGCTCAGATTCAGTTAATGGGTCAAGAGACATGAGGATAGGGTGGAGCCTAGGACATCTGAGAAGGAGATGCCGCGAGAAGTAAAGGAAGTTAAAGTGACAAACTAGTTGAGAGGTAATAGCCTGGGAAAGTGGAGGAAGAGTTATAAGACGTTGCAGGTAAAATGGGCGATGTTACAACAGGCAGGGTACAGGGAAGCCTGCTTAATTCTGGAAAATGGGGTGGGTTTGACCTAGAATTATTTTTAGCATTACTCCTGTACCACAATATCATCATCATCATCATCATCATCATCATCATCATCATGCTAACATCCAATAATTACTAGAGACTTTCTATCGTCCAAACCCGGGATTTACACTATTTTCACAATAATAAGCAATTCAGATAACATAAGACTTAGAGCATTAATAGGACCACTGTTCACTCAGTAGCTTTGAATCCTCTTCTCTCGTGCTTCTCATCATATATTAATAAGTCCTGATAATTTTTAAAGTAGTGGATTCCAACCACTTTTTCCCATTTCTTACAACCATTATCACTATCCAAGCCACCTTCATCTCTCCCCTAGGCTATTGCAAGTATCCCCTCTCGTCTCCCTATTTCCACACTTGTCTTTCTATGACCTATTCTCCAAGGGGGAGGATGAATAATTCTTTTTTCAAAAATGCATATTAGATCTTATTACTCAACTGTTTAAAATCCTCTAATGGCTTCCATCACCCTTAGACTAAAATTGCAATTCCTCACTCTGATATGATCTGCCTCTGGCCATGTCTGCAATCACATTTCAGATCTCTACCTCAGAATACTCTCATTTGCCCTGTCCTCTACAGAGAATGCTTTTTCATCAGCCTTTTTGCCTCCTCGTGATTGAGTCCTCAGTTTAAATGTCCTCTTCAAGCAAGCCTTACATAACATTCCTAGCCAAAGAGCCTAGTCACTTTTTACTTCACTGCCCTTTCATTAATACATTTCTGTCTGAAATTTTTATTATTTGTTTAATTACTTATTTTCTCCCCTGCTAAGAATTCAATGAATACAGGAATTCCCTGTGTCTCTTGTTCACTGATATATATACCCCCAGTATCAGAGTGGAGCCCAAGCTACTCAACTGAGACTATTCGTTGAGAAAACAAAAGAAACGGATGTCAAGCATCCGTTGAGTTTATCACCAAAAGAGAACACATAGGATATTTAAAAAATATTTCTGTTCCAATGGACAATTGAGGATAGCATTTTCTTGTTTTAGATTTTTTTTTTGAGATGCTACGTTGATGTTGGCAATAACTGTAATTTTTGTGCTTAGTGACTGGCAATATCTGAACAGAACAAACTCTACAATTGCTACCATAAAAAAGAAAATATTTGACTGCCATGAAAATAATGACTGCCATGTCTTTGCTATTGAAATCATTCTTTAATTCTTTATAGCAGATCCCTATTTTATGTTTCACAAATGTTATATGATGTTGAATCCAAATTTTTTAAGGATAAGATTCAAGGCTAACTCTGACCTTGCTCCTGCTGACCCATCTGGCTTCATTTTTCAACTATTCTCCCTTGTCTCTCTCTTGCTTCTATATGTTAGCTATATTCACACAGAACTTGTGCTTCCTCTAAAGTGCCATGCACTTTCTGGTTGGGATGCCCTCACACTGTCCTGCCAGAAATACTATTTTCCTCTTTTTTAACCTCGATAGCTTTTGTACATTTTGCAATCTCGTCTAAAGTGTAATCTCCAGGAAGCCTTTCCTCACTTCTTCCCTTTTCCCTCTCAAGGTTAGTTGTGAAGCTGACACGTTTGTAACTGATTTCCATGTGCCTTCAAACCTTATCATTCCAGTACATACCAGCCCAAGTTCCAATTGCTAGCATCTACCCCCCTTAGCCAGAAGCCTTCTCTTTCTCTGCTTGCTCTCACAGCAGGTGGACAATGCTGGGAAATTAATGATCTAGCCCCATTCCTCCAAGGTGTGTGTTCCACACTGTTTCCCTGAGTTCCCTGGGAGGTGGTTCCTCACAGTGTCACCTTGCTTTATATCGCGTCCTTCCTTTCTCACTTCCCTACTGGTGTTTCTTTCACCCCTCAAATAAATCATTTTTACTCAAATCCTTGTATGAGGTTTGTTTCTTGGGGAAACAAGGCTAGGAGAGCATCTCATAGCACTCACCACAGGGTATTACAATTATTTGGTTGCTTTGGATCTTGCTAGAGTGCTTTTGAGAGCTGGGATTGTATTTTGTAGCTATATTCTCTGCATTTAGTAGAACATATGCACCTAGTAAGCATGCAGTAAATGTTCACCAAATCAGTGAACAGTGCTTAATAGATACCTGCTGAGCTGAACTAGAAAATAGGATTTCTTAATCTAGGAAAGAAGGAGACTGATACTTCTCACATGGCTTGGTTTTGAGGATGCTTTGCAGTTTCTACCAGTTTCTGCAACATAATTCTGTTAGTAGAGATTTGTAGAATAATTTTTTCCCAACTCTGATTTTGTTCATTCCGTTGTATAGATTATTTATAACATATAATTTAGCAGCTCTCAGTGTCCTGGGCTGCTCTTCAGCAATGAACAAATATGCTGAGATTAATGTCAGAAAGTCCATTTGCTATCCCTCATGGCATAGCCATTGCTTCGGGATTGTGAATTCTGCATTTCCTTTTAATTCTGGGAAATCATGCCTCCGCTCTTTATTTTAATTTTGGTTATTGTAATCTAAATCAATCCAGAAAAAAACTTCATAGAGAAAAAATATTTTCTTTTTTTTATGGTAGCAATTTTAGACTTTATTCTGTTCAGATATTACCAGTCACTAAGCACAACAATTACAGTCATTGCCAACATCAACGTAGCGTCTCAAAAAAAAAAAAAAAAATCTAAAATAAAAAAATCCAAGAAAATGCTATCCTCAATTGTCCATTGGAGCAGAAATATTTTTAAAATATCCTATTTTTTTTTCTTTTTTGGTGATAAACTCAAATTGCATTCTATAGGTATTAAAACTAAATCTGTGCCAAAAGAGATTAGCCTGTATGATTCCCTCTGTGGATCAACACTCACCTTCTCTTTCTCTGGTGCCCTATTCTTTGATGATTCCAGAAGCTTATGATCACATATTTAAGTATTCTTGAAAGTTCCCAATAAAATTTCTCTACTGTATTCCTAACTCTACTCTAGACTTCGCATCTGTTGTTCAGGAAGTACTCACTGTTCCCCTTGCCCAGCACAAAGAGGAAACATTTTTGCTCCATTAATATTGGACTTAACTAGGTGCCTTGTACTGGGGTATCAGAGAATGTGATCCATCCGTACTGAATCAAAGGCTTTGTACAGGCTCCACTGTTTGGCTCACTCAGCCTCTTTCATGACTGTCTTTGTCCTGAGAAGGTGAGAAGGTAGTGCCCCAGGGGTTGCTGTCTCTTTGACCTGAGTTCCAGAATGGGAGACAAAGGAAGCCAACTTAGACATGTTCTGTAGTCTATGGTGGAGCCACCACAGTTCTGGGAATGAGACATTAATTTATGTTGGAAGGCACGGAAATAGTTTGGGGAGTGTTCGTTATGGATTATCACCCTAAAGCAGACAAGTGCAGCAAATTTCCATGCAAATAAGTAAAACAGTTAAAACTGTAATACTCAAAAGTTGGCTTAACATTTAGCAAGTTTATTATCTATATTCGCTATGAATAGAATTCAAAACTTGATGTCATAAAACAGCACTAATAAACACAAAATGGAGTACTTTGAAAAATGTCAGAGAGTTTACAGTTGGTATTTCTTCCTTTTTGAAGTCTGAGCTAAACTATTTGTCTATTTATGCATTCTGATACTTCCAAATGGAGCTAAATAATTTTCTCAAAAGTATCACAACTTTTTAAGAAATTAGTTTTTTGCTTGGTTTCACCAGCATGCTTCTGAGGCTAATTTGGGCACTCATGGTAGGTAGACTACATGCTGTGGGGTGGGGGGGTGGGGGGTGGGGACCAGAAAATGCACCTTTCCTTGTATTCATGGCTTTTGCACTGTGATGAATACACTGTAGGTGGTTTATAAACATTCGATTAAATTTAACTGCAGTGTCTTGACATTATTCTACTCCGTGCTTAACACTAGGGTTGAAACAACACCATGGTAGAACAACTTGGCTATAGGGCTTCCAGATAATAGTTCTATGAATCAGCCATGCTTTCCTTTTAAAGCATCAGAAATTATTATTAAGGATTTTATTTATTCATAAGACAAATATATATTGATGATCAACCTGGCTTGGGTATCTGTGTTCCCACCCCAAAGAAGGTCACAGTGTAGTTGAATAGAAAATACTAATGTGAATCAGGAGAGAGGTAAGAGGTGTTCTGTTGCCTGCCATTGAGGACAGTATGTTTCCTTTCCTTTCCGTGCTAGGAGAGAGAATCAATGGCCTGGTAATTATGCTCATTATTGGGAAAAAGGAGTTTTCAACACATAGCTTGATTTTGCTCAAGCTAATTCTGATGATAATTTTTCTTGACCATTCATCGCCATTTTAGCTTCTAGCGATGGTGCCAGTAATGTTAACACCTGCTTGAAGAAAAAATATAAAAATGTCCTATTTAATTATGAGATATTAGCACATTTTTCCAAGAAATTCAGTTTTGGAACAGATGCCTATAGTGCTTATCTCTCACTGAAGGCTTGGCACTTAGCTTGTTTCAGGTCTTACGTACAATTGACTTGATCAGGGAAATAATCCTTACAGCTAATTCATCAAGATCAAATTTTATATTTTCCTGCTGGCAAAAGGGCTTTAAAGTTGAATTCGAGCATTCCTGAGACTCTGTTAATTATAAAAGGAAAGTCCTTATGAAGTTTATTCCATTACAGAAATCAGCAAACTGTGGTGTGTTGGCAAAATCCACCTAGTGCCTTTTTTCCCATGTATAATTAACATATAACATTATATTTGGTCTAAGTGTACAACGTAGTGATTTGATTTTTGTATATTTTGCAGAATAATCACCACAGTAAGTGATTTATCACCACAGTAAGTCTAGTTAATGCCCAGCTATTGTCTGTTTTTGTAAATAAAGTTTTATTGGAACATGACTGTACTCATTAGTTTATGTATTGTGTACCACAGAAACAATATAGCCTGCAAAACCAAAAATTATTTCCATGTGGCCCATTGTAGAAAAATGCTCCAGACTCCCTTGTTAGCTATATCATGGTCAGTGACAGACTATGATCTTTTTTTTTTTTTTTTTTTTTTGCATTAGTATCTAAAATCTGAGTTAGGCATATCCCCTGAATTGGATCTTAATTGCTAAGATGTTAGAGGTAAAATAATATATCATATTTGAAAGGCCCTTTGTTAGGAGATGAGAGGACTTTTGTCATGTTGTTTATTCATTCCTTCAGCAGACCAGAAAGAAGGATGAGAAAATTTTTCAAATGATGATGACTCTGTTATGTTACCTTTAAGTATTTTCAGGACATCCTTTTCAAGTGTACGATAAATGTGGATAAACAAGGAAGAAACAGGAAGTAAGAATATTGAATTTCTTTAAGAAAAAACAAAAACAAAACAAAAAAAACTTCTGTTTTCTTACTTACTCTGTTACTTTTCCAAAACAGTCTTCCTGCACATTCTGATTTTAGTGAGTTTCTATAACATCTACTGATGCCTTCTCTCTATCTCCCCATTAAAGCATATATTATCTTTACAGGACATTAGTAATTGTCCAGATTATTTATGTTACTCAATCTGAAGAGAGAATAAGAATGATTTTTGACTTGCTGTTCGCTCATGTTCTTGTATTTATAAGATGCTGTCATGATTACTTGGAAAATACACAAAGCGAACCACATCTGTTGGTTTTGAGCTGGCACAGCTGGAAGTTCCTTAGTTTATGTACTAAACTTTTTATATGGGTATGATTTTTAGTTGCCTATTCTGTCTGTATTTATGCAAATCACAGTTTATTTATAAGTAAGTAAATAATCATTTCTAAGACAACATCTGCACTACTGTCTGATTATTAAACACCTGCAAAGTCAGCTTGCTATGAATTGAAGGCCATATACTGCTTGAATCAGACCACAGCCTGAAATAAATTTCAACCATTTGTGTGCTTATTGATCTCAGTGTTAATTTGAGACATTTATTTATTGGTGATTGGTCTTAGATACATCTTTTATTTAAATATATTTTTGGATCTTCCAAATATAAAAATCTGATGCAATAGGAACTAAAGAAAGATGTAAATTTGAATTCTGGACTCCCACGTCACTTACCAAGCACATGACCTTGTGACCACGTGGCTGAACTTCTTAGTTCCTCTTCTTTCATCTGTGAAGTAGGGATTGCAACACCTATCTTGTAGGGATTTTCTGAGGATTAAATAAGAAAATGTATGTAAGCATCATGCACACTGCCTGATGCCCAGTTACGTATGCAATGATTATTGGTTATCTTTCTTTACTTTACATTCCTGTTATCCATTCTGAAGCATAACTGCCCTTTCCTCCAGCCCATCCAAAATGCCAGAAATTGGGTTGCAAGAGGTATTCAGAGACAGAAAGAGAGTGCTTGAGGAGGTTTTAAGCGATGCCTAGGATTACTAGAATAACTATTATTCAAATGCATAAAAATTTCTTTTGGGAAACAATGAAAATCAAAAGGAAAATAAACTGGTGGCAGAAGGTATAAATTTTAATATTTGAATGTCTTATAGGTAAAAGGATGGAGCTGTGAATAAATTATTTTTGAAACCATTAATGCCAGAAATATGTCATACAGTAATGTACCCTATATCTAAAGTTTTTGTCAGACATTAAAACACAATTTAAAAATTTTACTGATTTTAGTTTTATCTCTAGCATTAATATTTCTGCCAACCAAATAAGTCGCAAACATGTTGATAACAGGAAATTGGATTAAAGTGAGTTCATAATAGATTAAAAGTTATTTCAGTTCAGTATCTAGTGGTTAATGAGACCGGTTTTATTTAATCCAACTTCTGTATTTACTTCTTGGACAACCGCTAGCCAATTATAGTGAAACCTTTACTGCTGTTTTTCTAACTCCTCTATTGATCATTCTTCCATCAGTGGTGCTCCCACATCTAACTCATTTATTAATTTTTTCTGCCCCGTCAATGCTGACCTCTATTCATTAGAGGCAACATCTGTGGACTTGAAAGCAAAAAAAAAACCTGGGTTCTCATCTTTTCTCTGCCACAAATTAGTCACATAGCTGGAGAAATCACTGATATTCTCCAAACCTCCAATTCCCTTTTTTGTTGGGTCCTTACAGAGTTGTGGATTCACAGAGTTGTGGATTAGTTGAAGAAATACTGGACCAAAAATCAGAAGACATGAAATGTAGCATTGTGTGACCTTAGGCAATTTAATTAATCCTGTTGGGCTTTACTTTGCTCATTTGCAAACTTTCATGCAAGTACTTTCCACGGTTACTGGTGCCATCTACATTCCTTAACAACTGAGCATCCGGTCTCTAAGTGATCCATACCAAACAAGTAGACTGTCCTAATTGGTAAAGGCAGTTTCCTTTATTTAAAGGGTTATAAATCGTTTGGTCTGTCTACTCTGGGCAGTTTAGCAACATCATACTTAAGACAATTTTTTTTTTTTTTTTAATTTAAGTATAGCTGACACAGAATGTTACATTGGTTTCAAGTGTAAGATATAGTGATTCAACTTCTCTATACATTACTCTATGTTCAGTACAAGCGTAGCCAGCATCTGTCCCATTACATTGCTATTACAGTACCATTGACTATATTCCATATGCTGTGCCTTTTATTCCCCTGCCTTTTCTATATTCCATAATTGGAAACCTGTGTCTCCCTCTTTCTTTCACCCATTTTGCCCAACCCCCACATCCCTCCACTCTGGCAACCATCAGTCTGTTCTCTGTATTTATAGGTCTGATTCTCCTTTTTGCTTGCTTATTCTTTTTTAATTTTTTTTTAAGATTCTACTTATGAGTGAAATCATATAGTATTTGTCTTTCTCAGCCTGACTTATTTCACTAGGCATAAACCCCCTAGGTACATCCATGTTGTCTCAAATGACATGATCTCATAATATTCCACTATATAATATTCCATATAAATATTCCAATAAAGCTGCATAATATTCCATTATATAAATGTCACATAATTTATATAATGGCAAAATAAGAAATCAATAATAATCAAACCACACGCTGAAATGAGAGTTATATGCATTTTCCACACAAGGAACACAAAAATCATATTTAAGCAAGAGAATAGAAATAAATTTAGTCAGATTATGTCATAACATTCTTGACTTCCTCCCTAAGGAAGCGTGTTTGCTATTGGGTATGGAGTTGTCTTCTCCTGACATCTTTATTCATTCATCCATTTTCCTCCCTCTGCCACATTGACCTTTCCCCATGCCAGTCCATGTTGCAATGATTGTCCCCATTTTACTGAATTTCTAATATAATTGGTAGAGGGATTCTTGGTTCCTCTGTTTGCAATTATTCAATGGTTAGATTTTAATAAGAAATTACTTACCAAATAACTCATTAAAGAGGTTTGGTTTTGCCTATGTGCTAAACATATTTGTATTTCTGAGAATTCTGGTTGACATTTTCTGTTACGCCTTGTGTATCTCTACTGATTTATGGTAGACTTTAGGAACAATGCCATCACACCCTCTGTTTGATTGCAAGAGAACTTATTGATCAAAATCTATATGCAGATAATTCCTCCATTGGTAGAGGAATGACCCCATGGTCATCCTTAGGAGATATCCCTCCCTGATTATAGTGGTCTGAACCTTTTTCTATTTACTTTCACATTATATCTGCTGTTGTATAGAAGGAATTTAGTTTTCATAAATGCCGGTCCGTTCTGCTTCTTGTGCAGAGATTGAGTCCACATCCCCAGCCACCTCACAAACTGGTATCTCACACTCTGCATCATTATACATCTGTCAACTTATACCTACAACTATATACCTAATTGCTCCAGGGTCAAGTACTGGACAACCAGAGACAGCCCCTGTGCCCCAAAGCCTACTGAAATTATCCAAACTAGCCAACCCAAAGTCTGCCTATCCTGCCTTACCTGTTTCTTCCCACAGAAACCACGATAAAGGTGCTTGCATATGATTCCCCTCTCTCCCTCTGCCTCTGGAGCAAACCCCAGTGGTCTTGCATGGTATGCGGTGTTCTCCCCCAGGAAACTGTGACTGTAACAAAACTGCCAAATACTTTCTGGTTTCTCTCTCTTGACCTGTATCTGGCCTCACCATACCTCATCCAATGTGATATGGTTAAAAGAGTGGGTCATACGTATTTCAAGTTTTTCTCAAAGATTATGCTTCTTATCAGTAACCCTGATAAATACCGAGAAAGGGAAGAAAAAGGACATGATGCAACAGCAAAGAATTTGCCATTTCTTAACAGATCCTCAGAAGTTTCCAGGTAAATATCTGAAACAGTTTTATGTAAATACAATTCATGCTGGAGCTGACTACTAGAGATTACATTGGATTCACCAGACATTTCTCAAATGGTTTGTTTTTATCTCATCATTTCTAGCATTTGAAGATTCATTCTTCCTGACATTATTTAAGATCTCTACACTTATTCACTACCAACTATTCTTTTGAAAAACTTTCAACAACAGCCAAATTATGGAAAGAGCCTAAATGTCCATCAACTGACAAACGGATAAAGAAATTGTGGTTTATATACACAATGGAATACTACGTGGCAATGAGAAGGAATGAAATATGGCCTTTTGTAGCAACATGGATGGAACTGGAAAGTGTTATGCTAAGTGAAATAAGTCATACAGAGAAGGACAGATTCCATATGTTTTCACTCCTATGTGGATCCTGAGAAACTTAACAGAAGACCATGGGGGAGGGGAAGGAAAAAAAAAAGTTAGAGAGGGAGGGAGCCAAACCATAAGAGACTCTTAAAAACTAGAATAAACTGAGGGTTGATGGGGGGTGGGAGGGAGGGAAGGGTGGGTGATGGGCATGGAGGAGGGCACCTGTTGGGATGAGCACTGGGTGTTGTATGGAAACCAATTTGACAATAAATTTCATATTAAAAAAAAAAAAAAGAAATGAAAAACCACACCCAGGAACAAAATATCTAAACCTTCATCAAATTCTGGAGATGAGACGATTAGTTTTGGTTCCTTTGAACTCACCCAGGTTCCTAGCTCAGGAGGCTGTGACTGTATCTTGTAACTCAGATAGCTGGTGAGTTCATTTCATCCCTGGTGTCTGTGTAGCCTTTCAAGGAGCCAATTATTTTCTCTAGTGTTATTATGATCTGAAGTAGAACTGGGTACACTTTTTCTGTAAATATGTCATATGCACTAGCTGTTCTCTAAACTTTAGAGTGAGGCAACATTGGGGAAACCAAAAAGTAGAAAACAGGAGGCAATAAATAGGAAGAAGGAATTCCCGTTTGTTGCAGCGTATTTTTTAATAGTGAGAAATAGTGTCACCTGGCTATATAATTCTGACTATATAAAAATGGCACTTAGTCTTGAGCTGTATCTACACACATACTCTAAAGAAAATTAAGAATTCAAATACATTCTTTGATTTATTTACCTCCCTCTGTGTCCTCTCTTCCTATTTTTCCCAAGATATTTGGCTCTGTTCTCCATTTTCCTTCACTTATATATCTAACAACTGCTATATAATTTTTAAAACAAGTTGATGAGGGACAAATACTGTCACTAAACTTACTACTGACCAATGTTTCAGGGTACAGTTAAAAAACTGTCCCCTAAAGGAAAAAAAGCACTACTCTGAAATCTTTATAATACAATCAATAATTTAGAGCTACCATAAATAAAGCACTTTTGAGTTTGAGACAAATCTTGTCACTGTCATCTATGAGCACCTGATGGGCCATTCATCAATAATTAATCCAAAAAAAGCTTCCCAGTTGGTGAATTCAAACAGAATTTTTCTCTCTAATTAGCGTACTGTAGAAATGGGTATTTCCTACGCTCATTGTATATTCTTGAATATGCATAAAAAGATACTAATGAAAATTGCTTAGATGGCCTAACAATACTGAATGGTGGTAATTGGACTAAATTTTACATGCCTGGATTCATTTAATAAAATCTTTCCTGTGCATATGAAATAAGAATCAGTTTCTAAAGCCCATACATATTACATAACTCATATCTCGAGAATCTTGCTTTAAATAGCGGGTCATGTTAGCAAAAGCAGAAAAAAAGACCACTTGTTAATCAACAGATTTTACGACTGGCTTTTTTTCCTCTCTGAATCTTGCAGGTCCATTCAATGGACAGTGTCTTGTGGTTCTCCTTTGGGTCCATGGGTGAAGATGCAGCCTGGGATGAGGTCCTTGAGAGGTAACTTGCTCTCATCTTCTGACTTTCAGTCTCTGCTTCCATCTCCTATCTCTGTGAGGGCTCTCCTTCTTTGTTTCACATCCCCAATTTCTGTGAGCGTATGTCAAAGGTTCTGTCACATGTGTAGACCAAATCCTGTAAGTTTGAATCTGATCCAGTTTTACTAAGTGTCCACCCCTGGGCCAGACTACCATTTCTCAGGAGGTACAGTCATAGGGTGTCAGTATGGCTGCTGGGTCATACACTGGGGTCTGGGGGGAAGCTCCCAGAGATGGGGGTGCAAAGTGGATCGAATAGATAACTTAAAGTTGCCCACAATGAAATATCCATTTCTCATTTTCCAGGTCTTTGCCTGCAGCATTCACTTCCAAGTGAAGAACCAGGTGGTAGCTCTAAAGCCGATATTAAGTCTAGGTGTCATTATGAACATTATATATTTCATTCCAGAGATGGTTTCTGTTGAGAGAAAGCAGTCTATCTACCGTTCTGTTGTACGAAGTATCGTTAAGTTATGTGTCATCGGACTGTTAGCCATCTCTTTCCAAAACCAATTACTATAGGATCAATAATGTTGGATTTTCTCTAATTTCTTAGATTGCTCCTAGGACAAGTGTTTGTACTACAACTTGCATAAAAGAAATCAACTGGGTGGTACCTAGCTGGACCTTATCTTTTGATATTTAAAAAAAATTTTTTTGGTAATGTTTATTTATTTTTGAGAGAGAGAGAGACAGAGTGAGTGGAGGAGGGACAGAGAGAGAGAAGGAGACACAGAATCCAAAGCAGGCTCCAGGCTCTGAGCTGTCAGCACAGCTCAGATGCAGGGCTTGAACTCAAGAAACGTGAGATCGTGACCTGAGCCGAAGCCAGATGCCCAAGCGACTGAGCCACCCAGACTCCCCATATCTTTTGAGATTTTCAAATATCAGGAGGAAAATCTTTTGTTTCCATGTATCAGCAAAAACTTTGGTGCGCTAATTTGTACCTTTATGTAGAGCACAGCCAAATGAACGCTGTGATTATGTCATAAAATTTTTAGATATAGAGAAGGAATTTTTGGTTTTTCAGGAAATTTCAGAGGAGGTCAGTAAGCATAGAACAAGTGGTCATTTTTTTTTCCAGAATAAATGGACTGAAGGTGCTTAGCATTAACCTGTGACCCCCCCCCCCAAAAAAAAAAAAGTTTAGGAAAATATAAAAGGGCCTGTAGCAGAGAGTTATTTAAATTCTTACTTAACATACAAAGAACGTAGCAATTTCTCTTTGCACAATTATCAGCACATCACACACGTTGCAGGAAAGCACAGTTGCTCAGAGCTTGGACTTCGCATCACGCAGACCTGAGCTGGAGTCCTAGCTCCATCATTTTCTACATGTGTGATGCTGACCAATAACTTGGGATCTTTGAAACTCAGTCTCCTCACCTACAAAATGTAAGAGCTTGCTCCGTGGATTGTATTGATGTCGATAAAGGACTTATTATGGGACCTTGGATGGGATCAACAACACTCACCAGGAATGACTAACATTTCCTGAGTACTTAAAATAGGCCAGACACCATTCTACGTACCTTACATACTCATCTGATCCTTAACAATCCGAGGAGGAAGGTCCCCACTATTATCCCTGTTTTAAAGATTAGGAGATTGAGGCACAGAGAGGTGCAGGATAGCCTGGCTGCAAGTGACAAACCCAGGATTTGAACCCAGGCAGACTGGCCAACATCTGTGATCTTAACACAACGCCAGACAGCCTTTTCGGGGAATGTTAGTTATTACTGTCAATGTTCTTGTGTTGTTGCTGCTATTACCTTAAAATGAGAGCAGAAAGTAACACGCACTCACACACTAAAGCATGGTCAACTAATTTGCGAAAGAGGACAAGCCAAGGGCAACCAAGTCTGATATATCCAGAAAAGGGCATCTTATTATATTAGAGCGTCTGTAAGGATATTTAATATGAGTATAGGTTGAACTTTCCTCTAGTGCTTTTCTGTTTTTAAAATATCCTAGAACCTTCAGAACTTCCTATGGCTGTCCAAAGTGCCAAAGATGGCTGTGCCCCCCAACTGCCTCTTGCTCCTTAATTACTTCTAATTTCTGTTCATCATTAACTCTTTTTGAGAGAGAGAGAGAGAGAGAGAGAGAGAGAGAGAGAGAGAGAGAGACAGGAGAGAGGCAGAGGGAGAGAGAGAGGATCTTAAGCAGGCTCCATGCTCAGCACAGAGCCCAGCATAGAGCTCGATCCCATGACCCTGGGATCATGACCTGAGCTGAAATCAAGAGTTGGATGCTCAACTGACTGAGCCACCCAGGTGCCCCATCATCATAACATTCTTAATCCCTTGGTGACATGTATCCCAGCCACGAGCTAGCAGGAAATATAGCTAGCTAACTAGTGAATCCACTAAGGTAGGTTTCTTGATATACTCCTAAAGAATTGACATTTTGAAATAAAAGCTCATTAGCATAAATGAGGTTCTAATCTCAGACACTGTGTTTAAGAGATGAATTTCAGGAAGTATAGGGTTTGGGGTTGGGAGGAGGGTGTGGGCAGGTGTAGGGCAGAAAATGATTTTCTGACGGTTAAAATCATACTCCACAGTTTTATCCTGCTACTAAGTTATCCTGGTCATTAGGTTATTCCTGGATAATTAGATAGCCTCTGCACCATGAATTGTAATGCTCCTTAAACACTATTTTGAGTAGTTTTCATTTGACCAATTGATGAGATGCATTTGACTCTTCTCATTGAGATCGTGTTTTCATGTTAGCTCTTTTCAGTGAGAATTAACACTATAAACTCATATTAGAAGGGTGTGGTAGGGCATATGAGTCATCACCAGCCTCTCAGTTGACTTCAGCTTATAGGAAATATAGATTCTGAATAATAACATAATCGGGGAGGAGGTTGATTAAATCAAAACTTAGACCTTATTTTAGGTAAAGAGGTGATTTTTATAATAATTGCGTATTTAAAGGAATAGTACTTAAAAATCTATGTTTCCCACCTTGCATTATGGCTTACAATGTACACAGTCATGGACTTACATTAAACACACACTTTTAGGGATTGATGTTAATAATTTAACTAATTGATGCTCACTTAAGGACCATGTTGGGCAATATTTACAAGATTTGTGACCTAAAACATGCAGACATTGATGTTAAATCTATTTTTCAAAATGAGGAAAGTGGGGTTCAGAGACATTAAGTGTTTCCTGCAGGGCTTAGTTGGTTCACGGTTGAATCAGGAATTGAACTCAGGTCATCTGACAAGAAAGGTGGCGCTTTCTTCATGGTATCTTATGGATTAGAGGCCAGATTGTCTTGGTGGCTCTCATGCCTCTTTCCACTTCTCCACTCATGTAATAATAGCTCACCCTGTATATACTTCAGATCACCATTTCACGTATATTTCCATTGTTATTTCTTGCCACATTCTCTGTCTCTTTATTCTACAAGAACGCCACACTATTTGTGATTCAATGCACACATCTTCATTTTTGTCTCCTCCAAGTTTTTGTTCAAAATGCGCTCTCCACTTAGAATATCTTCATAGCAGGCCTGACCTCCTATGGGAGGTCCCTCCCCTCCTCTCCCTTTGGGATAGGTGGATTCTTTCCCTCTTTTAAGGTCAACCGCAGTTGCTACCCACTTCAGGAAATCTTACTGATGGATGCTAAAAATAATTATGCTTATTTATTTAATTAAATACATGCACTACTATGTTAATATAATGTGTAACATCCTCAAAAATGGAATTTATAAAAGGATGAGATAGAAAAAATAGAAATCAAATTTCCTCTATTCTCTTGCCATCCCCTACTAAACTGTCATGTGTATTCCACTTGGGAGACCACGGGTCTATCGCTGTGGTTCTCAAGTAAAATTCACCAGGAGATCTTGTGAAAATGCATTTTCCCAGGTTCCCCTTCAGGCAATGAATTTGGTGGAGATTAAGTGGGGCCAGGAATCTGCTATCTTTAGATAGATCTCTAGTAATCCTGAGGCAGAGTTTAATAGACCACATTTTGAGAAACACTGCTCCAGAGAAAAGAAGGTGTTTGAAGCCACTGCTTAGGAAAATGCAAGTTCATGTCAGGATTCCTTTCTGAGTAAGACTGTTTTTACTAAGAAACCAGTGAAGTGTCTGTTGCTGTGTAACAAATAATGCCGAAACGTCAGTGGCTTAACACATGAGTTATTTGCTCACGGCTTGGTAGACTAACATCTTGGACTGGACTCAGCTATTGTCCTGCTGATCTCGCTGGGGGATACTCATTGCAGTTACAGTCAGCTGGCAGATAGGCTGAAAGGAGGGCGTCTGGGGATCCTCAGCTGGAATGCTTAGTTTGTGTTCCATATGTCTCATCTCACAGTAGGCTAGTCTGGATTTATTCACATGGTGGTTTCAAAGTGGAAGGAAAGGATCAGGTCCTGTGCACAAGCACTTTTCAAGCCTCTGCTTGCATCACATTTTCTACCGTTCCATTGGCCAAAACAAATCACATGGCTAAGCTCAGTGTCACTGGGGAAGGGTATTACACTAAAACATGGATACAGGGAGGTGTGCTTCATTGAGAGAATTGCTGTAGAAATGTACTAAAATGAGGATTCATTTTACATAGACTATTAACAATATTTAGCCAATTTCTTATTAAGTTAAAATCTAATTTATAGCAATGGCTGGCAGTACTTTAAAAACACATATTTTCTAAAAATAACTGAGGAATATTATATGAATATTATTACCCTTAGCTGCCTCTGTTTCAAAGAGACACAGCATGGAATGGAAAAACAAAACTATGACATAGACCAGGAAACTCTTTTGCTTCATAGTTTGTTTACGGATGAAAGAAGTAGAAGGTAGATCATTCCCACTTCAGATTTCCCTCAACAGCAACTTTTAGGTTTGCATGGAGGCTGCCAGAGTCCCATATACTTGGGTCAAACAATGTCAAACACCAAAGGCCAAAGAAGTTGTTTATGGCACTCTGTGGGTACAGCTGGCCAAGGTGGGTACCTGGGTAGAAGTCATAAGAGGAAATGAAAATCATGCGACATAGGCTTTCAAGGATGTTGGGGCTGATAGTATATTTGTAGAAATCAGGGAAATAAAAGGTTTATGTTAGTCAGTTATGAACATCTTAGGATTTTTAAAACAAAAAAATCTACCAAGCAAAATCAAGTAATAAATGGATTATAGAGTAACATAGGGGAAATTTAAGTCATGTTAACCAACGAAAGAAAACAACTAGAGTTGATTTCATCCAAAAAATTGTTAGTGGAAATCTGAACCTCCATTCGACAAACCAATTGATACTTCATAAGTACCTCTATATGTAAAGTACTGATTATGTTGAATATGATATTCAAATTTATAATATATTAAAAAGCTGACAGTTCAGTTACCTGAAAGGCAAACCATCTCAATTCTTGCTTTAAACTATTTTTACTAATAGGGAAATACAGCACATTAGCAATTGGTGGGAACCATTCATTTAATTTTGGCTCTAAATTTTCTAATTTGCATTTTACCTTTCTGTTCTTTTGGCTAATTTGAAGTCTAGGGTCACAGAGTCATAAATCCCTATTGATGGTCCAAGGTTAATAACACTTGGTAAGAGAAAGAAAACCCTTTGTTTATATCAAACGCATGTATTTAATCAGGTATCTAAATACTAAAACGGTTTCTGTTCTAAAAGGCTATTTTCTAACCTTCCTGGTCTCCCTTCCATTTCACAAGTCTTTAGTAAGTACAAGGCACTTTGTACAAAATGAGAAACATCTTGGTCAATACCTAATTTATTTGATCTGTATAGACAGCTGGACCAGAACATCTTGGCTCAGAGAAGGACTATTTCATCACTTTTAAGTGATAGGAGCATGGATTCAAAGCTCAGTGTGGTACTATAGAGATCATCCCAAAGTCAAGAAACAGGACACTCAAAACAAACACAAGATGAAGGGGTTATTGTCTTACAGCTGATGGGCCTCATTCAAGGGCTTCCTTAGCTTTCCTTTCAGAGTACTCAGATATAACCCTCAGTCACATTCCAAAGGTTTTTCCCTTGGTGGATTCTTTCTCTCCCTGTATCCTTCAGTCTCTGCCTTAACTGTTCCTCTTTTCTATGAAGATAAATTTGTCCTGAATCATCCAGATTATGAATGGGTACAAAGTAAATGTGTTCTAATGTTGCTGAGCATTGCATCTGCAACATACATTGATAGATGGTCTACAGGATGCCAGGCATATTTTCAGATGCTGGGGATACAGCCATGAGGCATTACAAAGTCCGTGCCCTCAAGGGACTAACACTCTCTTGGGAGAGATGGATAATGTAGATTATGATCCATTGGTGTAAGCTATACATAAAATAGAGACTAGAGTTAGGAGACGACCTAATGGTGCTTATTATTTTAGCTGGATGGCTAGGAAGCACCTTTCTGAGGAGGTAATATTTTAGCATAACCCGGAATAAAATGAGGGAGCCAGTCACATGTGCAGTTAGGGGAACAGAATTCCAGGCAGGAGAGCACCAGCGTGTGATAAGGATTTTGGGTCTGATTCTAAATGTAAAGGGAATCCATAGGTGTGACATGATCTGATTTATATTTCAACTATTTCTCTTAAGATCTTCACTTTAGCTAACAATATAATAGCCACAACTTATGTAAAAATTATGTCATGGCAGCCATTGTTTAGGTTTACACAGTATTTCATTTAATCCTAACCCATAAAACAGATAGATGTTTAATTTATAGATGGGGAAATGGAGGTATAAAGGGTCTAATTTATGAGTTGTCTCTGCTAATAATTGATGGAGCTGGGATCCAAGCCCAGAACCATCTGGTTCTGAAGTCCATACTCATTCCATCCTGGAGCTGCTTCTCCTTTTCCTTAAGGAATCTTATATAGACTAAACAACCAAAAGTAAACACACACTTTCAGTAAGTCAGGAATGACTCGGGTATTCATGGCACAAGAAGTTGGAAGGATTCTACATTTCTGAACCTTGGGTCTCCTACACCAGCCTGGAACACCTTGATTCAAGAATGTTACATGGTCAGGGGCACCTGGATGGCTCATTCGGTTAAGCTTCCCACTCTTGATTTCATCTCAGCTTGTGATCTCACAATTCGTGGGATTCAGCTGCTTGTCGGGATCTGCACTGATAGTGCAGAAAGGCTTGGGATTCTCTCTCTCCCTCTCTCTCTGCCCCTGTGCCTCTGTCTCTCTTGCAAAATAAATAAACAACAGCAACAATAAAAGAATGCTACGTGGGGAAAAAATAACCTTCTACCTTATTTGGGGGTTTCTGTAACAGCAACTAAGCTAGATAATATTGATTTATTTCGATAATAAAGAGTGTGAATATCTTGAGAACAAAGTTTTCATTTTGTATAACTCTCCTTTACACCCCTGTTCTCATATACTGTTCTTTACATTACAGGTGATAGGTATTTTCTTCAAGTATTTGAGCATGTTTTTTAAACGTTTATTTCCATTTCTTGTCAAAGTCATATGCATACTAGATTTACCTATCAAATAATACTATAAGTCTCATCATGGAAACAGCTGTCTTCTGTCTCAATCTTCCCATTCACCACTCCCATTTCCCAAAGCCAAACCCTTTTCAACTGTTTTCCTCTGGATTTTATCTCCATGTTTTTAAATAATATGTTTAGGAGCACCTGGGTGGCTCAGTTGGTTAAGCGTCTGACTTTGGCTCAGGTTACGATCTCATTGTTGGTGGGTTTGAGCTGCACGTTGGGCTCTGAGCTGACAGCTCAGAGCCTGAACCCTGCTTTGGATCCTGTGTCACCATCTCTCTCTGCCCCTCCCCCAATCATGCTCTATCTCTGCCTCTCTCTCAAAAATAAAGAAACATCAAAAATTAAAAAAAAATAATAATACGTTTATACTTTGTTTCTTGAATTTTCAGTTTTAGATAGTATCTACTGACTTCCAGCTTTGAAAGATGAGGACTTATTTTTTTATTTTATTTTATTTTATTTTATTTTATTTTATTTTATTTTATTTTATTTTATTTTATTTTTATTTTAGTAGTTTCAAACTTTTATGTAAATTCCAGTTGGTTAACATACAGTGTAGTATGAGTTTCAGGTGTAGAATTTAGTGATTCATCATTTACATACAACACCCAGTGCTCATCACAACTGCCCTCCTTAATACCCATCACCCATTTAGCCCACCCTTCCACCACCCCCCCCACCCCGCCAACCCTCAGTTTGCTCTCTGTAGTTAAAAGTCTGTTTTATGGTTTGCATCTCACTTTTTGCACCCCACCATGTTCATCTGTTTTGTTTCTTAAATTCCACATATGAGTGAAATCATATGGCATTTGTCTTTCTCTGATTTATTTCACTTAGCATAATACTCTCTAGCTCCAACCATGTCATTGCAAATGGCAAGATTTTATTATTTTTATGGCTGTATAATATTCCTCTGTGCGTGTGTGTGCTCTTTATCCATTCATCAGTTGATGGACATTTGGGCTCTTTCCATAATTTAGCTATTATTAATAATGCTGCTATAAACATCAGGGTGCATATATCCCTTTGAATCAGGATTTTTGTATCCTTTGGATAAATACCTAGTAGTACAATTGCTCTATTGTAGGGTAGTTCTATTTTTAACTTTTTTTTTTTTTAATTTTTTTTTTCAACTTTTTTTATTTATTTTTGGGACAGAGAGACAGAGCATGAACGGGGGAGGGGCAGAGAGAGAGGGAGACACAGAATCGGAAACAGGCTCCAGGCTCCGAGCCATCAGCCCAGAGCCTGATGCGGGGCTCGAACTCACGGACCGCGAGATCGTGACCTGGCTGAAGTCGGACGCTTAACTGACTGCGCCACCCAGGCGCCCCTATTTTTAACTTTTTGAGGAACCTCATACTGTTTTCCAGAGTGGCTGCACCAGTTTGCATTCCCACCAACAATGTAAGAGGGTTCCCCTTTCTCCACATCCTTGCCAATATCTATTTCCTGTGTTGCTAATTTTAACCATTCTGACAGGTGTGAGGTGATCATGTAGTTTTGCTTTGTATTTCTTTGATGATAAGTAATGAACATCTTTTCATGTGTCTGTTAGACATCTGTATGTCTTCTTTGGAAAAATGTCTGTTCATGTCTTCTGCTCATTTTTTAACTGGGTTATTTGTTTTTGGGGTGTTGAGTTTGATAAGTTCTTTATAGATTTTGGATACTAATCCTTTATCGGATACATCATTTGCAAATATCTTTTCCCATTCCAAAGGTTGCCTTTTAGTTTTGTTGATTTTGACTTTCACTGGGAAGAAGTTTTTTATTTTGATGAAGTCCCAATAGTTTATTTTTGTTTTTGTTTCCTTTGCCTCAGGAGACATATATAGAAAGAAGTTGCTATGGCTGATGTCAAAGAGGTTACTGCCTGTGTTATCCTCTAGAATTTTGATAGTTTCCTGTTTCACATTTAGGTCTTTCATTCACTTTGAATTTATTTGTGTATGGTGTAAGAAAGTGTTCCAGTTTTGTTCTTCTGCAAATTGCTATCCAGTTTTCCTAACACTCTTTGTTGAAGAGACTGTCTCTTTTCCATTGGATATTCTTTCCTGCTTTGTCAAATATTAGTTGACCATATGGTTGTGGGTCCATTTTGGGGGTTTTCTTCTGTGTTCAACTGATGTATGTGTCTGTTTTTATGCCAGTTCTTTGATACATACTTCTAACACACACACTCACACTCACACACACACACACACACACACACACACACTTGCACACAAGCATATACATACAGATGTCTTTCTCCTCATCTTCCTCACTTCTTTAATATATTTATATTGCTATTTTGGTTTAATTCAACATTAAGGGTTTACATTATTTTAAGATTATATTTTTCTATATTCCCAATAACACTGTCTATTCCATATACTTTCAAAAGTCTATCTACTTCTCATTGCGTACATGGCTAAAGCTCTGGCCCAAGGAATCCTCACCTCTTGCTAAATTATTTCAATAGCCCACTAAACAGTCTTACTGCTTCTGCCCTTGTCCACCTACAGATAGTTTTCAACAGAGCTGTCAGAGTGAGCTTTAAAACTCTTAAATCAGATTCTGGCAGTCCTCTGCTCAACAACTAATGGCTTACCATCCATTTAAGTAAAATCCAAAGCCCTTGAAATGATCTTTCAGATCTCAGGTGAAGAATTGGCCCCAGCCACCTCTCTAATCGCATGTCACTTTCTGTCATTCTCACCATTCTCTCCAAACCCCGCTGGCCTGCATGCCATTTCTCAAAAACGCCAAATGTGCTCTGCCTTGTGTCCTTATACTTATTCTTTTCTGGGAAGACTCTTACTTCAGATACCCCATGACTCAATCCCTCAGTTTCTTCTAGTTTCAGTATAAAAGTTATGTCCTGTGTAAAATATACCCCACGGTGCTCCTTTTCCTCCTTACCTTAAGTTTTCTCTGACCTATGATGTTTGTTCATTGTATGCAAACATGGTTGTAATTTCCATGATGATGACAAAATTGTCTATTTCATCCACTGTTCTATTTCCAGGGCCTAAAATAATGCCTGGCACACAATAGATGCTAATTACATATTTGTTGAATGAAATCAATGAATTGTTTATATGTGAGCCATATAATATACTACTGTTCACTTTGTTTCTTGTGCAACTGTTTGTCTGCCCTGGCATTAATGCTGCTTTTGTTTGCTGGATTGTGTGGTTTCTAAGTTAAGTTTCACTTAATCAACTTAGGCTAAATTATGCTGACGTAAAAAATAACCCCCAAATCCTAGTTGCTTATGACAACAAAGGTTTATTTCCTGTTCAGTTCTTTTTAACTTCAAATGGCTATTGGTCACCTCCAGGTTCATTTTTCTAGGATCTGGGATGAAGAAGCAGCCCTTATCTATAACCTGCTAGGAGACAGAAGAGAGAATGGAAAAATTACGTGATGTCTTTAAAACTTTGACATAGAATTGGCTATACTACTCTTGCCCTCATTCCACTGACCAATACAGGTCACATGGCCATCCCTGCTATCAGTAATGCAGAAAATATACTCCTCTCATAGAGAAGAGTGTAAGGGAAACCCAGTAAATATTGTTGAGTAAATAATGCTGTTATGGTACCATTCCTTCTTTCCCAACTGTCTTGTAGAATGACACCACACCTTTCAATATTATTAAACTCATAAGGTAACTTTCTTTTGGAGGCATCTCCATGGAGCATCTTTTCTCCAACGTAGCTTTCTTTTTCTCTAGTCCTTTTGGTATTCCTAATAGTTCACTAACACTCTAGGAATTTTCTTTCCCCTCTTTCTTTCACTTAATTCCTAGTTGCTAGCCCTTCTCCCTCTCGGTGTCCTCTTAATCTTTGTGAAGCACTATCTCCAGTTGTGTCCTTGACAGTAAGTTTTTGGCAACATTCACCTTTGGTTAATGTCTTTGTTTTATCTTCATATTTGATTATTTGTATCTCTAGGTTATAAGTCATTTTATCTAAGAATATTGTCTAAGAATTATACATCCTAGGCTATAAATGATTTTTCCAGAGCATTGTGAAGGCATTACTCTATCTAGTATCCAATGTTGTGCAACTGAGGCCATTCTACTACTAATGTTTGGAATGTTGTCCTCTCATCCCGGCCCCACAAACTTTCAGGACTTCTTTTTTCATCCTTGCTCTTTGGAAATGTCATGATAATGTACTCTAACCATCAGTTTTGTTCGGGAGTTAGAATCAAATATTCCTATATTTTCTAGATATTTCAAGTAGGAGTAGACTTAATACAGTGAGTTACAAGTTGCCACAACTAGGGAGTGAAGATGAGGAAGTGTAGTTCTCGCAAGAGGGCAGCGGTTATCAATCTCAGCTTCTTGTAGCACCAAAGTGGCTGGTTCTCAAGAGGAATTGCAAACTGTGTGGAAAACTTCACGTCTGGCAACATCTAGTAGCCTCTCCACCGCTGGTGCCTATGAATAATGGCTTTTCCTTCTTCTCTGCCTTCCAAAGCTGTTGTGAATGCTTCTTGTTGGTAACATTAACAGAAATCCTGAGGTAAGGGAGCATGGGAAACAGTTTTCAGGTTTTAGGCTAGGGATGACCTTAAAATAGCAAAGATGATCCTGTGTAGGCAAAGCTGCCTTGCTGTGGGTCTTTATTCTTCTGGCACTCGGTGGGCTTTTCCAGTCTGAAAACTTATGCCATAGGAAATTCTGTTGAATTCCTTATTTGATAATTTCTCCATTTCTTTGTTCTTGGTTATCTCTTTCAGAAATTCCTATTCATGAAATGATAAAATGAAAGTGCTTCAGTTTTTGAGCTTACTCTCCTCTTTTCCATTTTTTTGTGATACATTTTTTCGAAGATACTTAATTTTATTTTCTAACATTCTATTGAGTTTTCAAATTTTCAGGACATATATATATATCTGTATATCTGTATAGCTATATATATAATTCCCAAGAGCAATTTTACACTTTTAGACTCTTCCTCTTTTAAAAAGTAACATTTCCTGGGGTGCCTGGGTGGCTCAGTTGGTTAAGCATCCAGTCAATGTTTGATTTTGGCTCAGGTCATGACCCCAGGGTCATGGGATGGAGTCCCGTGTAAAGCCCCACTTTAAGCATAGAGCCTACTTAAGATTCTCTCTCCCTTTCTCTCTGCCCCTCTCCCCCACTCGTGCTCTCCTCTCTCTCTCTCTGTCTCAAAATTATTAAAATTTTGTTTCTGTTCCATGGGTTATCTCTGTTTTCCTCTTGTGGTTGTCTCTGGCATTATTTATTAATAATTATAAATCTCTACTTTATAAGCGTGTGGTAATATTGTGCCTTTAGACCATTATTATCGAATGGCCCCATGCAACTAGTTCAAGTGGATAGTAGTGAGCTGAAGGGATGTGGGTCAAGTCGGATCATGTAACTGCTCGTTCAAGGCCCTCTAGAGTTTTTCCCCTTCAATCTCTGGCATGGTGATTGGCCAGGTTTGAGATCGTGGTTGTTCTATAGGTTTAGGTTGCTGAGCAACTATAATGTGCAAATCCGGCCCAGCAACCTGTGGTGAGGACATGGCAGGAGTGTTATTTTATACCACTGGAATTTTCAGGTTGTTTGTTTCATAACATAAGGTCACCTGTCCTCACTAATTGGGATTTGTTTTGTCTGGTTAGTGTCTTCCGTCTTACAGAAACATGTCAACCAGCTGGGGATCCTTGGCCATCCTGTCATATTTCAGAGTAAGGCTCTGAAAAGGTAATACATACTTGGTGGATGGGAGCAGGCTTTCAACCAGGATAATTGCATGGAAGTCTATATATGCATGCCATAATTTGGGGACATGCTAGTGTTGCGAGAGGAATTCTCCAATATTCTACCTGGTGGTGATAGGGAGGAGGAGCCATAAACCTGGATTCCAGCTTCCTGAAGACTGAGGAGGGAAGGAAATTTGGAGTCTCCCTTTAGCATCAGTATTGACTCTGTTTTCCTCCAGGTCTTTTACCTCTTCCTTCCGATCTGACTTGTATCACAAAGTCTGGAGTCTACTTTAATTTCTCCAGAGAATAAACCTCCTCTCTCCCACTGGGCTTGGCAATGGGCTTGTTGTCTGAGTGCACCAAACAAGGAACAGGATATTGAGCTCTAATTTTTTGAAATACAGACTTTCAATTGGTCTATTTTGAGTTTTGCCCCTCATCCCAAATTTGTCTAAAATTACCTGGCACCTCAAAATCCAGGTACTCTTTTCTGCAGAAAATTTCAGCTTTCCATCTTTCAAAACATTATCCACATTTCTTGTTTGTTGTTATTTCCTCTTCAGTTCTCTTTGTCTTTGTGGCTTTATGCCAGCTGTATTCTGTTCCTACCACATTAGTGTTATTTGAGGAAGAAATGGAGATAACTGTACTCAATCTTACATTTCTAACCAGATGTCCCCCCAAAATGCATACTCTTGTTTAACATGACTGTTTTAGTCCACTTGAGCTGCAGTACTAAAACACCAGAGCCTGAGTAGCTTATAAACAGCCAAAATGTATTGTTTACTGTTCTGGAGGCTGCAAGTCCAAGATCAAGGTGCCAGATTTCTCGTTGTTTCCTCACATTGTGGAAAAGGTCTAGGGAGCTCCCTGGAGCCTCTTTTATATGGCACAAATCCTATTCTGGGATTTACCCTCATGACTTAAATACCTCCCAAAGGTGCCATCTACTAATATCACTTTGTGGGTTAGGATTTGAACATATGAATTTTGAGGGGACACAAACATTCAGACCACAGCAAAAATGTAAAGCTCCCACAAGTCTTCTAAAAAGTCAGACCCCAGTTGCAGTTTATGCCATCCAGCTGTTGGTACACCATGGTTTCCATGGCCAGACTATCAGACTACAGAGCAGAAGGAAAAGAGAAGGAAAAATGTCTCATTGGGTGACACTCTATGCCGGCACTTTGTTATGTAGTTCAATTTTTTAATTGAAATATCATTCCCGTGACCCTTTCAAAATATAAAATTTGGTGGTTTCTAGTATGTTCACAAAGTTGTGCAACCTGCTCTGTACTTTTTCATCTTATTAATCTGATCAATCTCAGTAGTAGCTATCATTAACATCATCTTTGTGATAAACGCACTAAATCAGGCTCATAGAGACTAAGTAGGTTGCCCAAAGCCTCACATGTATTTTAACAAAGGTTTACAGGACTTCAAAGTCTAAGCTTTCCCACTGCATCTTGCCACCCAATAAATGGTGATTTTTTTTTTACCATGTTCTTGATCATACCTGTGAACCCTGAGAAATTACTGTGTTAAACTCTCTCTATTCAGCTTGCTCATTCGTATGATGGAGAAGATCACAACGATCATCACACTTTCTCGTTTGTATTGAACTTTTTTTCTGAGCTCCTTCACATGTATTACCTAACTTGATTTAAATGGATATGATGGGAATTTAATATGAAATTCTAACCAAATGAAATGAAGCTCATATCTATGTAAATTAAATAAAAGATAACATAGCTTAATTAAATGTGAGAGGCTTGATCCAAAATTATGTTTTCATCTCTAATCCTGACGGTTCATAGGTCAGAGACCTTGTACTCTTTTAAGAAATTCATCTAAAACCAGGCTGATGGCAAAGAACTCTGATTCTGCTAGAAAGGCCTGGAATGTGGCAGAAAGTTGTCAGAATATAATACCCAGTGTCATCTCTTCTTTAATGGTAACTTTTACACACATTTTACAGATAATCCCCTGATATTGTCCTCCAAGAGATTCATTTCAAAACTTCATGTTCATTCGTTAATACGTGTTGTAGAGGAAAGAGCACATAATCCCATGCTCTTGTGAAATGTACTGCTATTGTCCACACATATTGCAGCCATGGTAACAGGAATGAGAGGCAGCAATATTGTATTTCATGTACTTGACCTATGGTCCTCTTTCTCTTTGGTTGGGTGCTTGTGCTATCAATATCAAAAATGTCTGCTAGAAGGAATGAGAAACACTCCCATTCCCCTACACCTCAAAATAAATGACTAGAGTAAATATTACTAATGAAAACAGAGCATTTACTGCTTTAAGTAAGCTTACAATAGAAAATCAAAATGATCAATGCAAAGCAGTGGCTATCAAATGTTGTCTTCAAAGCAGCAGCATCAGTATCATCTGGGAACTTGCTAAAAATGGAAATTCATGGCTGGACTCCTGACCTACTGAATCAGGAGCTATGGGGTTGGGGGTCCAGCACTCTAATTTGACAGGCCTTCTACCCTGCTGCTGCTAATGTCTGGTGAAGTTTGAGACCTGTGCTATAATGATTAACAGAAAAAAAATAATCACAATGAGATCACAATATACTCAAATTATTTTTGAGCAGTGTTCTATAGTACAATCATAAGATAATTAAGCCTGAATGGAATTCCAGGACACATTTGGTCCCGGTCTTTGTATCCTGTCGGGTGATACCTAAACAAGAGAGAACATGTCTATTCTCTTACTGAGGTACAGGAATGGAGAGTCTTTCATTGCGGTCATTTCTATTTCACACTACTAGCTATCATGAAGATTAGAAAAATCTGGTAGGATCCAACTATGACTCAAAGAATGGTATCCATCAGACAAAAATCAGAGGGAAGACAGCAAAGTTGCTAATTGTGAACTGTGTTTTATGATATGAGAATCAATAACTTCTTCCTCAAGTCTGGCTACTCTCTTTATTCTCTGGGAGACAGGAGCCTTATTTTGGAAATTTTCTAAATGGATATAGATTGATTGTCCTTATTGTAATAGTTGACGAAGTGAAACACTGGTGCCTCCAAACGAAGCTTTCTGAGAGCTAATGCACATTGCACACCATATCAGACTTATTTAATGTACTTGTTTAACTTAAAACATAAAATAATATTCTTTATTATATCTTTGGAAAACAAAGAAAAGCAAATGAAAAGTAAGTTACTTGTAAAGCCCCCTGAGTTAACCAGCATTAGTATTCTCTACATAGTCTTCCAGTCTTTTATCTGTGCATCGTGGTTCTAGGGTACTTGTAATTTTGTACTTTCTGCTTAATTAACCCAGTTTATATATCACAAATACTTTATGTCATTAAGAAACCTTCATAATCATTGCTTAATATAATCGCATAATATGCCAACATATAGATATACCATGATTTATCTATGTTTTTATAATTTGGGGAATTAGAACTATTTCCATTCTTTTCTTTTTTAAACTTAACTCTTCAATAAAAATCTTTGCACATAAGGCTATGTCTAAACTGCTGGTCATTTTCATCGAGTATTTTCCCAAAACTGGAATTAGGAGGCCTTAATGCCATGACTATTTTAAAGCATTTGGTACTTTTTGCCAATTTTCCCCCAACAATGTTGTATTAATTTCTCTACCCACCAGCAGATCTTAAGATCTGTCTCATTTCACCTTCACCAGCAAGGTTTTCATTTTGTTTTAACTATAGGTGAAATATGCTATTTCATTATTATGTTAATTTGCATTTATTTCATTACTAATTAAGTAGAACATATATTCCAATGTTCATTTATTTGTATTTGCTCTTTTTAGAATTCCTTGCTTGTGCTCTCCATGTTGTTAGAGTCTGAGCACTTTTCTTATTGATTTTATAAACTTTTTCAAGAGTTTTTTTCTCTATTAAGAGTATTGAGATTTGAATCTACATTAAACAGCACATTAAATAATAAAAAATGGAAGTAGTCAAATATAAGCCCGGGCAAAATTCAATGTAAAGGTTTGTTTATAATGAGTGTCTTCCCTAGAGTGCTTGGTGGACAGCTCACCGAACCTTATGTGCTCAACTTGAAACATCTGGTCACCTGCAAATACGCCTCTCCTACAACCTCTGCTATAATCCTCCTGGATCCATCACTTTTGCTTCTCTCTAGTCTAAGCCATCATCAACCATCACCTGGATTATTGCAAGCATCTCCTGATTCCTGGAATTATAACGGACTCCAATCTAATGGAAGTCTGATTATATTCCCTATCCCTTCTCAAGCTTAAACCTTGAGGTGGATTCAGTGCCTACCTGTAGATTAACTTGATGTCTACCTACTGTGCTTAGTACATGACTCGTGTCTCTGTTCTCAAGCTTCATTCAGTACCGTGTTTCCCCCTCCCGTCTTTGCTTCACCCACACAGTTTGAGTTTCTTTGAGTTCCTGTAAATCACCATCCTTTCTTCAATTGCAGGATTTTGCCCAGGCTCTTTTGTCTTCCAGAAACATTTATTTATGCCTCCCCTCCCACCACATTCCCTTTATCTAGTTAACTTGTGGTCTTTTACAACTTTGAGGTTTCTGCTCAATTTTTTTCATTACAATTCCCCACTGCACCCTACCCTCAACCATCTAGGTTAGATTTTTTGTGCATTCATAAATCTGTGCATGCATTATGTGCATTCATAAATCTGTGTTCCACTGCATTGTAGCACTCTTCTGATTGCAATTATACATTAATTACTATGAATTTGATTAATGCCTGTCTTCCTCACTATAGGGGCTAACTTTTTGTCTTCCTGAGAAGAGGTAGTTTTACAACTTGGAGCTAGGTGTCAACTGAAGTTAAACTCCTACCCTCCCAAGGACTGGGAGACAGGGGTGCTATCTTCCTTGATAATTACAAGTCAAAGCAATGGCTCCTTGAGAAGGACATTCCTGTCTTACAGAATTGGCAAAAGGCAATTAATAATTAATTAATCATTGGAGAAAGAGAGAGTGAGCATGAGCAGGGGAAGGGGAGAGGAAGAGGGAGAGAGAGAATCTCAAGCAGGCTCCCCATCCAGCTTGGAGCCCAACCCAGGGCTTGATCTCACAACTGTGAGATCATGACCTGAGCTGAAATCAAGAGTTGGATGCTTAATGGACTGAGCCAGGTGCCCCAGCAAGAGGCTTTTAAAAGATTTACATCTCAAAGGGACAAAGAAAGAATTCACAAGTTTTCTAAGGTAAATATTGGAAGAAAAGAGAGGCCAGAGGTATAGTCAAAAACTGTTTAAACTTAGAGCGGCATTAAGGCTGTTCTGGTCACTCCCCAGGTGCAAGTTCCCTACCTTCTACTCAGGATGCTTGAAGGAGACCAGGGCTGCTGATAGGGAAGGTTCCCAAGAGAAGGTTCAGTGGAGTTGAGGGTGTGGGCCTGGATCTGTGCTGGAAGACTGCTTTATCTTCCGAGACTCTTCTACTCTGCTCCAGGGTGACTGAATCTTCTCACCTTCCAGCAAACTCCTTCTCCTTCCTTTCATTTTCACTTCATCGTTCTCCTCTTCTGACCTTCTCTAGTATCTTGGAAGTGCTTTTGTTTCTGTTGTTGTTTGTTTGTTTTTGTTTTTTAAAGAACCTCTTAAAATAGTTCCAAGAAGAGAATCTTTGTCTTGAATTTAGGTCCACCATCTCTCTGAATCTTGTTATGACTTCAGTAAAAGCTGGAGAGAGGGAAAAAAAAGACTCTCTGGGTACCAGAGAGAGAGAGAGAGAGCAAAAGGAATTAGAAACATCACATATAAACCGATTAATACTTTGAGATATAATCCTGCCTCACAGTAAAGCCCTGTTAGGACCCTTTGTGGGTCCACCTGTTCCAAACAGGCTCCTTGTCCAAAGGTGGCACTGGATCTGTGGAGATTCTTCTTCCTTATAACCTGTACACTGTGAATTTCCACCCATCTTTTAGATAATCCCACTCCCTACCTCCAAAGTATGTTCTTAACCCAGAACTAACTCCATTCTTCTCCCAAATATCAAATATTTATTGACCACTGAGGATACCCACAGCAACAAACAAGACAAAGCCAACCAAACAAAAACTTCCCACTTTCACAAAACTTTTATTTTAGTGGGGAGACACTGATAATAAAATAACAAGTTAAATGGTATAGTATAGCACAAGTTAAGAAGGGCTGTAAAAAACCTAAGTCAGGGGAAAAGGTGGAAGAGTGAAAAGAGGGAATAACCATTTTAAGCAGAAGGCAGTCGTGCTGGGTCTGCTGGAGACGATACAGTTGAGCAGAACTTGAAAGATTTGGGTAACAGGGGAAGAGCGCTCTAGGCAGAGAGAACAGTGCCGTGGGAAGTTTTGCAAACTCAGCACTGTTGACATCTGGGGCTAGATCACTGTTGTGGGGGGCTGTCTATAGGATGTTTAGCTGCATCTCTGGCCTCTACCACCAGATATGGTGACCAAAAATGACTCTAGACATGGCCAAATGTTTCCGGTGGAGGTGGGCAAGTAGTCCCTGGTTGTAACTGCTGATTTAAGGCAAAGGTGCTGAGGCAGGAGTTTGCTGAAGTCAGGATAACCTTTCCTTTTATCCTCTCAATTGCATATGACTTATAACTGATGCCCAACGTGTGTGTTATAGTAACTGGAACATTTTGGGCCTTAATAAACATTTCCTGACTTAATCTTCTCTGAGCCTCTTCCAATTTCTCCATCATCATCTAGAGAAGAAAAAACAACCTGAATATTGTAATGTCTTTTCTTTTTAACTAATAAAGGGATTAGTTCCTGGTTCTTATGGATCACAATAGTCTTATGTATCAGTCTCTCTAGTCTCCCGGGAGGCCAGGGTTGGGTTTATTCTCTCTCTTCATCCTGTTTAACTCAGTCTAAACACACTCTTCTTTCTCCTCTCTTCATTGCTTTTTGTTATTGTTCCTCCTCCTCCTCCTCCTCCTCCTCCTCCTCCTTTATTTTTCAGTTCCCTTAAACTTTCTTGTTAGGCCTCACCTAGTGAGACCTCTGGAGCTTCTCTTCAGAGTAAGATCAGCCCAGGAAGTCCCAGCAGACTTTAAAAACTTTGCAAAGATGATAGAGAGGTGAGAAGGAGGAAGTGAGAGAAGAAAAGATGAAACAGAGAGAGACAGAGAGAAGAGATTATGTATACAATTTAAGCCATTATCATAAATAATTGAGAAGTAATTGACACCGTTTGTATTGGATATAACGCTGGTAGCCTATTTTTAATTTTCACTATGATGATTAACTTGGATTGACTCATTTATTTATTTATCTGATTTTTAGCTCAGACCCCTGCTTATTAGCAATGTGCAGTTACTTTTATTATCTGGCAATAATAAACCAATAAGCAGTAACATCCTTGCCTGAAGTAATAAATCTCTGAACTCCCTAACATTTTAGTTTTAATTTTTCTATTAAACTTACCACTCACTCTCTTTTATAATAATTATTGGAATATGTATCTTCTCTCTTCTGCTACATTCTATGAAGACAGGACCTTTATTTTACATACCTTTATATAAACCTACATAAATCACCAACAGCACCTAGTTTCCTCAAAATTCCACATTCTCAGGAAACAAAAGAAGAATAACATCAAGCAGAAACTTGCATTTCCCGATCACAAACCATCCCCTTAAATATATTTTGATCCAAGTCCTTCCTTCCCTGCTTTCTGATCTCAGTGGAATAGCTGCCATTTTCCTATCCAAGGCTAATTATACTTCCCCTGCCTGCCCTGTCTTTCCCACCTCTCAGTAGACACCTCTTCATAATGTATTCCTTCCCTCTCTTTTGTATTTTTACCTCTATCTCTTTATAGGCTTATTAAAGGTATAAAATACTCAACTCTCTCCAAACTTTAAAATAAGGGGGGAGAGAAGAAGAGAGAAGAGGAAGTTAGAAAGAGGAAGGTAGAAAGAGGGTCTGGAGCAGAAGGTCTCTACCCCTTGGTATCTTGTACCCAGACAACCTTTTGGCTCTAAAACACAATGTGTTTTGTCTTCAGGTTCTTTACTTTCTGAATGTCCTCCCTACTAACCTCACTTAATTGCTATTCAATCCTGGAAACTCAGACTAAGTCATTTCTCTCAAGAAGTCTTCTTTGATACTTCCAGGGTCAGTTAAGTATCCCTCCACTGTGTCCACATAATAATTACCATATGATACTTTTATTGCTGCTTGATTGTCTCCTGCACTAGACAAGTTGATAACAAAAATTATATACTTCAGTTCTGTCTCCTTGTATGAATGAGGGAACAAATGATAACTACGTAATACACATTTGTGGAATGGAAAGTATTATTCCCACATGGTTTGACTTTGTAATAATGTAGTATTTCATTTTAATAAAAAGGATATAACTGAACACTACAAGTGTTCATTTCTAAGTTCCATGTTTTGAAAATAAGTTTTATAACATGTTTACTTTTACAACAAAAATGAAATGTTTTCCTTGTGAAATAGTCACACATAAAGAAATGTTTCCTATATCCCTGTCCTAATTGATTGCCACTCTCCAAAAGAAACCACTGCTAACAATCTTTTTAGGCAGACATACATGGATAGAACTTTAGTTTTAAATATGACAGACCGGTTTGGAGTATTTAATTTTTTTTTTTTTTAACAAACAGTATTTTCCTTAAAAATTTTCCTTAAAAAACACTCTTGCCTATTACTCCACTCCTAGTACATCTTCAATCACTGCCCCAACTACCAGCAGTGAGGGCAGTCCTCAGACTCACATTTTCCTGGCATGACTATACTACACAAAAACACAGTAAAATAAGTTGGGCAGGATATCAAAGAGGTGGATTAGAGCAGGATTTCCCAACCTCAGAACCAATGAAATTTTGGACTGGATAATTCCTCAGTGTGAAGGCTTTCCTATGCATTGTAGGATGTTAACAGCACCCGAAGCCTTTCCTCACTAGATGCCAGTAACATCCCCAGTTGTAACAACCAAAAATTTCTCTAGATATTGGCAAATATCCCTCGGGAGGCAAACGCACCCTTGGATGAGAACCACCAGTTACAATAGTGGTTATCATTGCCTGCTGCTACTCATAATGTGCGATGCCACATGTCTCTTGCCTTTGGATATGCCAGGGGTTGTTCATGATCTCGTTCATGGCTATAGCTATAAACATACAGGTATGGAAAAAATATATATTAATTATATTATATATAGAATATATAATTTATTATATATAAATAAATAATATATAATACATATTATATATAACAAATAAATAATATATAGTATATAAAGTATTATATTATACCTATTTTATATATAACTCAGATGGCAAGTGAATAAGAGTGAACTGGCGGCAGGAACTACAGTCAAAATCATGCTCCAAGAGGGTCTGGTTAGGAGCCATAGCTGACATCAGTACTCTCGCTATGGATACCCCTGCCCTAGGTTGGGAATTTTCATTTGTACTTTTGTCTGCTCTGGAGACAAAGTCCAGGGTAGGGAAGCATTCGAAGGGCTGGTATTTGTCCAGTAGCTTCTGTTTTATCTTCTAAGAAGTGAAAGATAAGAAACAATCTGCTCTCTTTGGTCTCAGATTGGGTATTTTTTTAACTCAAAATTATATGTGTTCATAACACAATCCCTCTGTGGTTCACTTTGGTGGTTCTTTAGAATTTTCTGCTCCTTTTCTCTGGACTTCCTTCTCATTACTCTCCCCTCACCATGCCCTCTAGGTCTTTTCTACCTCCTGACTTGCCCTCAGGGTAGTGGCTACATCTGGAGGAGTATCCAGATCCTTGGGTCTCTGAGTGGTGACTTCATGCTCTATCCTGAAGGCCAGCATTGAGACTTAGTGACTGTATATTGAAGAAAAAGGCCCTAAATCTTCTCTAACCTTCAAAGTGAAGCAACTACAAGTTTTCTCTTGCCAATATTGAGTTCAATGCAATCAATAGGGTTTCTTCAATGAGTTATTGTATGAAAAGGATGCCATTTTTAAATTGTCGTATCAAATATTCTCTCCTCACCTAGAGGGAAGGTGTTAAGGGAATGCTGAGGAAGGAATAAAGAAAGGGAAGAGGGGAAGAAAAAATATATATGTATATATACATGCATACATATATATTGGGCAAAAAAGTAATTCACATCAACAGAAATGATAAGCTTCATGATCATCATCTTTGGGAAATATGTTTGACACATATTTCAGTCATCACCAAGGAAAGTCTGTAATAAAGAGCAAAAGCATGCTGGAACAAGAGTTCAGATTCCCTTGGACCATGGCTCCCTTCCAAAAGCTGAATATTAATATAATCAATGACTTCTGTTAAAAAGCAAAAATTCTCTTCAAATTATGCTAAATTCATTATGGCTATGATTAGACATTGGGTTGGTTCTTGAGCCAAAATGCATCAAACACTGCAAAAACACTGCATTTCCGACCCTATGTGCCTATGCTAGGCACTGGTCTTGTGAAAAAGTGGTCTCTGCTCTCATGATCTAGGATCATAATGTACATAATAACACATGCAATTCTGATAGATCCCATGGCTGACAGGTCCAGGGTGTAGTGGGGGCACAAAAGATGATTGGGAGGGGAGATTAGGCTTCCTAGTGAAAGTATTATTTGAATTAGTTCTTGAAATAGAATTTAAAAAATAGCTTTATTGTGGTATAATTTACCTATCACAAAATCCACTCATTTTTAAGAGCCCAATTCAACAAATTTAGTAAATTTCTGAGTAATACCACCATCACCACAATCCCTTGTGCCCAATTGGAGTTCCTTCCCTTTCCCAGCCCAGCCCCTGGCTGCCAGTAATCTACTGTCCACGTTTACAGATTTCCTTCTTCTGGATAGTCCATATAAATGGAATTATAAAATAGTCTTTATAGTGTCTGTCTTTAGTGTCTTTAGTGTCTGTCTTCCATCACTTAGCACAATGTTTTTGAGGTTACTTCATGTTATAGCATACATCAGGATTCTTTTCCTTTTTACTGCTGAAAAGTACTCTGTCATATGGATGTTTTGTTTTTGTTTTTCCATTCACTGATTGATTGACATTGGGTTGTTTTAATTCTAGGCTATTATGAATAACACTGCTTTGAACATTCATGAACAAATCTATTTGTTGATATACTGCAGAGGAGTTAGGCCAACCCTGAAGTTTAAAGGGAGTACTATCCTCCACAAGATGGCCTCCTTTGCCTTATGGTTCTTGTGAGTCAGGAGAATCTTCACAGGAGGAAATGTGTTTGAGAGAAAAAGATAAGGCCTTATTTACTACATAATTATATCCTATTTCCTCTTTGTTTTGGATTTAAGAACTAATCCCTCCTTTATCTAGACAAACAACCTCCATATACTTTGGAAGAAAATGTTTAGTCTTACCATGGAACAGAAAAGACTGGGGTAAAATGTTATATAGCTGTATGGAATGGATTTCAAATTTAATAGGATACGATATTTTAGAGAATCTCATTTTGTGTACATGGTAAATAGAGTAGGTATCCTGTAGTTTAATAACTCTATAATGTTAGCTACAATACATCAATGTTTTGGCTGTAGAACACTTTTAGGTCTCCAAGGGCTCATTTAATGGGATAAAGTTAAGGTGAAAGAGTATTCTATCATAGTGATGTTGCTTTAATGCAATCAAGCCAGGGTCAACTTATTCTTACGGCAGGCACATTTACCAGAGGGCTTACAAATCCATAAGAGTAGTCCATTTTTCTAAAGCATATTTTATATTAAAACTAAGTTGCATAGATCACGAATGAGAATGCCCAAACCTCATAAATTCTTAAGATTAAGCATGAAGCTCTAAAGACAATTCACAACTTCAGTAGAAAGTTTTCGGACTAAGTGTGAGGGATACATATTTATTCCCTTCTGTTGCTGTTATTAAAGTTTAAAATTTTTGAGAAGCTCTTTCCTATACGTCTCTGTGTATCTGTTTTGCCCATACCTCCACAATTTAAGTGGGGACAGTGGTTTTCCCTCCTCTTGTTGGATAAATAAAGCTCAACGGCTACAGCACAAAATAGCAGCCTTGTGACCTGACTGATTTAGGACAACTTTCTCTAACTCCAAAGAATTAAACCTAGGCAAAGAAATTCACTATTCTCACTGGGAGTAAAGATTTTCATTCACACCTGGGAACATGCTCCCTCTGTATAGTGATGACCCTCCTTTCATTGCTTTCCTAGTTAGACCAAAAAATACTCCAGATATTACCTACAATTATGTTCAGCTTTGCATCATGAAAGAAAGAAAGAAAGAAAGAAAGAAAGAAAGAAAGAAAGAAAGAAAGAAAGAAAGAAAGAAAGAAAGAAAGAGGAAAAAAGGTAATTAACAGCTTACGATGGATGGGATGTGTGACAGAACCAAAGAGGACACCAAATAAATCGCCACAGCTCCCTCTTCTTTCATAAACCTTCCTAAGAATTCACTCCTTTGTTAGAGTGAACCCGAGTGAGCACATGTGTTCATCGTATTTATCTCTTGTAATGTTAAAATTCTAATATTTTGCATACTTTATTTGTAACAGATTTACTGAGTGCATTCTAAGTGCCAAGCACTATCTTCAGGCCTGAAAATGCATGACTATCTTTTCATTCAACTAAGGACTGAAAGGGTCTTTTGACTTGAATATTGAAAGTTGCTTGTTGTTCTTAAAAAGGGGACCGCCAGTGGAGGGGTGAGAAGTGGGATTGTAGTAGGTTGGAGCAGATGGGGAATGCGGACTAGTAGTTCCAGAAAGTTAATTGAGAAGGAAAGGTAATATATGTGACAGTAGCTAGATGATGATATTAGAGAAACAGTGAGAGTTTGTAAATCCTCCCATCCCAAGATTAGAGAGATTGAGGTGTATGCATTGTGTTTAGAGAAAAATAACAGAAAATGTGGGAAAAAATAGAATTATGGCCAGAAATGTAGGGACTGAGTTTGAAATGAACCTCTGGGTGGGAATAAAGGATAATGTTTTTGCATGTTGCAGATGGTCTTCTACTGGATGATGAGGGTAGATGGGTCAAGGACAGAAATCTTAACACACAAAGAACTCTAAGATTCAGAAAACTGATTTCTGCTCTCTGTTTTATGTTACCAGTACAAATGCTTTGTGGAAGAGGTAAAAATCTAAAAAACCATAAACAAGTAAATTAATATACAAAAATATGTGATCTAGACATATCATTTAAATTATCTGGGCTTTAATTTTCTCATCTATAAAATTAGGGGCCAGATTAGTTTCTAAGATCCCTTGTAATTCCAGAATTCTAGTCAATGGGAATTTTAAGGGAGGTTAATATAAAGACCAAATAGTATTATACATATGGCCCAGGGACTTGATAAATATGAGGTTCTGTCATCATTACCTCTTACACTGAGTTACGCTTATTATAATTCTTCCTGTTTAATAACTTTTCTCATTCAGATTACAAATGAGTTGGTAGAGTTAATGTGTTTAATGGCCTTAAGTAAACGGCACCATGTAAATAAAATATAATTATTAATACAATTAGGAATTACAATGCTATTTCTAGATCAGTTACCCAAGTTTACAAGCACCTCTTCCAGGAAATTATAAACACATTATTTAACTGCAATTAAGCTTGACAAATAGACCTGGCCTATATTGTTCCCAGAATGACAAGGTAATTGCCTCAAAATGTTAATATTTAATAACTGTTCACACTTGACAAAGCTGGTTCAAAACCTACTCAATTTACTGCGACTACTTAGAACAAAAGAATAAAATAAAACACACTTTTCTTTTTTTTCTAGATGGGGAGAAAAAAGGGTTAGTGAAGGTGTGGAAAAAACAAAAGCAATTAAAGTTTCTCTGTCCTTATATTCACCCAAATAGTGGCTCATGATGGAGGCACTCAGCACAGCCTGAAGCAATGTGACACCAAGCTTTCACGTCTCCCAACACTTCCAAACCCAGCCTTTACCAGCCTTCCTCCTGCTCCACCTGTCCTCCTTCCAGATCTATTGTTTCTTTTCCTTCAATTTCTGGGCCCTCTTGGCCACGTAGATCTCTCAAATGATCTCACGTTTCTCAATTCTTTCCTCTCGCCCCACAGGCCCCCATTTACTTATAGTTCTATTACCTACAGAGAAAACGACGCTGCCTCCCAGACCCAGGTCTAAATCTGTGGGACAATCTGTTTGCCCCACCAAACACAGGACAGGAATCCAATGCTTCTCTGTCATCACAACTACCTTAAGGGCAAGATCACCCAGTTCATATGCAGCTGCCAGATTTTAACCTCCAAGGACTTGATAGGGAACATGAGGGGAGAAACACTTGGGGGGGAAGGAATGATAAGGGCATTTTAGAAAGGCATCATCCATATTGAATCCAACAAAATAAAACAGGGTAAAAAGAATATAAGAGTTCATTGTAAATTGTCAAATGCTATTTAGAAGAAAGAACAGTATTGCTCTAAATGATGACATGACAGGAATAGTTATACTTTTAGGTCTCTGTCAATTGCATTTCCAAAGATGGTAAGAGATTTCTTTTTATAAAATGTTACTGTCAGAACAGTTCTTTATTGCGTTTGCAGGAAAACAGTTATGCTCTTTTTCATATATATCAAGCTCTGTGTTAGATACAGGGGAACTAATAACATTAAATCTACCCTTAAAGAATATATGGCCTAATAAGAAATAATTATAGGTTATAATGGGAGTACTTAGGAAAGGATGGTCATACATTCAACAAATATTTATTATGCATATTTTATCACCATCTGATATATATGAGATTTTTATTTTTCATCTCCTACTAGTATGTGAGCTTCATAAAGGTAGAACTCTTGTCTAGATTGTTCAAAGTACTTGGCACAAATTAGACACTCAAAAATTTTTGGTAAGTCAATAGATGAATGAGTTTTCTATGAGCCTGACATGGTCCTATGTGCTGGGTCTACCATTATGAATAAAAGAGATAAATTTTGCCTTCAGAGATCTTGAAATATATCAAGGTAAAGAGATATTAAATCAGTAACTTTATTAATATATAATTGAAGCAAAGTGATAGGAAGTATTGCACAGTTCTATCTGAACTTGAAGGACAGAATATTCAAAAAGGATAGGGAAGAGATACAGCCTGGAGCTGTCTTCTTCTTCTTCTTCTGTTTTTTTAATGTTTCTTTATTTTGATAGAGACAGAGAGAGAGAGAGAGAGAGAGAGAGAGAGAGAGAGAGAGAGAGAATGGGGGAGAGGGACAGAGGAGGTGAGAGAATCTTAAGCAGGTTCCACACTCAGCATGGAGCCCTAGGAGGGGCTAGATCCCACAACCCTGGGATCATGACCTGAGGCAAAATCAAGAATGGGATGCTCAACAGACTGAGCCACCCAGGCATCCCTATATATGCATTTTCAACTGCACAGGGGTCTGTGCCTCTAACTCCTGCATTATTCAAGGGTCAACTGAAAAAGGAAACTCAGGAGTTTTTGTGTCACTTCCGTACTCTGGTTTCTCATAAACATTACCTGAGGAGGGATTCTAGAAACAGGGCTACCCAGGCCTAATTCTTAGAGTCTGGTTAAACTGTACATGGGTGCAGCCTGTGTTTGTGTTTTTTTTCTTTTCTTGAGAGAGAGAGAGAGAGAGAGAGAAGAGAAGAGAGGGGTGGGGGGTGGGGAGAGAGAGATTGAGAGAGAGGGAGAGGTTAAGTAGGCTCCACATTCAGCACAGAACCCGGTGTGGGGCTTAAAGCAAGGCTTGATCCCATGACCCATGATCCCATGACCTGAGTAAATCAACACCCCAGTAGTCAACTGACTGAGACACTCAGGTACCCCTGTTTGTGTATTTTTTAAAAGTTTGCCAGGTAAGGGGTGCCTGGGTGGCTCAGTGGGTTGAGCATCCGACTCTTGATTCCTTTTGGCTCAGGTCATGATCTCACAGTTTGTGAGTTTGAGCCTGGTATTAGGCTCCATGCTGACAGTGCAGAGCTTGCTTGGGACTCTCTCTCCCTCTCTGCCCCCCCCCCAAATAAATTAAAACATAAATAAATAAAAGCTTACCAGGTAATGCTGACTTTCAGCCAAGGTTGAGAGCTTTGGACCTGAAGGAAATGAAAGTTCTATTTTATGCTGAACCGCTCACTCCTATCTGGGTCCCAAGCATGAAATGACATTTGGGACTACTGCCTCCTTAAAGAGTAAGGAGTACTGTGTACCCAGGTGTTACAAAGATGTGAGGACTTGCACGACGCTGTCTGCCAGGAAAGAAAGAGGCCATCTTGGCATGACTTGATCTTAAAGCCATTTGAGTTCCTTCCTTAGACTTTGTCTCTACTTTTACCTGATGTTTATGCAATTTAAATTTAGTTTAGGATTCTTAAGGAGTATTCTAAAATGGTGATTTTCAAACTATATTCTGTAGAATTCTGGGATCCCTGGTGGTGTCTCAAAGGTCACTTTAGGGAACAGGTAGGGTAGGCGGAAGTTCGGCAGAAAGTCTGTGGACCACCTTCCCTTTAACCTAAGCACTCCCACTCCACTTTGCTGTATGAGTGTGTGTGGGGGACAGAGAGAGAGAGAGAGAGAGAGAGAGAGAGATACTTTCCTTTAAAAAAAAGGATGGCTTTGCAACTTCAAAAAATATGTGAAAAGCACGGTTTCAGAATAACTGAAATAGAATTGTGCTCCTAAATAATTAGTATTTACATCTCTAATCTCAGAAGCCTCAAATATTTAACACACGAACTTTTGAGCTACTGGTAGATAGAAAAAGGAAAAAGAGAAACTTTTCCTTTGGCATAGTGATACCACCGAGGTTTAATTAACTCTCCAAACATTTTCTTTGTTAGAAAGGTGGTTACTAGGCGTGCCTGGGTGGCTCAGTTGGTTAAGTGTCCACCTTTTGATTTCGGCTCAGGTCATGATCTCACGTTCATGGGTTTGAGCAGAGCCCGCTTGAGATTCTCTCTCTCTCCCCCTCTCTCCACCTCTCTCCCACTCATGCTCTCTCTCTCTCAAAATAAATAAATGTTAACAAAAAAGAAAGGAAGGGAGGGAGGGAGGAAGGAAGGAAGGCCCCAGAGTATTGACATTTTATAGAGGCTTCCTCACATAGGCATGATCAATCATTAATTCCATTTCTAGTCCCTCTCCCTTCCCTGGAGGATGGGGAGGTAAGGCTGAAAATTCCAAAGCTTCTAATTATGACTTGGTCTTTCTGTTGACCAGCTCCCATTCAGAAGTGCCTCATTAGAACAAAAGATGCTCCTAGTGTTTCTAGAAACTTAACAAGGGTTTCAGGAGCTCTTTGTCAAGAACCAGGATTAAAGACCAAATATTAGAACAGAAGATGCTGGGAGTGCCTGGGTGGCTCAGTCAGTTGAGTATCGGACTTTGGCTCAGGTCATGATCTCACATTTCGTGAGTTTGAGTCTTGCATTGGGCTCTGTGCTGACAGCTCAGAGCCTGGAGGCTGCTTTGGATTCTGTGTCTCTGTCCCTCTCTTCCCCTTCCCCACTCACACTCCGTCTCTCTGTCTCTCTCAAAAATAAATAAACATTAACAAATTTTTAAAAAATGAACAGAAGATGTTCCTATTATTCTTATAACTTAGGAAATTACAAGGAGTTTAGGAGCTCTGTGCCAAGAACTCAAAGTAGAGATCAATATATATATATATATATATATATTTTTCTATTTTCCTACTATACCTACACACACACACACACACACACACACACACACACACACACACATATCAGAAAGATATTAAGTGTTTGATATATATATTTATAATGTTAAAAATATTGACAATGGTTTATGTGACTAAGGTAAAGATATATTTAATAAAATTTATTTACAAACTATTAGTTACTGTGAGGAATACCAGTAGTCAGTAGTCAAGGAAAAAACTTAGAATTGCTTGAATTTCTCCTGTGAAAGGAGTAATGGCCACTCAATAGAGTAAAAACCCAAATCATTTGTCACAGGACTGGCAAATTGAAGTAAGTAAAAAAGTACAAATAGCTGAAAGTTCTTAGATAGGCATTAGGGCTGAGCTGACCAGACAGGCACAAGCCCTGCACAAGGACCCTAAGGGGGTTTCTCTGTCGCAGTAACAAAGAAAGGAAACTGGAAGGGAAAATAGGAAGTGGCAGGTGGTAAGAGGAACATTAAGGAAAGTCTAAATCACTGAGCTAAATAGTGAACAGGGAATATATATAAGGTGTAGTTTAAGGAGAGGAATTGCACTGAAATGCTGAAAATTGCTGCCACCTCCTGGGCATTGCTTTTCAACTGCATGTTGCCATGGTCACTTTTATTCTATAAAATAGATGCTTCCATTAAATAGAATAATGAAAAAAAAAAACAGGGCTGATTTTGCTGTGCTTGCACACAATGCTGATGTTAAGGGAGAAGAAGTGAATCTCTTCCAAGATCAGATAACAGGTATCTGCCATTTTCAGGGGCACAGAAAGTAACATAGTAAATGTCTGTTTAATTACTGAAGGAAAACAGAGCAGGCTTGTAGGGTGGTTCACAAAGCTGTCGGTTAGGTTGGAAAGATAATGCAAATAATACTGAAATAAATTTGATAAAAATATTTGACATGTGGTTGCAAATAGGTGAAACCTATTTTCTAAGAAGAAATTGTTGACTGAAAATCCAATGTGATTGCTTCTTGAAATGTTTTGGAACATTAAAAATTTTTTTTAATGTTTATTTATTTTTGAGAGAGAGGGAAAGAGCATGAGTGGGGGAGGGGCAGAGAGAGAGAGAGACACACACACACAGACTCCAAGCAGGCTCCAGGCTCTGAGCTGTCAGCACAGAGCCCAACGTGGGGCTGGAACGTGGGGCTGGAACTCTCGACTGTGAGATCATGACCTGAGCTGAAGCTGGGTCAGACGCTTAACTGACTGAGCCACCCAGGGGCCCCAATTCTGGAACATTTTAAAGTAAAAAAAAGTAATCAGCATCACAACTAAAACAATACATTTAAATATTCATGTCGTTATTTAGAGAGGGTTTTTTTTCCCCCCAAACCTATTAAAAATCATTGCTTACAGTGGGTTACACAATTTGTTTTACCAAAAATCAGAACACAGAGTTTTGCTAAAGACTCTATTGTATTGACAAAGATACATTTAGCAAGGCTTACATTTTTGTTTTCCCCTAACTGGAGGCCCATGCTTCAAATAAGGAGGCGGACATTCTGAAATAAGCGAGGAGAGATTTGTTCCAAGAACTCTTGCTGGCTACATAGAAAAGAGCTGGGAGCTAGCCAACAGACCACAAGGCAGGTTATTATATGTGTGTGCAGATACTAATGTAAAAAGACCTCTGCTAGTTGCCACTAAAATATTTGCTGATTGTTAAATGTCAGGTATTAGGTAGTCACATACACACACACACACACACACATACACACACGGACATACTAACTTTTCCCCAAGTCATTTAATTCCATTTATACACTACCTCATACAGTACATTAAATTTTCTTCAAAGGAAACATGAGTCATGAACTATTTTCTCTTTATCTTTTGTCCTTTCCCTTCTATTTAGGCACACCATTGCAAGAACAGACTCACGCTTGGTTACTTCTATACATTGTGGAGAAATGTGCCCTCTTGAAGAAGAAAAGAAAGGCAATTTTTTCTATAAGCTCTCATTTTAAAAAACAGAAAAATCTTAAATAGGATGGTGCAATATACAGTTTCTTCAATTTTCATCATATGCTCAGTTTTGTCTTGATTTTGTATGTTCTATCAATAAAAATAATTTATTTTTTTAATGTTTATTTCTTTTTGAGAGGCAGAGCGTGAGTGGGGTAGGGGCAGAGAGAGAGAGAGAGAGAGAGAGAGAGAGAGAGAGAGAGAGAGACGGAATCTGAAGCAGACTCCAGGCTCTGAGTTGTAGGCACAGAGCCCAATGTGGGCTTGAACTCACAAGCCATGAGATCATGACTTGAGCCGAAGTCAGACGCTTAACTGACTGAGCCACCCAGACACCTCTATCAATAAAAATAATTTAAAAGAGGGTCACCGGGGCCACAGCCGTCAGTTAAGCATATGATCTTGATCTCAGCTCAGGTCATGATCTCATAGTTTGTGGGTTCCAGCCCCATGTTGGGCTCTGTGCTGATGGTGCGGAACCTGCTTGGAGTTCTTTCTTTTGCCCCTTACCTGCTTGTACTCTCTCTCTCCCTCTCTCAAAACAAATAAATAAACGTAAAAAGTAGTTTACAAGAAAATCTATTGATCACGCTAATCCCATCAAAGCAATCTATTTGCAATTGTAGGAATGTTTAATTTGAATGAATTTTAATCCCTGCTAGGCTTTGTTATAAAACCTATTTTTACTATTTCTGTTGATCCTTTGTAATGATATAAAAATCATGAAGGTAAACATCCATAATTCAAACAAATGGCTTAGAAATAAGTAATAGTATTATGCAAATAATTGTCATGAAGAAATTTCTCATCTAATTATTTGCACCATTTGCGTGATGCAACTGAAAACTGTATTCTGAGGCATGTATTAGAAAAGTAGAAAGTTCTTAAGTTAATGATCCTAGTACTTCCTCTGTAAGAACCTAGGGAGGAAAAGATACAAGGAAATGTCTGTACCTTCTGCTCAATTATTTTGCTGTAAACGTAAAAATGCCCTAAAAAATTAAAGTCTATTTTAAAAAAGCAAATGAAATCCAGAGTAAGCAGGAGGAAAGAATGAAAATCAAAGCAGGAATCAATGAAAGAAAAAACAGAAATAATGCAAGAAATCAAAAGCTGATTCTTCAAGATGAATACAATTTAAAACTCTAGCCAGAGTGATCGGGAAAAGAAGACTATAAGCGCAAATAGCTGACTTTACAGATTACTTTCCCACAAAGAAACTTCCAGGCCCCAATGGCTGCACTAGTTAATTTCATCAAACACTTAAGAAAATAAGAATAATATCAATTCTACATAACTCTTCCAGAAAATGGGAAGCATCCCAACTCATTCTATGAAGTCAGCATTACACCGATTCCAAAATGAGACAAAGACATTACAAAAGAGGCTGATATCCCTATGAACACAAATTCTAAACATTTTTGCAAATCAAACAGAAATAAAAAGAATGAGAATGAGATGTATACAAGATTTGTACCCAATCAACATTAGAATATAAACAAAAAATCAAAGACATAATTGTCTATATACTATGACTCCTAGGAAATTTGGTCAAGGCAAAACAAAAACAACAAACATGTGTTCCGGTGGGGTAGGTCACCCCTGAAGAAGGCAATGATTTTTAGCATCAGGACAGCTGGCCGACTGGGGGAACAAGTAGCCCCTTGCCTGGAGAATACTGGACTTTTCCAGGGTGTATTTAATTGGCTGTGATACATTGCTGTTGCTACATGGGCTATGAAGAGATGAAACTCTGGAAATATATGTGCCCATTGATGGAAGGGCCTCTTAGGTATTATATATGGGGTGGAGGACAAGAGTTAACACCAAGACTGTGCCTTCCAAGAGGTCAGTGTTAACCAATACCAGAGAATTTTAGGGGTTAGACTGGGGCTTACGGTCGAAGGTCTTGAATAGCAGGCTGGGAAGTGAAATGTTTATGAAGCTATTGCAATGGAATAGTAAGAAACCTCATTTAGGCAGTGACAGTGGAAACTGGAAAAAAAGAATGAATATAATTAGAGAGGGAGCTTGGTAGTCTGAATATTACTGAGAGTTGGGTTTAGTTCTCAGTTCTAAACTGTTGGTTAAAACACCACTGGAAAAACAACTTGTGTTTAATAAATTAAACTAACGAGTTCATTTAGGAAATGCGAGTAGAACCAGATGCTTTATTATATTTTCTCTCCCTGATAACCTATATCCCAAGTCTCCTTCTGCCACTCTTTCTTTGGAACCCTTTAGTATTTTTCCATTACCAGTAAGATCCTTGGGGGCAAGGGCACGAATCACAACTAATTGAAATGTGCTCTGAATAGGGAGATGAGAATAAACTGAGTACTAGACATTTATTTTCCATTTATTTTAGAGAAAGATTTGATTCTTAAGAATCGGAAAGAATGGTGCTCTCACTCAAATATGATGAGCAGCTGATGATGGAACCAAGACGTTATTAACAGGCTTGAAGGGCTGATCAGCAAGAGGGTTTTCATTCACCCCTTAATATGTGTGAAATATAATTCCATCCTTAAGAGTTACGCAGTGCATGAAACCATACAAAGACATAAAATCCCGTTTCCACAGCCTGTCACAATCAAGAAAAGAACACACATTGAAGTACTGAAATCTGTTTAACACAACCAAAGCACAGAAATCCATTTAGGCAGAGGGGAGCCAGGAAGTTCAAGGAACAGACCTTTTTCTGACTTGACCAAAGCTCAAGGAAGTGCAGAACACTCGTTGGCTTTCATTCTCCTCATGGGCAGCACACAGCGGTAGAGCAGAAGACCAGAGAACAAATCATTACAAACAGGCTTCTTTCCCAAGGTTTTCCACCCTCCTCATATGAGGCCAATGCCAAGCTATCACCTCTCTGCAAAAGAAACAGGTAACAATAGCACTGAGCTCCAGACCCGTGTTGAATGGAGTAGCATTGTAGTAAGAAAAGGGGTGATCGGAATCTGAAGACAGATCCCTGTGTTATTTTTGCCATTAAATCACTGGGTAATCTTGAGGCAATTCATGATCAGCCGTCATTTTCAAAATATAAACAGCTGATAGGGCTCTGGCTAATCAGAACGGATGCTGGCTGTTGGGCTAGGAGAGTGCAAAATAGACTGAATATCAGGTCTGCTGATGGGCCCAGAGATGGTTGGATTATTAGGGTTTCTCAATCTCAGCACAGTTAACATCTGGGGTAGGATAATTCTTTGATAAGGGCTTTCTTGCGCATGGTAGGACCTTTAGCTACATCTTACATCCTTCATCTTTGGACTCTGCCTACTAGATGCCAGAAGCACTCTGCCACCCCCAGGCTACCAAAAATGTCTCTAGACGGTGGAAAATTCCTCCAGTTGAAAATTACTAAGCCATGCCCAGGTGGCTCAGTCAGTTAAGCATCTGATTCTCGATTTGGGCTCAGTTCATGATCTCAGGGTCATGAGATCAAGCGCTGTGTCGGACTACCTCTTCGTCTCTCTCTCTCTCTCTGCGCCTCCTAGTCTCGTGCTCTCCCTCTCTATGGGGGGGGGGGGGAGAAGAAAGAAAGAAAGGAAGAAAGAAAGAAAAAATAAAAATATTGTAAATACTGGAACTCATGGGCAGGATTGCATTTTGAGATTTAAAAAACTACTCTTTCCTGTTCAGTAAAAGATCATCATGAAGGCATACTAACTACATTGTCATATATCTGTTATATGTTTTTAAAACCAACTTACATATATGAGAAAAGTTGAGTTGCAAAAAAATTAATTAAAGATCTCTGTGGAATTATTCTAATAGCTAAGCAAGGAAGAATCCAGGAAAGCAAGCAGCTGTCATTATGATAGAGATACAGCAATAAGAGCCACCATTTATGGAACCCTTATATTGTTCCATGTCCCCGACTAAGTAATTTATACGCTTTCATTTAATCTCCCAATAACACATTCATTCGACAAATGTTTATTTCACGCTTACTATGCTGTAGATACTGTTCTAAATTCTGGGATACGGCAGTAAACAGAACAAATCCCTGCCTTTACTGGAGTTACAGAAACGAATAAATCAGGGTAAAGGGGATAGTATTCATGGGAGTGGATAGGGGGTTGCTGTTTTATACAAGGCAGTGATGGAAAACATTTGAAACATTGACACTGGAGAAGAAACCTGAAGATCTTGAAGGGGCATCTTCCAGGGAAAGGGCACTCCTGGTGGAGAATTAGCAGGTGCAGAAGTTTTGAAGAAAGCAGTTTCTAGGCGTATTCAGAGACAAGCGGGATTGGGCTGGCAAAGGAGAAATTGATAGAAAATGGGATGAGACGGGGAGTCTACGTACCCTCAAGGACCTTTGAGGCTACTGTTAGGAAAGCTCTTATTATGAATGAGATGAGAAGCCAGTGAAGTCATGTGAGCAGAGAAGAGACCATCGGATTTAAGGGTTAGAAAGAGCTCTTTGTGGAGAACAGAGCATGGAGTAAGACCAGGGACCAGTCAGTGAGGTAAACATTAAAAATTCCTTGATTTTGACAGACAGAGGCTACATTTGTAAATGTAACGTTATGTATAAACTTGTTGAATCACTATGCTGTACATCTGAAATTAATGTAACGTTGTGTATCAACTGTACCCACATTTTAAAAATCCCCACTTTTATTGGTAAATAACCCAAGGCTTGTACACAACTTCCAGAAAGACACTTAGGAAATAAATGGTGGAACTGAGATTCACACTCAGAGCCTATTTCTTCTCCTGGAAAATGAAAAGGAATATAAACTCTAAGAGCAATAGGCCATTGACACTTCAGTCAAAGGAGGGAAAGGAATCAAGGATCCTTTTCATTAATGCCACCAAGGGAAAAGAAAATATGGACAAGAATTCATAATCATTAAGGATTAATTTATAAGCCTTTTGATGTATGTATTACTTAGTCTTCTTTTAATATTTACATTTTAAGTATTATGCATAAATATGCTTTTGGGGTCTGTATAACTGAATACTTTCCTATAAAAGTTCCAATTGTAAGGAGAAGAATAATTAGATATAAACCATATTAATCTATGTATTTCCAAATAAAGCAAATCTATAGTGAGTAGCTGTTGAGAAATAGCAGTCCTCAATCTAGATTTCAGTACCTAGTTGGGAGCAGTATACTCTAAATTTAATTATGAGCCAATAGGTAGTTTCTTATAAATTCCAACTTAAAAGACAGTGGCACATGTCATAATTACTTACTGGAAATTTTTTATCCTAAAGATGTTTTACTTTTCCTTTGCAGAAACATTCAAAACAAAGAATCAATTATTTTAGCAGGTATATGTCCTCAGAAAAGTTAATTCTCTTCAACATGTTTTGTGAATTATGGCGTTTTGTTGGGTTTCTTCCAGCCTCGTAAGTCTATGATTCTGTTAGGGGTGTGTTGGTTAGAGTATAAAGTCAATGAGGTCAGCACCATAAATGTGATACTTTTCTAGACTGATGAAATGCATTCAACCTCATGATCACAGTCTCTGCATCCCCTGTGTTAGTTAAGGTTCACATGAAGCTGCTTCAACAGTTATTTAGCAGCTTAAATAGAATACAAGTTTATTTCTCTTTCATAGGCAGTCCAGGGCCCATGCAACAAGTCTTCAAACTTCAGCATGTGGCTTTCAGGTTTTCTTCAGTCACTGAAATTCCCCAACTAGGGGAAAGTCAGGCCAGGGGATGAAAGGGGAAGTCAGGCAAGGAGAAAGTGCATGCATCCGCACTCACATTTTTTGTCTTAACTTTTCCATGTGGCCACGCCAAACTGCCAGGGAGGTGGGGAAATGCAATTTCTACCTCGCGCAAGCATGTTATCAACTAAAACTCAAAGAAGTCTACTTTTGAAAGGAAAAAAGATAAATTGGTTATTTGGAGCATAATTTGTGTGTGTGTGTGTGTGTGTGTGTGTGTGTGTGTGTGTGTGTGTTTTGGCCACAATTCAAATTCAGGAAGTCATATTGCAAAAGCCATGGCATTCACGTCTTGGGCAGTAAAATGGCAATGAACCATTGCACTGGAGCAATAACATATTGTCACTGGAGAGAGATTTCAGAGCTCATCCCTTACTCGAGTAAGTTTTCCCTTATAGATGGAATACTACATGCCATCACAATTCTAAATTTGGGAGGATTCCAGTGTCCCACTGCTCCTGCAGGGTTCCCACAGTTTTAAAACAGGCATTTAACCTCTGTTTAGGTATGCACTACACATGTGAATATTAGCCTTTCAGTGGTGCTTAAGAAGGGATAGAACACTCATAGCAACGCTGAACAAATCAGCAATAAGGGCAATGAAATCACCATCGCAGAATTACAGTGTCTATAAAAGTATGTACAATTACGACACCAATTCCTGGGTTGACCCTTCAGCACCGTGTTATATTGAATCTAATTATTTCCTGCCTGGCCTGTTCTTCCTTATATGTTTCAGTAGACTCTAGAGCTTATTTTGGCCCTGACTTGACATTTTGCTCTCCCTCTCTTACCTTTCACAGCAAGTTTTATCTCACTACTTGCAAGATGCACGGGCAGTCAAATGTTCCACTTGATAGAATGTTACTGAAGCAATATGCAAACTCGATTATGGCAAAACTAAACGTTACATAATGAAGGGAATTTGATGGCAAGTCTATGAAATGTTTATGGCATTCAGAGTGGAGCCACACAGCTGTCAAGTACCCTGAGATTGCTGTTCCGGCCACTCTGAATGGCTAATTTGGAAAGGTGCCCCTTTGGAAAAGAAGAGATTTGTAACATTAACAAGTTGAACGGCTTGCTCTATATGTTGACTTAGAGTTCAAGCATAAAAGGTCATGCAGAAAGACAGTGTTTTATGGGGTGGACCTTTAAAGGTTAGTACTTCACGTATTTGGATTAAAGATATTATTAGTCTTTTAATCCCCCCCAGAAAAAAGGGATTTGGGGATCTAATAAAACCAAGAACAAGTTAAGACAGAAGAAAGGAAAGTGCCAAGGTTCAAAGTGAGAAGCAATCCTCTTGCACCGTAGCACTTAAACGTGGGGGTTTGCTTTTCTTTTTAATTTTTTTTTTTTTCAACGTTTTTTATTTTATTTTTGGGACAGAGAGAGACAGAGCATGAACGGGGGAGGGGCAGAGAGAGAGGGAGACACAGAATCGGAAACAGGCTCCAGGCTCCGAGCCATCAGCCCAGAGCCTGACGCGGGGCTCGAACTCACGGACCGCGAGACCGTGACCTGGCTGAAGTCGGACGCTTAACCGACTGCGCCACCCAGGCGCCCCTGCTTTTCTAAAACGGACCGCTTTGGCTCTCACATGTTAAATCAGAAAATTCATTCAGGACTTACAATAACGAGAAGATTGATTTTTAGTCATTCTTTGGGAAACTGAAATTCTCATTAACTTGAAAGTATCAGTCTTGAAACTAGCCCCGGCAATAATGACCTGATAGTGAACAAGGCACTGATAATTCTAAAGGCTCTCCTTTCTCGTTTATGAACTGTAGTAAATATCAAAAGAGCTAATTAACTTGGAAGTGTCTTTATAAACTATTAAGCATATGTGAATGCCAGGTCTAAAGAAGATAAAGATGAGGTTACTTAGTGAAATGCATTTTAAATGAACAAACTATTGGGATAAGCTCATCACACACAAGTGTGTTGTAGGTGAAACTTATCTTCAATCTCACATCCTTTTCTTCGGTAGTGTATTTTTCCTGTCCTGTAATTGCTCCTAAGTATCTACTGTCTCATTCTTACTAACTTTTTAGCTTGGTGGGGAAAGGGAACATTGGTGTCTGCAGCTTACCTCTTCCTTGGAAGCCCCTCAGATGGCAGGTACTTATAAGACCTCTGTCACAAACTCTTTTTTTTTTTAATGTTTATTTATTTATTTTCAGAGGGAGAGCACGAGAGGAGGAAGGGCAGAGAGAGAGAGAGACAGAGACAGAGAGAAAGAGAATCCCAAGCAGGCTCTGCCCTATCAGCACAGAACCTGATGTGGGGCCTGATCTCACAAACTGTGAGATCATGACCTGAACTAAAACTCCAGAGTCAGACGCTTAACTGACTGAGCGACCCAGGTGCTCCCTGTGTCACAAACTCTTAAGTGAATCAATTGCAAAGTGAAAGTGAAGGAGGTTCTTATAAATTATGTTAATTGAATATCATCTTCATAGAAGCATTATTGCTTTAGGGATATGTGTACATATGTGACAGATACATATTGAAAAGTATGAGAAATTTTCCCTCTCAAATAAATTTCCAAATCTTGGCTAAGTGAGTGGGATAGAGAAATGGGTCTGAATGAAAAATGGGTCACTATTCATAAAAAAATATTTATAATCTTCATTAAGTTGCTACATGCTCACAAAATTTTAGTTCTGCACTCAATAATGCTGTGACTGGATAAAAATATTTTTGTTCAGTACATATATTATAGCACTTAATTTATCAGACAACTTTCACCTGACTAGTAGAAGACACTCAGCAAGACATGATGGGGAATAAAATGTAAAATAAACTTACTCACTGACCTTAAGATATTCACAGTATGCTAGGAGATAAGCGCCTATCAAAATTCACAATGAAAGGGAAGCTCTAATTCAAAGAAAGGAGTAAACTAAGTGCTATAGAAAAAGTAATTCTGAATATAGAATTACTTTATAAAACAAGTGATGAAAACTTTAAAGGTTTTGAAAAGAACTGAATCCTAAAACGTAAACCTGAAGAAGGGCTCACCTCAGCTGGAATGGCCAGAAGAGACATAGGGACAAGGTGCAGTCAAAGCTGACGTTGAGGTATGGGGAGGGTTTGCACAGTTATTTAGGAAGGAGGAAGAAGTCATAGTAAGGAAAAACAAAAAGGTGGGACAAATGCTAGGCTGGTCTGCAATGCTCTTTTCTACCTTGTTTATGTCTAACAGAACACATTGTATTCATCTCTCAAAGTCACCTCCTCTGTGAAGACTTCCCTAAATCCTTTTACTCTTCAAATGCTCTATTCCAAACACACACACACACACACACACACACACACACACACACACACACACAGCCATTCTCACTTCTTGTTTATATCTGTCTTAAGTACATTTATGAATTATTGTATGTATTGTGTTGCAATATAATTATTGGTTATATTTGTTTCTTCTACTATTCTGGGGATTCCTTGAAGGAATGGATTCTGGTTTACTCATCTTTGTATCTCTAGTAAACTCAATTTACTAGTTCAAGTTACCTTGAACTGAACCAACAGAACTCTGTAGGAAATTAGGGATGGTAAGCAGGCAATAGTAGATCGGAATGAGTTTGAGGAAGATCTTAAGTGGACAAAGATAAGAATTTTGAACTTTATACTGCAGACGATAAATCCATTTTATTTTTAAAAACTGGATAGTAATCTCAAAAATCATTTGTAAGTATATTCTCCCAGGCATCACCAGCCTTTTATCACAATGTTTAGATTAACTTTAACAGCTGATTTTGTTTTTGGTATAAGGCCTCTGCCATCACTTCTTCAAGAACATAAAAACCACCACACAAGTCTACTTAATTTGGAGGTCCCACACAATAAACTGCATATACTTCACAACAAACTTGTTCATACTCTACTTATCTTTTGTGGAGGTCTGTTGTTCACAAGATACTGGAGAGAGGCACCCCAAGAGCCCCAAGAGCTCTGAGAATCACTGCTCTTTCTTCATGACTATTCTATAGGCCAAATTGTTCTGATAACCTCTCCAAACCCACATAAGGCATCCATTGGCCCTTGGTGGAGGACTGTCTTCTCCTTAAGTCTGTGTGGAGCTTTATCACTTGAATGCTGATGTAGAGTTAGTCATGCCTTAAATCTCACAGGCCCCATTAGCTTCTGCCTTCCCTCTCTTACACAATGCACAGATCTGGTGTCTTTGGCTAGGAAATGAGCACTCTCCATATCTCTCAATCACCCTTGATTTCTCTCTTTCACCTGTCATCCATGTCGAGTGTCCATCCATGCCCCAGACTTTTCTCTTTTTCCAGCCCACTTCTATCCCGAACAAAGACACCATACAAACATATTGCTAGTCGAGGAAGTAAGTCAGGAATATATGTTTCATATACCCAGTGACCTCTTAAACTCAGCCAAGACACCCTCCTAAGGAAGAGTGGTCTGACAGTTGTGTGTGAGACAGGAAGGTCCATTTCATAATGTAAGGATACAGTAAAAAATAAGGTCCACACCACTGTGGGCGGGGTGACCATGTAGAAGAAAAGATGGCTAGAAAGAGGCAGTGGAGTGGTGAGCCATTGCAGGTATGACTGAGAAAGGCGCAGAACATGTCACTGAAAGAACAATAGGACCTTTCTTAGGAAACAGAGGAACAAGGAGAGAGAATTACTTTATATTGAAGTCGAGGAGCTTTAGGCTTCTTGAGTTTGGGGTGTTGGCAACATTCCAAATAGAAATGTTCACCAGGAAATAGGAAATCAAAGATGTGAACATTGAGAGCATATCGAACTAGTTGTTTTTAAATTTTTCAACAATTTTATAGATTTGTTTTGATGTTCAGAAAGAGAATGAGATTCCCAAGACAGAGAGTACGGGAGAAGAGCAGAACATCCAGTCTCTACTGTGTTTTTAAAAGTACCAGCACTTTATCAGCTCTAAGCCTTTACAACCCTTGCTATTTTCCTGTAAGCAAAGCACAGTGGTTCTTACCCTGGGACAAAGGTACCAATGCATAAGAATGCCTGTCATTATATGATTGTTACTTAATATGGAGATAAACAATTGTTACTTAAATCTCAGTTTGTAAATAAAAAACATAATTATATCCAATGTGGTTCCTAGTCAGTGTGTATCACAGAAAAATAATAATCCTGTCTCTTTATTATGTCTCTCTGGTACATATTTTTGATTCTTCCGGATTCATGTCACAAATACAGCAAATATTAACACTTCCTGAATCTGCATACATGCAACCATCTCTCTTCCATATTCATCGTCAGCAAATTACCTCTGAATTCTCCATATCTAACAAGGTGTCTGGCACATAGTAAGTGCTCAATAAATATTTAGTGACTGTGTGACTGCATCAGAACAGCATTCTATGTGATTCCCAAGTGGGAAAATTCAAAAAAGCTGTAAAGGAAATTTAGCATATGGTGATATTTAGAAAACATGATGGAGATCTTCACTTTGAAATTTTTTTACAAACACTGTACCTTTAAAATAGGTTTTTAAAGCTTTTCAAAACCCAAATAGCATATTTATTTCCAAAAATAAAACTGCAAACATCTGGCAGCAAGATATAAACTCTTGCCCTTGGAGAATATTCCTTCTTTTGAGACTTATCCTCTGGTGTTGCCATGACTACTGGCCACGAACTCAAACTGCTGTGTAATGCATTCTATCTCCCATTGTGATTGAATCTAAAACCAGCAGTAAATTTCTAATAATTAGAGGAGACAACCTCAAAAGCGGACTTGAGAGAAACTTCAAACATTGTCTCAAAATCTTCTCCAGAGGTTTAGGCTATTATTGTTGATTCAGACGCTGCATTAGCACGCACAAGGTAATCAAATATGGAGCTGAGGATTTGGTCAAGGAGATATCTTTTTGCCACATTCAAATATGTCAAGTCATGTCAAAGAAGGAAGGAGAGAGAAACCCTAAGCCAACGTTTATTGGACATGCAAGAGAGTAAGTAATGCATTTGGTAGATAAATATTGGTCCTCTGAGAGCTCCTAAAATAGTGACTTCTGACTTCTGGCATACTAATGCTGAATTGGATAGAAAGGGGTAACATTTGTTGTTCCAAAAAATAAAAAGGATCCACGTAGGCATGCTTATACATATAATACCTAATAATTTACTTTCACGTTAGTGCAAAGGTGTTTTAAATTATTTTTACATAAGATAGCAAAGTTTGTGAGTTGTGTAGGAGAAAGTTAATCATGTTTTAATAGCATATAGTCTCTGCATTCTTCCTGAGTACAGACAGATGGCTACCTTTACCTAGTATAATTCGGACTAGAAGAGAGGAAAGGCAAAATTAGATGCTGTTGAGAGCATTCATGTCTATTTTCCTTTATGTACAGAATATATATATATATATATATATATATATATACATATATATATACAGAATATACATATATATATATATACAGAATATACATTCATATATATATATATATATATATATATGAATGTATATATGGTGCTAAGAACCCCCACATCCTCCAAGGTCAGATATATCTTTTGTTTTTAGAAATACTGGATTCATATCCCAGTACTGGAACCTAAAGTAGGACTTCAAGAATTATTCTAAATGAGCTGCTGCATCTAGTAAGATGATGCGTACATTTAGGAGAACAAGAAGGAATAAGCCCCCTGTCCTCATCCTGCGGGTGTTTCCACGGTTGTTGGAAATGAGATAGATTAAAGGAGAAAGAGAGACAGAGAGAGAAAGGGTGGAACGAAAAGCAAACAAGTTGATAACTGTGAAGAAAAGGAAGCAGAGTGCTGAGATTCTGAATAATGGGTGGCAGGGGAAGTGAGAAGGGACAGCTACTATATAGGTAGGGAGGTCAGGCCAAGTCCCTGTGAAGAGGTGACATTTAAGAGGGATCTGAAGGGCTTATATGCTAGAGGCAGTATGTTGGCCAAAAAAAAAAAAAAAAAAAAAAAAAAAAAAAGGAGGAGAAATTTGGAGTTTGAATCCTGTACCTCCCAGTTAATCACTTGTTAATTTGATAAATACTGTATGGAGCCACCTTCACCATCTGCCAGTCATTTTGTTATGTGCTAGAAGAAACCACAGAGAACAGAACCACCTAGTGCCTCAGTCATGCCTTCATTTTAGTGGAGAGGATGGCTGTAGACCAAATAGTTTCCATTGTCGTGTACATCACTGTAAAGCTGATTATATATTATCCATTTTAAAATAAACCGCATCATATCAAGTGTAGGATAAAGAGTGCAGAGAGATGAACCTGGTTCTTCATGAGCCACAGGGCATATAAGCCCATAACGTCGCCAGGAGATGTGAGAAGTGGGCACAGCAAGGAAAGAGAAGATTTATAACTTGCTGAATCCCATGAAGGGCTCTCTTTTGCACAGACTAGGTTATATAAAGCAGCCTGATAGCAAAGTAGGTCGGGAAGCCTCTTTTCCTCTCCTCCATTGTTCCCCAAACCTCTATCCCCTGCATCTTCTATTTGATATGTGTGTGTGGCGGAGATGGGAGGTATGTCGGAAAGAAAAGCTTTTACCGGACTTCTTTTGCAAACAGATGTGAAGAACATTACTCCTCGTCTCCACTTCGGCTGTATGTAAAAGAGAAGGAGACCGCAAGACATCCTCCATGCACTCTGAACGGAATGGATTGACTTGCTCGTCAGCATGAAAGCGCTCTACCCAGTGCTGGAGCTGAGTCAAATATCCTTGTTCTGGACTTTGACCTTTCCTTAAGGAATAAGTAAACAGAGAAGCACAGGATCCCTGGTCAATAATAGTGATGAGAGATTCTCTGTACTAAGCTTATTATCAAAAGCAATGTTTATTGTGTCTCCTATTTGTACGACGTGCTCCCAAGAGCTCAGTCACCCTACAGTGCTGTAGATCCCTCCAGATCCTCTTGTATCTGTTTGAAAAAGTCTCTTAGAGTCTCTGCTCAGTAATAATACAATAAGAGAAACGAGATCTGAAGAAAACATTTGCTGCAGTTATATTGATTCCCATATCAATGACTGATAAGAATTGGTTTTTGAAAGAGAGTACGAGTTGGGAGGGGCAGAGGGAGAGGAGAATCTTAAGTAGGCTTCTGGCCTAGCACGGAGCCCAACGAAGGGGCTGGATCTGAGGACTGTGAGATCATGACCTGAACCAAAATTAAGAGTTGGAGGCTCAGCCGACTGAGCCACCCAGGTGCCCCCAAAAGAAATATTTTTTATTAGAATAGCTAACTCTTAGCTTTCTAAAAGTGATATATATTACCTACTCAGCTTAACTCAGTATTTTTGGTAAAAGCAGAATTCTTATTTGGTTTACAGAACCTAGGAGATTATGCTGTATAAGCCAAAACAGCAGTCTGTCTTCCTTAGGGAAAGTATGAACTAACAAGCTTAATGATAATTAAAGCTTTGCTTGAGTCAAGGCTTTTCATGAACTTGAAAGAAGAAGTATCCCTTACCAGCACAGATTGGAGAAGTACAAAAGCACCATAAAAATGTGACTTCCCCATCTCTCTCCAGTTCCATGAATGGAAAGGTATTTGGTGATATATAATGATATAATGATATAATACTGAACCACAGAAAAACTTGTATATTAAAAACTGATAAAGACAAGTAGATAAGACACTGTCAGTTTATACGGTTCATACTACTCAAGAATGTCTTGTTTTTTCAAAAGACAGAAACTAAATCATAGAAATCTAGCCATCAGAGGACAGTTCAGTACAATGAAGAATCATCAACCTCTTTTCTCATCTTCTAAGGTGAAGGGAGAAGAAAAATGGCTTCGGTAACCCAACATGGCTTTCACTGTCTCATTGCTTTACCATTATATTTATTTTCTATTTTCTGTGCTTTGGTGAATGCTTATTTAAAAATAAGGAGGCAGTATGGAATTGAAACAGCCATTCCTACATAGATTCATAACTCATAAGGATAAATATGCAATTTTATATCACATAAAACTCTATTCCAAGAGTATATAAAATACTGAGGCTTGGAAATTATTTCATAAGAGCTTCATCATGTGTAAAATGAATTATTACATGCTAAGAGTATTCTAATTCTAAAATTGAAGATGATATTTAGGATGTAGCTGTTTAAATGAAACTTAAAGAGAATAATTAAAACTTCAAAATTAAAAAAAAATGATTACTGCTATGCTAAATGGACAGTATATATTATAAAATTATACTGAGAAAAAATAATTAGAGAGAGATCTGAGGTGAAAGGTATCAAAAGTCACTGCCAATCCAAAAACATTACAATATCTTACTTTTATAAAATTTTATTCCTATATTTAAATAGGAGTATGTAATATTTTCAGGTAATCATCTTTTGAGTATGACATTAACATAGTAAAGTACAAGTGATGTATTCTTTTTACTGGATTCCTGATCTCCCTTTCCACTGGGAAGAGAGTGTATTACTACTTAAATTGGTGAGAAATTCTGGCCTAAAACAAAATTAACCTTCATACTTTAATCAAAAAACAAACCATTATTTTAGTTTATTAAAAGGCACGATCATCTAGCTCATGCCAAGGTATTATCAATACCTTTATCAATAAGTGATAAAGCAGAATAGATAAAAAAAATTGTGACTTATGGGAACCTGATAGTTATTAGAAATGTGTATTTAAATATTAAGAAGGGGAATGCAAATACAAAGCCAGTAGAGGGTCGAATATAGGAATAGTCTGCATACTTAAAGAAAATATATCTTAGAATATTAAAGAGGAAGAATCTGACCCTTTTACATGCCAAACAAAGCAAGTAAGAAAAGAAGCTCAGTTTAGAAATGTAATAAGCAACTGGGTGATAATCATTAAGCTCCAAAGAGCCAGCATAATTTTCTGAATGAAGACTGATAGTCTAGAATCTATTGGTGCAAATGGTATGTCACGCCAAGATGAAAAAAAAAATTCTCTCAAGTGGCTCCCCTTTTATTGTTTTTCCTAATTGAGATATAATTGACATACAACAGTATATTAGCTTCAGATGTGCAACATAATGGCTTGATATTGGAATATATTGCAAAATGATCACAGTAAGTCTGGTTACCATCCATCACTATGTATAGTTACAAATTTTTTTTTCTCGTGCCAAGATCATTTAAGATCTACTCTCTCAGCAGCACATGAATCAATAAGGGCATTTTATTGGTAGAAGTCCGGGGATCTTACAACAAAGTAAGTTTGAAAATTTCAATAGAAAATAAGAAGAAAATTTAAACATATGTTCAGAATTTCCAGACAAATGTCTCAGGAAGTTGACAACTTTAAGGCACAAAATTTTTGAAAAATCCTAGAGCTTGACTATATTTCAACAGAAAAAAAATGATAAAACCCCCACAAATAGGTCTGCCTCTGCACACAAGTCATAATTCAGAATATATTCAGGATGAAAAAGTTAAAAGGAACTACGTTTGAGTTAGTGAGAAGAATTGAACTAGGAATCATGTGGTTAAATTCTGGGGCTGGTTCTGCCATTTACAGCCTGGTTATATGTAACATAACATCTATTCATCTGTATTCTTATCTGTGAATGGAAGTATCCATGCCCTTTTTTTTTTTTTTTTTTTTTTTTTTGAGAGGTAAGAGGTAAGGGTCATTTGAAGCACTGTGTGTAAAGATGCTTTGAAAAGAATTAGACAATTTAAAAATATAAGGTAATGTTACTATGTTTAGGATATTATTAAATATATGAAACAGGTTTTATGTAGCACAGAATAGGGGTGTGGTAACCTAATTAAGATTTTAAAACTAGGCTATACTAAAATTAAAGAATGATATCAAGCCAGAGGTTGCCTCTAAAACTTGATTTTGACTAAGTAGTTTGGAAATAAGTAAAAATCAGTGAGTGAATTTTGAATCATGAATAATTAGGTTTAGTCTCCATTTCCTTCCACACTTCTGTTTACACTGAATGCTTGCTGCTCTGAAACTGGTCCAAGAGAAAAAAAGTGAATTGGCTTGCTATGGGACTTCAAAAGGAGGTCAATTCCTCCCTTAGCATATTTCGGATTATTCTGGGAAAAGGCCATGCTGAGCTGTCGGAGCGCAAGTGTGGTTTCATCAGGTGCTACATTCCTAACACGGGTACACAGCAGGCTGCCCACTGGGATTTCTGGACAGCTTAGGAAGTGATGGGCACTGTCATTATTTCAATGAGATGGGTTTGCTAATTGGTGGCTCAATTTGCTCCCCTCCTAAAATCTACTCAGGAGTCTGGAACCACCTGACCCTTTGTTTGGGCTAGTCCTAGAGTCTACTTAGGAGGTGACGTCGGTACTGGCTGAGACCTGTGCTCATAAGCACTCTAGGTGAGGGCTTTGGATGTACAGCCTCACTCAGTTTGATGGCCATTGGAATTGCATGTTTGGGATAGGGTGAACTTTCTGTCTGCTGCAGACCCTATTGTTCTTCCACACAAAGAAGTCAATGATAAAGATTCTAGCATTTCTCTTAGGACTTCAGGGAGAAAATCTTATGAAACCCTCTGATTATGTCCCAGTTTAATGTATGAATTAGTGATAATTCTCTCTGATTCAGGAATATGAGCTTGGCTTACATTTCACAGTGGCCCATCTGATTCCCTTTGTAAGAAATTTAGTTATATTTCTCATTTTCTCCATGATGGTGTAATTGTTATTGAAATCCTAATCATCAGACTTCCTACCTCCTTTGGTCTGATTTCTTAATGAGTGGCTTGGCCACTGAGCTCAGGTTTCTTAAGAAATGACCTTGCTCCATGTTTATACCCAGCTTTGTGGAAGTTTAAACTATCTAAAATATGAAAATAACAAAATGAATGACAATAAAATTAGGAGAACACATAGTAAAGGGGACCACTCAAAAGTGCCAAGTTATTTGAATAAACTTCTTCCAAGAAAATTATGAAAGTATCTAACAATATTAAAGTCAAGTTAGTGGAAAAATTACTTTGTTTCCTGTGATGAGGAAACCTAGTACAACTGAGTGGAGGCATTTCCAGCACAGATTTATAACTAATATTTATTTGTCTGTATTAGAACTCTTAATCTGGTACAAGAGGACTGGAAAGGCTGAACTCCATAGTATGCCTTAACAACCAAAAAAAAAAAAAAATTAAAACCAGTTGTCATTTATTTTAGGTCTATTAACAACACTAGAAATATTATTAAATTGGAGCAGATAACAAAGGGCTCAACATAGAAAAAGCATATAATGAACTTTTCTTGACTGATTTGTTGTTATCAATGCATTCAGAGCATATATATTTATATACTTATATACTTATAAGTATATATATACATATATACATATATTTATATATTTATTTATAGACACATATATACAAATATATATACATATATATTTATATACTTACATAAGTATATATTTATATACTTATTATGTATTTATCTACCTACCTAGGTACCTACGTACCTACCTACTTACCTATCTCTCTACCTATTGATCTATCTATAAAATATTTGAAAGCCTGGAGCCCTAAATGGTTTTACAGTACAAATTTCTTTAGGGGAATGGCCTTTATTGAACAAAGTAGGCATTGTTGTTCCAGAATAACTATGGCAAACAAATGACTGTATGTTCTATGACAATAAGGACTTAATTGGCTAAGTTATAGGTAGAATGCTAGAAAGTAGAAATTTGAGCTTCAAACCCAGATTTTGCCCAGTTATGCTTGGGTAATAGGTTGAACATTTAGGAAGCATCTCTTTTAGCACATAGGGGTCAGTTATTTCATTTGTGATATAGAAATAGATTATTACTAGTTAAGACACCTTACATTTACTCTCAGAGCCCAGCTCTTTTCTTTCACATTAACCTTTTCTACATTTTTAAACTGCTGTTTTGAAAAGTGTGAGAAATTCTGCCCTAAATACAATAGTCACCCCAGTTCTCCCTCTTTGCACAGAGCAGTACAGCATGAAGAACAAAATGTAGAGTGTTTTCCCAGGCTGGACTAAATTTAGCCAAGAGAGGAACTGCTTTCTTCCCTCGAGTTAGAAGTCCAAAGTGATGGAAGCTCATTAGAAGCCCAGAACAAATAAAAAGGAAAGGATGGATAAACTGACCGGAAGGGGGTTGATACAATCCACTTTCCCCCAAACGCACTTTTTTTCTTCCATATTCTAGTCTCAAAAGTGGGGAAGGTGGTCTTTCTTTCTAAATATTATAATGTCTTATCTCTTTAGAGTCCCTTTTGAATTCCCATTATGATCTTTTTATCAGACTAGTTAGATAAAAGGCCTCCAAGAAGGCTTCAACTTAAAGGAGAATGTTTTGTTTGATGCATAAAGTATAATAATTGGCTATTCATATAGTCATCCACATATTACCAGTGACCCATTTCCAGGATAAATGTGATGTGAAATAAATATCGTTATTTAGAAAATAAGAAAATTTTTAGCAAAAATAATTGAAAAGGACAGGGGAAATACAGGCTTCTTACCAGGGAAATGTGACTTCTCCACAGCCTAACTGATAAGCAGGACTTTTAAGACTTAACACTCTCACCATTTTCCCCATCAATATTGTGAAACTCCCCTCTCTTGCACTATCTGCCCACTGCCTCCTTCCCAATCTGTTCTCCACACTCCTGAAGGATAGTTTCTATATCCCAGTGCTCATGAAAACCTGACTGAATCACATCCTTGTATAAAATCCACAAAGGCTCATAGCAGAACATCGAAATGCCTCAGCCTGGTTTACAAGGTTCTTCATGATCTGGAACCTACTTCATTCTCCAGCCCCATCTCTCAGCACTGTCAGCCTCTGCTCTTTACAGTAGCTTTTCTGAATTATTTTCCTTACCCGAATCTTCCAGGCTTATTACTTTAATGTCTTGCAGATGCTTCTCCCCAGTTTGCCTCCTTGACTCTTGTTCATCCCTCACCCCTGATAGGGTATGATGCCTCCTCACTGCTTCTGTAAGACCCTCTTCTCCCCATCCCCACAGTTTTTCCCATGCTCTGTTGTAAATATGTGTCTCGTTCCGTCTCTTCCAATAAAATGTCATTTCTTCAAGAGCACAGTTGATAGATTTTCCATTTCCATGACTAATTTCTAAGCTTTCCTTGAGGGTAGTGCTCATTGGTTGCTAAGTTCTGAACCCTGCAGTCAGAATGCCTCCAATGGGTTCAAACCCCATTGCTGCCACTTTTTAGCTGTGTGACCTCGCGCAAATTATGTAGCCTCTCTGTGCCTCAGTGGCCTCATCTCTAAAATGGGGGAAATGTTTCTCACACAGCATTGTGAGAAATAATGGAATACGTAAACTGCTCAGAACACGCCTGATGCTTATATTAGTATTAGTTGTTACTCTAGCCTCTGCACTGCCATGTTTTACACACAGTAAATGATTCATACAACTTTGCTGCAAAAATTAATGGATGATAAAATACTAAATGAAATGATTTTTCAATTATCCTTTTTTATTGTCTTGTGCTCCACCCTTATTGTCAATAATTGACCCATTAGTTCAACAAGTATTTAGTTTGCTATCTACTCTGATAGAACTGAGAATTATATTGAAATACCCACTTCATTTTGTAGAGGGCTTTGAAAAAAAATGCACCTGTCAGAAAAATTATAGAATTGGGTAAAAACTCATTCTCCGTCTAGAGTACTCATAATAATAGCCTCCAGTTAAGTTTAAACCGGTTGCTCTCTGGGGTCTTTGCAAAGATGAAGAAAATGATTACAACTTCTGATTTTTTTCTCATTTCCAATTTGTGTGAGCTTTTTAACTTCTTTCAGTCCCTCACCTGACTCGAATGCAATCAAGATCAAAGGCAGTTTCTTAAAGAAAAAAAAAAAAGAGTAAATCTGCTGTGAAGCTAGTTATTTCATAAAACTACATCTTTTAAAAAGCAAATTATATTAAAAAAATTGACCAGTAAAAAAGATTCAAAACCCCACAAGAAGTGGCAGAAACTTCTATGAAATCAAACTTATTTGCAAAAAAATCCAATTAAAATCAACAATAGACATTAGCAAATGTTCTACTGCCCCATGCTGTACTTTTTAACCTTCTTTGAAAGGAATGGACCAAGCTAGCCTTTTCTAACTCTATTTCCTAAAGGTTTCCATAATCCTTTTTCCTGTTCTATATTTCCTTCAATCTTGGCCCTGTCTTGGGGAAGTAAATTCCAGATAACATTGGAGATGAATGATCTGTATTCTCCATATGCTCAGAGGATGTGGAGACCTTTCTGGAGAATCGTGAGAGAAGAACAGAGGGGTGAATGTGTCCAATCCTAATGATTTCTGTCTGTGCCTCTCTTCTTTCCTCCTGTACTCCTGGCCTCCATTTTATTCCACAAAGGCCAGATGTCCTCCTGTACCTGTGGCAGCAATAAGGTAGGTCCTAAGTTGTCTATCTGGTTAATGAGATCCAGCATAGGTTCTGGACACAGGTAGAGAAGCCCATTATAGGAGAGGCAGGGGCGAACATTTTATTTTGAGCTCCACTGTGAACTCATGATGAAACCCTGGCATCGGGGCGCCTGGGTGGCTCAGTCAGTTGAGCGTCCGACTTCGGCTCAGATCATGATCTCGCAGTCTGTGGGTTCGAGCCCCACGTCAGGCTCTGTGCTGACAGCTCAGAACCTGGAGCCTGTTTCAGATTCTGTGTCTCCCTCTTTCTCTGTCCCTCCCGTGTTCATGCTCTCTCTCTCTCTCTCTGTCTCAAAAATAAATAAATGTTAAAAAAAAAAAAAAAAAGAGAAACCGTGGCATCCAGTTTCTACTGAATGAGCACCTGTCACATGCCAGCCATTGGGCTATGCTGATGGGCGTTCAGAGATGAAAGACACTGATACTCTGGCCCTTTCACATACAGCTTTGGTGACTTTGGGCTGGTTAGTTCACTCTCCAAGTCTAAGTCTCCTCTTTTTAAAAAAGGAATGATGCACACTTGATAAAGTGGTTGTAAGGATTAATTGAATAAAATTTTAGTACCTTCCCTTGTGCACTGTAAGTGCTTAAAAATGATAGCCGTTATGTTTGATGATGATAATGAGGAGGAGGAGGGAGGGGTGGTGGGGAGAAGGAGGAGGAGGAGGAAGAAGGTAGCAAGTCATCCTCGTGTCGAAAAAGCCTAATGTCTAGTGAGATTTAATGAATCCTGCCAGAGTCTCTCAAACCTTATTATTGTGCCTAAAATTTAAAATCCAGTGCAAACTCTGATTAGTGTTTTTTTTTTAGTTCCTAATTTTTGTAATGGGTCCAAGAGTAAGCTGTGAAAGGATCTGAGATGCCCCTTTAAATTTTTTTTTTAATGTTTTTATTTATTTTTGAGACAGAGAGAGACAGAGCATGAGCGGGGGAGGGTCAGAGAGAGAGGGAGACACAGAATCCGAAGCAGGCTCCAGGCTCTGAGCTGTCAGCACGGAGCCCACCGCAGGGCTCGAACTCATGGACTGTGAGATCATGACCTGAGCCCAAGTCAGACGCTTGCTTAACCGACTGCGCCACCCAGGCGCCCCTGAGATGCCCCTTTTAGAAAGACAGTTCTGGTTCCTATAAAAAAGCAATTAATGATCACAAAGAACAAACCTCTGTTGGTAAAGAGAATCCTGGGAGAAAAGGGGGGTCATGTCAGAGCAGACACAAAGCTGCCTCCTCTGTTGCTTACCCCTAAGTTAACGGGAAAGAAGGCTGAAGCTCTCAGAACGGAAGGCTGCTCCCATGGACAAGAGAAACTTCCATCCTGGGAGGAGAAAAGGCCCTTGAGAAGGCACTGAGGCCTCTTCTCCTCACAATTAACATAAACTGAAGGACTGGTAGGAAAGCCAAAAGCAATTACATTGTTTCCTTTCGGCAACATTTTTTATGTGCTGATTATATGCCAGGAAAAATGCTCAGAGTCTTAGAAGACACTGGCGAACAAGAGTCCTTGTTCTGACTCTTGAAGAGCTCTCCTAGTTCAGGGAGGGGCAGACAAAGGAATGCATAAAAAATGAGTAATCACAAGCTGGGGCAAGTGCAGGAAGGAAACATTTTGCTTTACGTAGTGGAGGCTCCATGTACCCCACACCGTGACTCTCGGTTCCCTCTGACTCGCTGCAGCTGTGGGCGAGTGGCCAGTCCTGTCGAGGGCTTCCCTCCCCATGTCCCCCCGCCCCCCACCACCACCTGCACCCCTGCCAGGGCCTGGCTCTGCCTGGGAAGGTATGGAGATGAGGTCCCCAGTGCAATCTGCAATCAAAAGGGAACCTAGCTGGTGGATCAATGCCCCAGCCTCCCTTTCTTTAGAAGGGCAATTCTGGAATGAATTCGACACAACTTCTCAGAGTCTTCAGCCGTAAGAAGCCTCATTACCCACAGATCACTCTTGGCTTCATCCTCCTCCTTGTTCTCACTCTGCCTTTTCCCTCACCACTACTTCCTGGAATCACTTCCCGAATAATCTACCTGCAGCCAGCCCTCATCCAGGCTCTGTGTTCAGGGAACTTAAACTAAGGTCTATGGGAGAGAATGGGAATGTTGAGGGAGGGGAACCCGGACCTGAAGGAACAGAGGTACCGATCACAAAAAGAGGTCTGGGCACAGCATGCTGTGCACGCAGACCCTGAAGTGTGAAAGCACCTGGCGAGACTGAGGAGCAGAAAGCAGCTGAGGCAACTGGCAAGCAGAGCAAAGGAGATGGGGAATGGCTGCAGACTGCATCTTATCAAGATGTCATTCTGGGAAAGGAGTCCACCACTGGCTAGGGTCCTGCTAATGGCAGTGAGTGACTCTGGAACTTGGAAAGCAAGCATCATGGGGCTTTATGCCAACCAGCACCATGATTATTCTAGCCCAGAGAACGTGTCATTCTTACAGATAAGGTAGTTCGGTATCTTCTCTCTCCCTTGCCAAGAACCTTTCTGTTACTTACTTAATGCTGTTGGCATTGCAAAAAAATAATCTCAATTTCTTTTTGTGGATTATAGGACCACCTCAGACTTGGGTTTGAATCTCGGGTCGGCCATTTATGACCTTATGACCAGTCTTGAACAAGCTGCTTAAACTTTCTTCATTTCTTACTCATCTGATAAAAGAGCTGGGCGATACCTCACTCCCTCACAGGGCGATGGTGGAGATTAGGTGAGCAAACATATGCATTAAGCACTTCACTCAGCATTTCACCCACAGTCATAGCTCAATAAGTGTTAATTTTTAGCAAAAAGACCAGCAATGTACCTTTCATAGAAACTTTATTAGAAAAAAAAAAAAACTTCAAAGATTCAACTGAGAAGCTGCTTTGCTGTGTTCAAGCAGAAAAATCTAGGTGTCCTTTCAGGGTCACAGGGTCTTGAATATGTGCAAATGGAGCTCTGGAACCACCTAGGTACCCCCATGAAGGAACTTGTGAATTTCATATGAAAGTATAAATTGTTGAGTTTTTTTAAGACCACGGTTCAAATATTAAGCCTTGAGCGTAATCACCATGCTTTCTGATGGGTAGCAAATAGTGAAATGTAGCAAAGCTCTCATTTATTAAACAACATTTTTGTGTAAATTTGATTAAAGCCTCATGGCATTAGAGTGTGGCTCCTTCTGGCTATACTTGCGCATTGTGAGAAGAGCTTCCTAGGGAAGGAGCTTCCTTCTGGAGATGAATAATCAATAAAAGCTGCCCACTGTGAAATCTTTAGTCAAGCACCTTGAATTCTGATTTTCCAACTTGCTAAAGTACACTCCAGTTGATGTTATATCCTGAACTAAATTTGAGTTACTGGTCTTAAGCATTTGATTTTTTTTTATGGCTATGATGCATTTAGTAGGGTTAAGATAGCTCTTTGAAATATAAATTATTGAAATGAAAAAGCTTAAGTAAAACTATATGGATAAGCATGTCAGCCCTCCACAAATTCACTTGTCTTAAAAATCCATCATTCTTTTGAATGTCACATATTTTAAGCGTCCTATAAGGAAGCACTCTGGTGCTTGAGGAAGTTACAGTTGGAAAGGCTCTTTTTTCATGATTCATATACAAAGAAATCCTGCAACATTATTTGAGAATATTCACCAAGTGCTGCTTTCAAAAAAGAAGTATTCATAGACATCGTGTATGATTTGTGAATAACATGAAACATTAAAATTAGCATTTAAAACATTAGTATAGTAATCATATTCTTCGATATGTTTACAGTTTATTACTATTGTGTACAAAGTTATTTGATTTTAAACTTGTACCAGGACATTATAAACAGTAAATCATTGGTTGCCTTAGAAGTATTTAGTCAGGATACATGAAGCAAAGTATGCTATTGCTATACAAACTTGGTCCCAATGTTTAGAGGTTTTTTTCCTTTAATTTTTTGATGTTTATTTTATTTTATTTTTTGAAGGAGAGAGAGACAGAGCATGAGGAGGGGCAGAGCAGAGAGAGAGAGGGAGACACAGAATCCAAAGCAAGCCTCGGGCTCTGAACTGTCAGCTCGGAGCCCAACACGGGGCTCGAAACCACGAACTGTGAGATCATGACTCGAGCCGAAGTCGGACGCTTAACCAACTGAGCCACCCAGGCACCCTGAATGTTTAGAGGTTTTGTTGTGGCTGTTAACAGGAAGAATTGAAATTTCGATACTGGCTAAAAATGGTGATTTAACAGTGAGTTAGTGAAAGAATTCCTTTCCTAGAGTCAAATCAGTTACTGAGTAATAATCAGCTATTAAAATTATGTCATGGGTTACTAGGCCACAAACTCAATCAAATCTTTGCATAAATTCTGCCTTCGCCTTTTCATTCCTGTTTTCAGACTCAATAAATGTCAACTATCCAGGCAGAAGATTACACAGTGCTTGACCCTCATTTCCTAGATGTAACTTCTGCATAAAGGCATTAGGAAAAACAAGATTTTATATTTACTGATACTTACTGTGCAGCAGGCACTATGCTAAACTCTCAAATGAATAATCGTATTTAATTTTTTACAACATGCTAATGAGGAAGATATTATTTTTAGCACCTCCATTTTTAAAAAGGGGGAACTGATGTGCAAAGCAGTAAAGGAGCATGCCACATATGTAGAGCCCAGTTTTCTGCCTCCAAAGCCCAAAGCCTTAACTGCTGTGCTGTGCTTTGTCTACACCAAATTTTTCCTGGCCTTTTTCACTGTCCATAAAACCAATCCACTCGAGGAAAGACCAGGTACTGATGATTGGCCCCAGGAGGCTATCACTGACTCCTGACTGCAGCAAATCGAGCTCGTGAGTAGTACCTGTCTGTAACTACTTTGTATCCCTGCAACAGTGAATCCCATTTTGCCCCTTCTCTGCTCCCTGGACAAGAGCCTCTTGACTATCCTCCTGAGTTCTCGTCAGTTGTTACTGTTCACCCTTGCTGTTAGTGATTTTCTTGTTTAGCACATTTCTGCTACAGGTGAAATTCATTGGCTTAGATGGCAATAACAATAAAAATACCAATTAAATAATCGTATACTGGTTTGGTTGCTATCAATAATAATTGAATAGCTGTGAGGAATGATGATGGCTACCATTTTTTGTTGAGCTGAATGCTAAATGCCTTATATGTATTATTAAACTACTAGCACTTAATAAATTTTCATAACTTCTCCATGATCAGACCACCTGACCTAAAGCTCCTACAATCCTAACTCACTGGAAAGAAGGAGAGATTGGGAAATGGCTTGGAGAATTTGTAGGATGCGCCTAAATTCACACAGCCACCAAGTGGTGAAATCTGAACTTGAGTTCAAGTCCTGGTGCAAAGTCCATAGCTTTTTCCAAAATATAACAATTGGTGGAACATGTGCAATTTTGGAAACATGACTGACTTACTTCCGGAGTCATTTAAATTGAGTCTTTGATATTGGACTCATTTTAATGTACACTGGTAATATACTCTGAGGGGCACCTGGGTGGCTTGGTTGGTTGAGTGTCCGACTTTGGCTCAGGTCATGATCTCATGGTTTGTGAGTTCAAGCCCCACGTTGGGCTCTGTGCTGACAGCTCAGAGCCTGGAGCCTGTTTCAGATCCTGTGTCTCCCTCTCTCTCTCTCTCTCTCTCTCTCTCTGCCTCTCCCCAGCTTGTGCTCTGTCTCTCTCTCTCTCTCTCTCTCTCTCTCTCTCAAAAACAAATAAACATGTAAAAAAATATATATACTCTGATGTCTAAGATTGAGCTAAAGGTCAGAATCAGGAATGACTGGTCTGAAAACCCCAGACCTTATTTCCTGCAGCACCTCCCAAATTAAAGTGATGGTACCACACAGCTCATAGATTATGTAACAGCTAACCAAAACTTGCAACCTTACAGCTACGGCTTTTCCATTTTCAACACGTTTGAAAGTAGAATGAAATCCATTCCCAAATCAACACAGTCTCTTTCTGTCTGTCACAGATACAAACTAAAGAATTCATTCGTGAAAGAATTAAAGCCAGTCAATTTAACCAATAGCTCAAAAAAAAGTGAAATTATAATTCAAACTTACATCCTGATCTTCTCTTTAATTTATGAGGAAAAGATTATAAAGGTGTCAAACATGAGTCAATTATAAAATAGACCCGAGGAAACAGAATTTCAACAGAAGAAAAATTGGGAAATTTCTTCTGCATCCAATCAACACTGGTCCAAAGAGCAGCAGAGAACATAAAAAAGATGGAGGCTGTGGGTCAAAGATTGACAGCTCGTTCATTGAGTTTTACAACTTTGTTGACATCTAGTAAACTAAACTTAGTTCTTAGGTTCCCCAGATGATGATGTATATTTTTTCCCTTTAATGTCCAGAAGGCACGGGATTTCATAGTATTTTTATTTTTAACAGTACCCGTTTTTTGAGCAATCATTTAAAATACCTCAGAAAGTGTATACATTTCATTGTGTTACTTTGTAGGCTGTGTGTGTGTGTGTGTGTGTGTGTGTGTGTGTGTGTGTGTCTTTTTGAGGCATTTGCATAAAATAAAATGCACAGGTCTTAAAAGTAGAATTTAATAAGTTTTTATAATTACGGGCACTCATGAAACTGTCACCAAAACAAGACTATGAAACAGTTCCATACAAACGAAAGTTCTTCATAGACCTTTCAAGTCAACGTCCCTCTCTTCCTAGAGGCAATCACTTCCGGATTTCTATCGCCATAGATGACACTGCCTGCTCTGGGACGTCACATAAATGGAACCATATGATACATAGTCTCTCGTTTGTTTTAAATTTTGACTCAACATAATTATTTGAGATTCTTCTATGTTCTTGTGTGTCTGTGTAGTTCATTCTTATCTAATGAGTAATATATCATTGTATGAATATACTACAATTTATTTTTTACATTTTCTTGCTGATGGGCATTTGCATTATTTTTCATTTTGGGGTCATTGTGAAAAAAAGTGTTTTAAAGACTATTGGGTAAGTTTTTATTTCTTGGCTTGTTTTTTGTGGACATATGTTTTCATATATTTTGGGTAAATCTTGTTCATATTTGTGCTAATCACTTATTACTTTAAATTAACCATTTCCAGGAAGAAAAATAGTCAGTTTTAAAAAAGCCTGGAATATTTCTATTTAAAATAGGAAATATATGTGAATGATGTCAGGAATATTTAAAGAGTGAGGATTAACTAACAAACTAATATTTCTTAAAATGCACATTTTGAATGTCTATCTGCAATTCCAAAGTTGCAGTGAGAAAATAGTATGGGACGCCTGGGTGTCTCAGTTGTTTAAGCATCCAGCTTCGGCTCAGGTCATGATCTCACAGTGTGTAGGTTTGAGCCCCACTTTGGGCTCTGAGCTGGCAGCTTGGAGCCTGAAACCTGCTTCAGATTCTGTGTCTCCCTCTCTCTCTCTGCCCCACCCTCACTTGTGCTCTTTCTCTCTCTCAAAAATTGGCCCAAAGAAGCTACTTCTTTCCTTCTAAAACAACAACAACAACAAAATAGTATACTATCCTTCTCCTGGGGTAACTGAAAATCTATCTGACTTTTGTCAGAGTACTAAGTGAAAACAATTGTTTATGATACAATTTTCTAATGTGGAAACCTTTAATATATATTAAGAAGAAAGGAAATAAATAGAAACAGGAAAGGAAGAAAGCACTGCTTTCTCTGTGGCTTAGATGTCTCTATGTAGCAGGTGTTGTGTTATATATGTTCACATACTTTTTATAATAATTGTAATTTTTAAAAAGCCATGAGTACTGGAAATTTATTTGGGGCCATATATGGTGGGTACTCTATGCTTTGTTGGCATTTTCTCCTTACATTCTCGGGATTCTTGCAATTTGTCCAAGATCATGTAATTGGTGCTAATGCTCAAACCCAAATCAAGTGTTATCTGAATCTAGAATCCAGGCTCTTTGTCTTGTGCTATCCTCACTCCCACTTTATCATCTATTCCTCACAGAAACCCTGCAAAGCAACTATTTTTAAAACCCTTTTGCTAATAAAGTATAGCTTGAAGAGGTTATGTGATTTGCCCATAGTCTCAGTTACTGTTCCTTAGTGACACACAATTCCTAAGGCAAATTCTGAGGCCCGCCTTACTTTTTTCCCGATAGTTCTGAGAGAGAAATATGAAGGCTTATATTTGTTTCTTTACCATGCAGGTTTTTTTCATGTAATTCATTTAAAAAAATACCTTGCTATTAGCATGAAATGGTGGACAGTGGGAAAGAAGGGCAAAAACAGAAAATGTCATCTTTGAAGGGACTCTAGCAGCTTTAGCATTAGAGCACACACACCACTGTCCTTTGCAGGTAACGGCCACCCCGACAAAACACAGTGTGATGATGAATGCTTATTAAGCCGTACCCACTGGCCCTTAGACTAGTGGGACCTTCTCTGTGATTAGCTGAAGGAAGGAAACAGTGCCTAATTTCTTTGATGCAATGGACTCTATTCATGTTAGTGGTGGCAGGCAGATTATGCAACAACAAAAGAACAATTCGTCTCCTTCTGAAGAAGAATGCCAGTGATGGATTCTGGAAATCCAGGAGGCATTTGACGTGACAGCTTCAGTGATTCCTGCTTATCGACAGTGTCCTAAACTGAAGCAAAGCAGTGATAGTGCCAATCATAAGAGGAAGTGGCTCCTTAGACAGAATGTAATGTCCAGGATTCAGAAAACATTGAAGATTCGTGACTTAAAAGAAACCATTGTCTGACCAAAGGCTAGCGTTATGCATAAGTGATTATAAAACGTAAAATGCCAGTAATTTGTTCTTTACCGATAAATACCTTGAATGGATGGTTTATAAAAACGATTGTTCAGTTTTCACTGACATTTTGATTAATTAAAACTGATGGATGGCTTTTCTAAATGACATTGAAGATGCAATACCACAGACCCCACATAAATATTTCTGACCCACTGTAAGCAACTATTCATGGAGTGTCATTCAAGAAGCACAAACAGGGCCCTCTCTCCAGATCCCTTTACTCTCGCTGTCCCTTTGCACCCCACCACACTACCCTATATGTATGTGTGCACATATGCTCGCATACACAACCTATACTAAAGGATCCTATAGGGCAGATTGGTTCTCAGAGCTTACAAGGGCTCCAGCCTAGAAGGCGCTGAGGCCGGGTTGCAAGCCCAAATTGTTTCAGTAGGAGTTATGTGCTACCCCAAGAGAAAATAGTTCAAGGGAAAAACTCCAAAGTACCTGTGTTTAAATTTGAAAGGATTTCAGGGCACCTGGGTGGCTTGGTGGGTTAAGCATCTGACTTCAGCCTCAGGTCATGATCTCACGGCTCCTGAATTTGAGCCCTGTGTCAGGCTCTGCGCTGATGTGTGTAGACAGCTCAGAGACTGGAGCCTGCTCCGGATTCTGTACCTCCCTCTCTCTCTGCCCCTTCCCTAATCACACTTTGTCTCTCTCTTTCAAAAATAAATAAACATTAAAAAGTTTAAAAGAAAATAAGGGGTGCCTGGGTGGCTCAGTCGGTTGAGCGCTTGACTTTGGCTCAGGTCATGATCTCACAGTTAGTGAGTTCAAGTTCCACATCCGGCTCTGTGCTGACAGCTCAGAGCCTCAACCTACTTTAGATTCTGTGTCTTCCTCTCTCTCTCTCTCTGCTCTTCCCCTGCTCATGTTCTGTCTCCCTCTCTCTCAAAAATAAACATTAAAAGTTTTTAAATTTAAAATAAAATAAATTTGAAAGGATTTCATTCCCCTAGAATTAACTAAGTTTATATTTTCAGCCAAATCTCAAAAAGGAAATTAAGCTATGATAGAAGAATTAAAATGGCTGTATATATCTTGGAAACCTTTGTTTAAGTATGGTGAGAATAGAGGAAAAAAAATGTCATCAGCTATCTGATCTCATGTGAGCATAGACGGACACTTAAACAGAAAATGTAAACAATTTGTGCAAGATGGTCACAGGGCATCTCCAAAGAATGTCCATAGGCTCAGCAGGAGCTAATGGAAGGTCTAGAAGGACAGAAGGAACAAGAAATTCATAGTTCATTTATTGCTTGCTTGAACCAGGCCAAGATACTTTGACAAGAAATAATTTCTCTGGAATCCTACGGTGTCTGGGCTAAAAGTTCAAAATTTCCAGCCTTACTATGAAGGATGTCCCAAGACTGATACAGGGGAGCTGGGGCACAGGTGTTTGCCCAACACTGTCGTCCTGTCCAGCCCCGCTCTAGCCTTGTACCATGAGAATCTCAGAGGTTTGTTTTGAGGCTGCCCTCTTGTTGCCAAAGTGAGGGAACAATTCTCTTTCTCTTGCTTCCATGTAAAACTTCGAAATCATCCCCCTATGAGTTTGCAGCTGCATGACATCTGCCCAGAGCATGTATGCATGGATGTGGTATGCCTGTGGGAAACAAAGGCACTAGAATTTCATGTTCATGTCACTGCTTTTTTGTATTAATATTTTACTGAGAAAAATATAATGCTTAGCAATGACTCACTGGAGTTTTTATTGAAATGAAAGGGCAACATAGTCATTAATAACTCAGCAACTCTGCCAATGCAGGGATGAGTTGGATTAATGTTATTTCACATGCAAAAAGGCAGGGCAACATCTGTCTCACTTTCCACCAAAAATCCAAAACAAAGCACCGTGCCTGGTGCTTAGTAGACACTAAATACTGTTAAATAAATGAGTGATTATGTCTTTCTATTCCTAGAAAGTAACCCACATCCTTTTTTCAGGAAATCCATTGATTCAGTAATGACTATGACTTTTTGATAATATCTCTATATTCCTTATTAGGTGTAAGCCTCATATCATGGGACACATATGACTTATTCACTGATATATTCCCAGAGTTTATCAAAGTGCTTGGCATATAATAGACATTCTGTAAATACACATTGCACGAAGAAGGAAAGAAAGAGGTTGCTTCCTCTCTGAAGTTAATGCAAGTCTGTCTGCCCTCCTATCGGTTAGAGGCATGGAACTTCTTTTGAAGTTTTCAGCACGGTTATTAAGGGTTACTATGTTCCTTCTGATAGAGGCCTATGTGACACCTTAAGGTTAATCAAAATGTTCAGTGTTGAGCTACAGAATATACTAGGAGCTCTATACATTACTGTTTCACACTTTGGGAAAATAAGGGCCATATTTTTCACTTCCTTTCCTGAGTATCCATGTTGTATCTTACCCTGAAACATATACAACCATAAGAAGGACTTGGTTCCAAATGGTCTCATGTCAGATTCTAATTCTAACTCTGCTTATTGATTTTGTTTTACTGTGACATATCATTTCTGGTTTTCCCTACTCTCCCAGCTGAGTCTGTCACCCAGGAACTCACTTCGGGTCCCCTGAGCATGATAGCATTATTTCAGTTGAGGACCAATGATTTGTATTATAGAGCTTCTGTTCATCATTTACTTTTCCCATGCAAATTGAGGACACTGGTTCATATTGATTTAGTAACTTAAATCCTTATCGTTTGGTTCTCTCATTAAGTGGCATAGCCTTTTCTCAGCACAAAAATGTTGCAGAGGAAAGTTCTATTGGAAGAAATCTGTTTCCTGAGGCAAGATCAAAGGACCTCCATATATCACTTTGTTTGCTGCCCTTTGGTTAAATGTTTGCAGCTTTTAAAAAATCACTGAAGAGTCTCATACAATCTATTGTAATTCAGAGTCAAACCTTGTTATAATCAGAAGTTTCAGGAAACCCTATTTAGATTACCTGCTCATGAGTTATTCCCAGAATAAACAAGAGCAATATGAAAAGCATAGACTCTCAGTCTTCAGTGAGAGGAATGTAATTTATCTGGAATTATTTCCATTTTTAGTGATAGGGCTCCATAATCTGTGACTAGCCCAGCCCCAATTATGACCATAACACAAATATTTGCATACTTGGTACAGTTTCTTGCCTCAGCCTCCTGGTCTCACCCCCATTTCTTTTTTTTTATTTTTTTATTTAAAAAAATTTTTTTAATGTTTATTTATTTTTGAGACAGAGAGAGACAGAGCATGAATGGAGGAGGGTCAGAGAGAGAGAGGGAGACACAGAAGCTGAAACAGGCTCCAGGCTCTGAGCTGTCAGCACAGAGCCCGACGCGGGGCTCGAATTCACGGACCGCGAGATCATGACCTGAGCTGAAGTCGGACGCCCAACCGACTGAGCCACCCAGGCGCCCCTCACCCCCATTTCAAGGGTCAGTTTTCTCTGCCCCACAGGAAGAAGGAAAAAGTCTTAGGGAATTCCTCACACATACCCTTCCCACAGCCTCAGGCTCCCCTCAAGGCCCCTGCTCTCTGCTCCCTGTCTGCCATAGCTACCTTTGTTTTGCCAGAATACAAGGGTCAGGAGAAAGACTGAATTCCAAGGATTCAAAGGAGTTCTTTACCAACTCCATTTACTCTCTACACCCCCAATAACACATGAGGCCGGATAGAGGTTTCAGAATAAACTGAAAACTTTGGGTCATTGAAAACAACTCTAGCTTCGAGAAGAATGCTGGTGCAATTTTGATTGGGATTGCATTGAATGTGTAGATTGCTTTGGGCAGTATTGACATTTTAACAATATTTATCCTTCCAAGAAAGTGGATGATGGGCATTGAGGAGGGCACCTGTTGGGATGAGCACTGGGTGTTGTATGGAAACCACTTTGACAATAAATTTCATATTTAAAAAATTAAAAATAAATAAAACAACTCTAACATGAAAGGGACAGTGTTAAACCTGTGCTCTTAAATATGACTTTTCCCATAGTTCAAAAGGAAGCATCCATGGTTTACATCCTCCAGGGCATGGGAGTGATGTCCTCTGTTCTTTGCCTTTGTGTCTCTGTCCTGAACTCTTCTAGCTTCCATCTTAAGTATCATCAATTTCCAGGAAGCCCTTACCCCTCTCACACAATTGCTGGTCTCATCCTATACTCCCTTCACCAAGGGCCTCATTCCCACCCAACACTCCCAGTGTTGGGAGGCAACCCACCTCTCTAGGTCATTTTGAAGAGCTTGAGCAGGACACTAATTTAGAGCCATGGGAAGCCCAAGCTCAGCAGCAGAGCTCCACATGGTCACAGGCAGTTTTACTTATGTTCCTTTCAAGACCATCTCCCTGGTGTGAATTGCATACAAACATATTTAATCTGCTGATTATCAAGAGAAAAGTCACTAAACCAAGTGTGCACATGGGTATCCACACACTTCCCAAGGACACAGTTCTCAAGGATGTGTTGGCTCATGTGATTGTGAAATACAGAGGCCATTCTAATTATGCCACCCAGGATTCTCTCTTCTTCTCCGTCTTTTAATTCTGCTCCCCTATTCTGACTCCTTATCTCCTACATTCGGCTTCTGTACACAACCAGGGAATATAGCCACTTCGTGTTTTCCTGGCTTCACAACCCTAGTGGAAAGAAAACATATCTCTCCCAAGCTATATGTGCAAATCTCAGAGAGGATTCTAATCAGCACTGATTGTGTTGAACTCCAGTTTAATCGGTGTGGAAGAGGAATGGATGGATTACCATGAGTGGCCCATTCTAGTTCATGTGCTACCCTGTTGGAGAGGCAAAAGGGTGTGTGTGTGTGTGTGTGTGTGTGTGTGTGTGTGTGTGTGTGTGTGGTTATTGCCATAGTTAAAAGCTATGCTAGAACCACATTGAGGAAGAGGAATTCCGGAAGTGGGAAGCCAGGAAAATTTATGAGCAGACAAAACATTCCCACACAGTGTGCATCCCTGGTAAGACACCAGTTCCAACTCCACCATTTCCTTAGGTTTTGTGCTAGCCTTTGCGGGCTGCGTGTCTCCTTTCTCATCATAATTCTCCAAAACAAAATGTGGTGTGCAGACTAGTACCTTCAGCCAAAACCATTATAAAACAAGTAAGCAAACAGAATTCAAACACCACTTTCAATATCCTGATTGGGATGTTGAGAGGGGGAAATGTATATGCAAATTTTAAAAGGCTTTCCAGAAGATTCTGGTGAATAATCAGACTTTGGATCCACTGCCATGAAGGATACAACTCTGCAGAAAGAGATGCAATACCCAAATCTTTATAGCTACCTTTTCCTTGTCATACTGAGCCACCAGCTATGCCTGGCTTCCCCTTGACTATGACATCTGTTGACTGTGTTCAGAAGCTTCTCTGTAGAGCACGTGCTTACCTGATGATTTTGTCAAGAAACAATGACTTCTGGGCAAAATCTACTAGAGAAAAAAATGTCTCCCTAAGAAGTAGATGACAATTTCTTATTTCCTTGCTTTCTCTTCTCCCTGAATGTTCCCACTCTTCTTCTAGGAACTTATCAGTGAGAGGCTTTGGAGTAAGACAGACCTGAGTAGGTATTCTGGCTCCCCCATTTACAAAGCTAGGAGATCTTCAGCAAGATATGTAACTGCTCAATGACTCCATTTCCTGACCTGTCAAAAGGATAATAAGAGCTGAATCCCTATATCATGAGGACTGTGTAAGAATGAGGTGATTCTTTTAAAAAAAAAATTAACGTTTATTTATTTTTGAGACAGAGAGAGACAGAGCATGAACGGGGGAGGGGCAGAGAGAGAAGGAGACACAGAATTGGAAGCAGGCTCCAGGCTCTGAGCCATCAGCCCAGAGCCCTACGCGGGGCTCGAACTCACGGACCGTGAGATCGTGACCTGAGCTGAAGTCGGATGTTTAACCGACTGAGCCACCTAGGCGCCCCAAGAATGAGGTGATTCTTAAAAACCATTTAGCACAGTGCCTGATGTACAGCAAACATTCAATAAATGTTTGATATCATACTTCTTTATTTGTTCTAAGCATGTACTTGGATGTTTATTCATTAATCCAAAAGTATAGTCATTGAGACTTTTCTACTTACAAGAATTATGCTGTATTAAGGATTTCAAGGTGAGCAAAGAAACAGGGCCCTTTCTTAGAGCCTAATGAAGGATGTAGATGTTAATTAAACCATTGATCATATGTGTAATTATAAACTGTGAAACAAGCTAGGAAGGAAAATTACAGGATGCCAGGAGACCATGTCAGTTCCGCCTGATCTAATGGTGTGAGGTTCTCTAAGAAAGTGCTTTGGAAGCCGAGAGTTCAAGAACAGAAATGTGACAGGGCAAAGAGAGGGAAGTCTTGGGGGAAAATGTTCCAGCAATGGGAAAAGTATGGTAAAGTACCAGATGTAGGAAGGATAAGCATCTATTCAAGGAACGGCAAGAAGGCCAATATGAGAGGCACATAGCAAAGAAGGATGCAGGGGTTAGAAGAGGCATCCAGAGAGTTGGAAAGGGTTTCTCCAGCTCAGCACTATTGACATTTGGAGTCAGATGACTCTTTGATGTGGGAAGCTCTCATCTGTGGGATGTCCACAGCATCTCTGGCCTCTACCGACTAAATCCCAGGATCACCCCTCTCCCTTCAGTCCTGAGAGCTCATAATGTTTCCAGATATTGCCAAATGTCCCCTGTAGGGACAAAGGGGAGCCAAAGAACCACTGGGTCAGATCACATAGAGCTCTCCAGGCCATATAAGGAGTTGTACCCTTACATGGGAGGATCCTGAAGGATTTGAATAGGAGAGCTATGTGACCAAGCTACCTTATATTTCTCGTGTAGGCTATGAACTAGTCTGGCATATAAGGGAAGGGTGTCTTCTTTCTCCTATAAAATAATCCTTTTATCTCCTCATATACCCTCTCCAATCTCTACCAAGGCATAAACTTTTACATGTGATTGTTATCACCCATAGTTAAAATGCATATGCTTAGCTATCAATTATGTTGGAAGAATATCCAAATATTGCTTTTGAGCATATTGTTGTGTCACGATAACAGAGTTATAATTATGCATTCTTCAGGGTTCCTACCAACTCATATGTTCAGTAGCTTAGAACTTTCAGAAATGTGTCTTGGGGAATCAAATATATACTTTGGTTCTTTTTCTGAGAAAGGGATATTTAGAGCACTTTATGATGATTTTTTTCTTGCATTAATCAAATAAGAAATAACTGGTTTTCAAGATGCTCAACATCACTCCTCATCAGGGAAATACAAATCAAAACCACACTCAGATATCACCTCACGCTAGTCAGAGTGGCCAAGATGAACAAATCGGGAGACTATAGATGCTGGAGAGGATGTGGAGAAACGGGAACCCTCTTGCACTGTTGGTGGGAATGCAAACTGGTGCAGCCACTCTGGAAAACAGTGTAGAGGGTCCTCAAAAAATTAAAAATAGACCTATCCTATGACCCAGCAGTAGCATTGCTAGGAATTTACTCAAGGGATACAGGAGTACTGATGCATAGGGGCACTTGGACCCCAATGTTCATAGCAGCACTCTCAACAATAGCCAAATTATGGAAAGAGCCGAAATGTCCATTAACTGATGAACGGATAAAGAAATTGTGGTTTATATACACAATGAGATACTACATGGCAATGAGAAAGAATGAAATATGGCCTTTGGTAGCAACGTGGATGGAACTGGAGAGTGTGATGCTAAGTGAAATAAGCCATACAGAGAAAGACAGATACCATATGTTTTCACTCTTATGTGGATCCTGAGAAACTTAACAGAAACCCATGGGGGAGGGGAAGGTAAAAAAAAAAAAAAAAAAAAAAAGAGGTTAGAGTGGGAGAGAGCCAAAGCATAAGAGACTCTTAAAAACTGAGAACAAACTGAGGGTTGATGGGGGGTGGGAGGGAGAGGAGGGTAGGTGATGGGCATTGAATCTTTTGGGATGAGCACTGGGTGTTGTATGGAAACCAATTTGACAATAAATTTCATATATTAAAAAAAAAGAAATAACTGGTTTTCAGTGGGGGATTCACTTCAGCTTCTTTTCTCTTTTTTACTGTTATGACTCTTAAAATGGCCTTTTTTAAAAAAAAAAAATTCAGATTTAGCATTTAGTAAAACCAAACAAAAGGCACATTCTGTCTGGCCAGGGGGAAAATGGCCTTGACTCCAGTCTCAGATATTTCAATATAGCAGACTTGGCAGATGGATTTTTCTTATATAGTTAGAAAGTTAGAAAAAGACAATTGAGGTAAGGATCTTGGTTCAGAGTGATAAAAAAAGACACTATAAAAAGGTGATGAAAGATGTGCAAATGCTTGGAGAGCTAATGGTTGATTCTTCTCAAATGGCAGAAGCTATGGGGCGATGGGGAGGAAGAGGAAAAGGAAAGAGGGGCTGCAGCTGTTGAGGGGAAGAAGAGAGAGGACAGCAGAGCCGAACCCAATGCTGCCATTGCACTGCGCTTCATGAGAACCCTCCTCATTTCTCCAGGAAACTGGGGGTGACTGATGCAAAGTTCAGTGGGAGGAACTGACCCACATACTCCTGCGAAAGCTGGAAAGTAAAGAAGTGGAGAGTGGGCTTACTGCCGGGCATAGGAGTGAGTGGATGCAAATTCTCTGAAGCATTGTCCGAGGGAAGATTCAGCCAATGCACAAACGGCTGAGTGAACAACCATTCCAGGTTGTCCGGGACTGGAGAATTTCCTGGAATACAGGCCTTTCAGTGTTAAAACCAGGCAAATGGGGACGGTTGGGCGGCCTGTTCACCGTGCTACCTTCCACAGAGGATCACCACAAAGACGCAAGGACAAGCATGACAAAGTTTACCCATGATGGTGGGGCAGACGCAGCTTCAGCTGTGAAACCCACAGCAGCAGCAGCAGCAGCAGCAGAAAGTATTAGAGAACGAAGGCCCAGAACATGGAACAAATGCTGCGTGGACCCAAGCATCTCGTGTACAAACTCTCCTGAAGATGGATGTAAGGTGAGTTGATGTGAGTTCCTCTCTTTCCCCAGAGGGGTCTCCCATGGAACAGAATGACCAGAGAGCAGAGATGATCCATATTTGAGACCCTTGAACAATACAGATTTAAGCTGTACAGGTCCATTTACACATGGCTTTATATATATATATATATATATATATATATATATATATATATACACACACACACACACACACACACACTACAGTAATATAAATGTATTTTCTCTTCCTTATGGTTTTCTTAACATTTTCCTTTCTCTAGCTTACTGTATTGTAAGAATGTAGTATTTAATACATAAAACGTACAAAATATATGTCAATCCACTATTGACGTTATTGGGAAGGCTTCCAGTCCATAGGAGTTAAGCTTTCGGGGAATCAAAAGTTACACATGAAGTTTTGACTGTGCAGGGCGTCAGCACCCCTAATCCTGATGTTGTTCAAGGGTCAACTGTCCATATTTCTGGTCTCACATTTAAAATTTATACAAATCACTAAAACAATTTTGGATCTACAAAAATCCAATTTGGTAAAACCATTGCTGTGTTCACAAGACTGAGCAGTTTGAGAGAAAGGATACCAGTGGATGCCAGAGGTGATTGGTGCAGATATGCAAAAGATTTTCTTGAAGATAGAAAAAATGTATGTCCTGTTTCCTGATCTCTTGCCAGCCTCTTCCAAATCTGTGCATTCTTTGACTCTTCTCTAAGACACTAATAGTTCATGAGCAAAATCAAATGCAGAGAGCAGCCTTATAGCATGGATTCCCATGTAAATAAACTGACAGATAAATAAGAAAATTAAACACATTGACACATGCAATGGGAGTTGTTGGAAGGAGAGGTTTGACTTAGTGGCACTGTAACTTTGTGATTTTTATTACCCTCATCCTACTTTCTTTTAAACCTGAAACTTTCCCCTGAGCCTGTTTTCCTAAGTAGAAGGGTGCCTTATCAAATTCATGAATACTTTTATGTTCATTTATTTATTTTGGGGGGGAGGGGCAGAGAGGAAGGGAGAGAGAGAGAATCCCCAGGACTTTGCATGCTGTCAGCCCAGAGTCCAATGTGGGGCTCGATCCCGCATGAGATCGAGATCATGACCTGAGCTGAAATCAAGAGTTGGATGCTTAGCCAACTGAGCCACCAGGCGCCCCTTCAAATTAGTACATACCTCTTGATGTCACGCTGTCCCGAAGGTGTTTATGTCTCGTTGCAGAAATAACAGGATACGTGAAATGGCCTCAAATGATGTATAAAGTATATACTTAAATATAATGATGATTCAGAAGAGGAGATCATCGAGAGCTAAAGAAAGTGGAGATCGTGGTAGAGCATTGAAGGATGGCTCAGACTGAGAGAACTTTCCAAGTATGGGAAGAGATGAAAGTGGAAAAAAAATAAAAAAAGACAGGAAGCACAGAGTGGAGGACGAAGAGGCTGAGCTGACAATTATTTTACGTTCACTATGACACATGCAATGTCCTATGTAAATGATGAAATGCATTTCATTCTGGTGGGGACTCTTTATGGAAGGTAATTTTATTGCCCCATTTTAGAAATTAGGAGAGAAGCTTAGAGAAGTTGAGTAATTTGCCCAGAGCTTCTGAATAATCAGGTTTCAGTGCAAAGAGTCTGGCTTCAGAGCCTACGCTCGTGTGCAGCAGGCCCCGGTTCATCCTGAGCTGTGCCCAAACCAGGCAGAGAAGCAATTTCGGGGGAATTCTGGAAGACTGTTATTTAGGCAGTGACATGTAGACCTATGCATTACAAAGTGATTCCTTAACCTGGAGAAGATGTGATTGTTGGTGGATCTATGTGTATCAGAGCAAGGCCATTTTATCTATCTGATACATACAGTGTCTAAGCCCTTCACAGTTTTTGAAGGCCTATGAAAATGCATGTGTTATAAGATGTAGTGGCTTCAGAATATGAAAACAGTATAAACTGCCTTTAAAATGTAATTCTAATGCTCACTACCCATTTGCAATTCAACTTTCGTATATGCTAATATAATGTTAAGAAGGACTCCTGAAGTTCCTTATATGCAAAAAAAACAAAACAGGATTAAGTATGCATAAGGTTGCAATAAAATATAAAGTCATTTACTAGTGATGCTTTAAAACTTGTGGGAGGCATCTACTGTACAAATCGTTATTTTTTTCAGAAAAATTATCTGAAATTTGGGAAAAAGGTACAAAGGTAGGGTAAATCTTTTCAATATCACATGGGCAAAGGCCATTCAATGATCATCTAGAAGAATGTACTTAGTTGGTCTCATTATTTATTATTGATTAGAGGTCCCAGATTTAATGAGGTCACTTAACTCATAGATTTTTGTTTAGCAAAGGTGAAAATGATTCCTGTTCAGTAAAATAAATGGTGCCAAATTCTTATGACTTGTTGGACCATCATAAATCTGTTTTATTCTTAAATGGAAATCAGCAATCTTTACCCAGAATTTCTTTGTTAAATTTCCTATAAACATCTTAGCATTGTAAATGTTCTTTAACATGTTCATTAACATCTTATTGGTTCCCCCTAAGAATTATGCTTTTTCACTTCTGTTCATTATACTTTGACATTTGAAAATATATTTTGTTTGCAGTTTCCTCATATCTGTGATTCTAAAAGATAGAAAAAGGACATCTGCTTACTGGTGACATGAATTCAGGGATGGAAGCTTCTTTTCCCTCCTTTCGTCACTAGGGTGGATGTTCATTTTGTTCACTAAGCTCTGGAATAACTGCATAAAAATATTCTTAAAACATCTTACCCTGAAAGTGTTGTTCTGTCTCTTTACTTACAATGATCTTTATAACCGGTGGGAAACTATGGAGCCTGTCGTGAATGGGAATTAATGAAAACGTCTTGTGGTGTGGCAGCCTGCCATTTGCTCCAATAGTAACAATTTGCTTTAACATATGGCCTTCTGATTCTACACTTGCGGTTCAGCAAATTTTCTTCTTAGGATGCAAGGAGAGGCCTGACTTGCCATTATAAAAATGAAATCCTAGGATTGATTTGGCCACATTTCCACATCCATAAAAGTAGTACGGTCTTTATCTGCACCCCATTTAAAAGATAGGAACAAGACTTTTGAATAACGAAGCATTTTCTTTTCCAGGATATTACGTGAATTAGAACTTCAGCTATCAGAAAAATGACCTTTAATGCAAAGATTTCTAAAGTGTTTGACATTTGGCTAACAATGGGGTTCAAACGTAAAATGGAGAAAGTGGCCGCAAATGAGTATTTGGTTTAAAAAAACCAGGCTTTACTTTAATAGCCCTTAATTCATGCAAAGATATTCAAAACTATTAGAAGGATGAATCTCAATGAAGCAAATTAGAATAAATTAAAATATTGCTCAACAATTCAATTAACCTTTCAAAATCGAAGAGGAAACCGAGTAATGTCACGCTGTGCTTGTTACCTTAATAAAATACTATATACATACAGACGGTACTCAAAATATACTATCACTAGCATTTTTCAGGGTAAATTCTGGCATTACTTACACTTACCAGTGACATTTCCTATGTAAAAATATAAAAGGTTTAGGACAAATTCTCTTGCTCATGATTTGGGGTATTTTGCCACAGACACCCCAGTTCTAATTATGTACTATTTATTTTTGAAAGGATAGAGGGAAAACCACGTATGTACGTTCTGTTTGATAGCTTCCAAGGAGGCAGATTTTAAGAAAAGTGCATATTATGATCTGTGGTTAAATAAGAATGTTTGCATTCAAAGGTTGAACATATCCAAACCATCATCGTGAGAAATATGTACAGTTTTCTCTTCGAAAACCTCTCCCAAGATGCAAGAAATGAATTTTGTTTTTTTTTCTCTGGATCAGGGGAGATCATTAAAAGGAATTCTAGCTGAGTGCTTTGCTAACTTTCCCATCAGAGATAACTAATTCTATCTCACATATGTTACCACCAGATAACAGCATTCTCCAGTATTTCACAAACTAAGGAGTTGAGAAACCAAGAAAATTTCCAACTGCATCTATTACAGTTTTGAGAAAAATGCTGGATATACCCAATTCTTTTTTTTTTTTAATGTTTATTTATTTTTGAGACAGAGAGAGACAGAGCATGAACAGGGGAGGAGCAGGGAGAGAGGGAGACACAGAATCGGAAACAGGCTCCAGGCTCTGGGCCATCAGCCCAGAGCCCGACGTGGGGCTCGAACTCACAGACGGTGAGATCGTGACCTGAGCTGAAGTCGGACACTCAACTGACTGAGCCACCCAGGCGCCCCTGGATATACCCAATTCTTAATGTAAATATATGCCATCTTTTTCTTTCAAAGGGAGGGAAATAACATTAATGAGCCCTTACTGTGAACCAGACATTGATCTATTTTATGCTTTTTGGAACTGTTGTTCTTCTGCTGGGGGTTAGTAAAGCAAGGCGTGGAGAAGTTACATAACCTGTTCAAGGACACAGTGTGATTAGATGACAGTGCTGTTGTGTGATTTCAGAATTGTCTCACTGCAAACCTCATGTTTTTGCAACCGTACCATGGGGCACTCAGTTCCATGGTCAACATTTCAATCTCTGTTCACCCCTCCCCTCCATTGAACTAAGGTATCTCTGAAGATATTGGACAGTTTAGAACTGTCATGATCCCCTTTTTGTCATGATCTCTATTCATTCTCTCCTAGTAACATTTCAACTGTTATATGCCTCACTGAATTCTGACGAGGGAGGCAAAAGAAAGCACTTGTTCAAAGACCGATGCTTCTCCCTTCAGAAAGCCTGATGAAGATTGTCATAAGATTTGTATCCACTTATTATGATCACCCCTTCTACTTCCATTCTTTCATCTTTTCTTTTGGTTTCTGGAATAGAATTGTACATTTTCCTGAAAATAAGTCTCAATTTTATATCACCAGAAAGGAAAAGAAGATAAGTATAGTAGATGACCCCAACTTAAATAGAAGAGAGAACAATCGGGACATTATCCATTTATTAATTGAACCTAGATAGAAAGATGAATAAGAAATAAATGTAATTCAGCAGAGGACTCAGACATATAAACAGTTGAATAATCATACTATGATTAATATTCAAATAGAGATATGCACAAATTTTCATAGGCACTTAGAGGTTAGAAAAATTAATTATGCCTAAAAGGGTCAAGAGAGTCTTCAGAAATACATTAACTGAACTGCATCTTGGAGAATCACAAGAGTTTTACCAGACAGAGAAGAAGGTGCAGAAGAGATTTCTGGCGCATGAGATAAAGTGAGTCAAAGGCACAAAGAAATATGAAGACATAAGAAAGGTATAGAAATGATAAATTGTTCCTCAGGTCTGGAGGACACATAGATTATAGGGTGAGGAGTATTTATTGGAAGATTGGTCATTCTCAGGAGTTCGGAATTATCCTACAGCCAAAGGAGAGTAAAGAATTGAAACATGGAAGGGCATGCTTCTAACCTAATGAAGCATATGGATGGATTTTATCTGTCCAGCCAGAAATCTTACATGGTGTTTAGGCTTATATATATGATGCCCTTAGGAAAACCACTAGTTCTTAGTGTGTATCTGAGATCTGGAAAGGAAAAGCCCCTTCCTTTCCAATTCTCCCATAGTTTCCAGAACAACCAACGAATGGTTTTGAGGTCGTCCTTCTAGACACTGCTGTTTGGAAGAAGGAGGAGCCAAATCTACATGTATGCATACTTTATGTTCCATGGAGATTAGAGTCAGCTGTATAACCATGTTGGCCAGCTCTGGCTCACAGCATTCCTAACCCCTTGAGCTAATCCCCTATAAAATCTACAAAACTCAAGCCTATACATGAGGAACTAAATAATTTTACATTATAGGAGGGAAAGTGATTTGGTGCAGTAAGACTTGGATTTCACTTTTTCTTTTAAAGTTTATTTATTTATTTGGTGGGGTGGGGAGAGCAGAGAGAGAGAGAGAGAGAGAGAGAGAGAATCTCAAGTAGGCTCCACATTGTCAGTGCAGAGCCCGATGCAGGGCTCAATTTCACAAACTATGCGATCATAACCTGAGCCAAAATCAAAACTCAGATGCTTAACCGACTGAACCACCTGGGTGCCCCTTGAATTTTACTTCTGACTCAACCACTTATTAGCTGCCTTGGCCATGTTACTTAACTCCCTTGAGACTGGGTTCTCTTTTATAAAATGGAGATAATGACATTTATGCTGCAGAGCTGTTGTGAGAATTAAATAGTATGCAGAAATAATAGATCCTCAATAAATGATACATACCTCTGGTACAGAGGCTTAATTTTCTTCACCAAATAAAACATTCCTCTATTGGTGAGGGGGAATCAGGCAAAGGGGAGAAGAACATTTAGCACATTACACATGCTAATTGCGATGGGGATAAGGCATATTTTCTTTACTTCCCTGAGATTTCCTGAAGACAGATGACATTATTTCATATCCCATGCTAATTAGTCATTCACTGTTGAGAATAGCAGTGTTTCTATTTAACAACATGAAATCACCAATTGTCCGGTCAGAAGCTGAGAGATTTATGCCTTAGTGAAGCCAGCAGAAAGCTCATAATTTTCAATTTCCTCTGAGAATTTTTTTTCATTTTCTTTGATTATGAGGCAGAATATTTTCAACATCAGATCATTTTACACATGTTGACTTGCTTAAATACTGCTACCACTAAGGCTCTTTGGTGGAAGCTGGAAGTTCTCTGCTTTCAATTAGCAATGATGAGATGTGCCTGAAGATTTTCAACTGACAGTTCACGGTATCTCTTGGTTCCAATGAAATCAAACACTATTCTGGCAGAGGTCATAGTTGAGTGCTCTATTATTCATTTACCTCACATTTAGAGATAAAATTCTGTGCACAGAGTGTGGATTCAATTAATATGTGTTAGGTAAAAGAAAAAAAAAAAGCAAGACCATTGTAAAGACAGACATCTGGGTAATTGTGTGTGCTTAAGACGGTGTGGTGGTTGCCTATTTTCTTATTTGTGTCTTTATTAGACTGGATGCTCCTTTCTGTGTAGAACAATCCCCAGAATTAGTGTAGTGCAGGAAGATACAAAATACCAGTAGAAAAAAATGGCATAACTTCTATAGCCATGTTTTCCGAGAATGTTTTATCATGCTTTAGTGGGTTGCATATGGTGAAGGAACCAATCTCAAGAATGTAATCAGTGAATTAAGGGTCCCATTAAGGACAGTCTGAGACTGGGACCTGGAGGTGAAGTATCTTCTCGCATGACAACTGTGTGGCTGGGATTCCTATCAGTTTCTTAACTGGACCTTGCCAAGAAGTCAGTAGAAAATAGACTGGGATAGAAACCATAGTTCATTCCCTCATGCCTCCCATTTTCTTCATTCATATCAAGGAAACATCCAGGTTATATAAGACTTTAAGCTCACAACATTTGAAAATGGGCTCTTTAAGAAAAATAATACAAAATTATAAATTTAAAACAAGCAGAAAAGCAATTATTTATTAATGATAAGAAAAAACTCGTAAAAGTTTCAAACTTTAGAAAGCTGACAAAAATAACATCAGGTAATCCAGAAAAAGAGTACAATATTTTTATTAGCTGGCAAAAACTTTGCATAGAAATAGCTGCAAAACTAAATAAATATATCCCATTAAATCCAAACTAAATGCATCTAGCATTCAGTTTCCCCTTATCCAGATTTCAAAAATGCCTACAACTACTCCAACATTATCAGACATAAGAAGAAATAATGACAGAAGAGAAGTTGGAAGGAAAAGAGACAACTGTGGGTAAACATCTTACTTTTTCGAAGTTTACAAACATATGATTGTGACCACATTGAGAGGGCCCCTCTGGGACTTTGGGAGAGCCTGTGCAACCCAGGAGCCTGGCAATTTCAACTCCATTAGCTTCATAAGTAAATCTGCCGGGGAGGGAAAATCGAGGTGACAGTTTTCTATCTGCCTAATGACTAAAGTCACTAACAATTGACACCCTAGAAGTTCAAATAGCATCTCATCAAGTGAACACCAACAGGCTTTTTAGTCTACTATAAATGCTGTGACTTTAATTCTATTTAGAAACTCTGCAGTATGCATGCTCTTATTAATTAAAGTGCCACAAGTTGGGGCACCTGGGTGGCTCAGTCGGTTAACTGTCCACTTCGGCTCAGGTCATGATCTCATGGTTCGTGGGTTGGAGCCCCGCGTCAGGCTCTGTGCTGACAGCTCAGAGCCTGGAGCCTGCTTCTGATTCTGTGTCTCCCTCTCTTTCTGCCTCTCCCCTCCCCTTGTGCTCTGTCTCTAAACTAAACATTAAAAAATTAAAAAAAATAAAGTGCCAGAAGTAAATATAATGTATGTAGTATATTTATGTATTTTAAGTATATATGTGTGTGTATATATATATATGTGTGTGTATATATGTGTGTGTGCATTTATTTTGTATTTTTAAATTTTTTTAATGTTTATTTTTGAGAGACAGAGAAAGAGAGAGACAGAGTGCAAGCAGGGGAGGGGCAGAGAGAGGGAGACGCAGAATCGAAGCAGGCTCCAGGTTCCGAGCTGTCAGCACAGAGCCCGACATGGGGCTCAAACCCACAAACCACGAGATCATGACCTGAGCCGAAGTCAGATGCTTGGCTGAGCCACCCAGGCACCCCGTGTGTGTATTTAAATGTACATATGCCATGCTCCTACAATGTGTGAGCTATGGTGAAAACAACAGCCTTAGCCCTCAAAGAACTTAGTGTTGGAGGGTCACAAATAAATAGGTAGTCAATTATGATACATGTGATTAAGTGGTGTTACAGAAAAGTGCCACGTGTTATGGAAGCATGTTGGAGGAATACAATTCCTACTGAGGGAAGAAATAAAGTCAAAATCAGGTCTTGAAGGATAATCAGAAGTTTTCCAAATGAAATTACAGGAGGAAGTTGGGTAAAAATGTGAAGTTCCTGGGGGGGCCTGGGTGGCTCAGTCGGTTAAGCAGCCGACTTCGGCTCAGGTCATGATCTCGTGGTCCGTGAGTTCGAGCCCCGCGTCGGGCTCTGTGCTGACATCTCAGAGCCTGGAGCCTGTTTCAGATTCTGTGTCTCCCTCTTTCTCTGACCCTTCCCCGTTCATGCTATCTCTCTCTGTCTCAAAAATAAAATAAACGTTAAAAAAATAAATTAAAAAAAATGTGAAGTTCCTGAGACAAGAGGAAATGTATGCAAAGAACTGGATGCAAGTGACTTCTTCGTGAAATGGCTGAAAAATTGAAAAAAAAAATGAGATGACAAGATTGTGGCATGTGGTACAGGAATGGTATGATAAGAGTGCAAAGAAGGGGTGGCAGGAGATGAGAATGGGAAGCTCTGTAGGTATGAGATCTGGCAGGAACTTAGGGACCATATAAATCACTGACCTTCTTCCTAAGAGTATTGGGGAAGTCACTGAAGAGTTAAGAAAGATAGTATCCTGATGAGAGTTGCTTTAGAAAAGACGACTCTGACTATAGCATAAGGAATGATTTGGGTGGGACAAAGTTAAAAGTCATGAGACTAGTTAGGTGTCTGTTTCAGTAATCTAGGGAAGAGTTAGCAGCAGATAAAATTAAGAGAAAGGTAGGCTATATCATAACAGAATTTAGGAACTGATAGGATGATGATGATAAGGGAGAGGGGGGAAAAGAAAAGAATAAAGGCCAAGTTTTTAGCCTGGGCCATAGGATGGCAGTCATGACATTCATAAAATAAGCAAAACAGGCTAGTTTTGACATCTTGAGTCTCAGGTGCAAAAGGATATTCAAGAAGAGAGATCCAGGATACATATGGATAAAAATAAAGTTCTAGGCAGATATCTGGCTTTAGAGATGTGTAAATCATTACTGTAACTCAGGTTGTTGAATCAATATTCCCTGATGAAATTACATGGAGTGGGCGATCCAGACCCAATGTGGGTTCAAGTTTGGTCTGTGTTCCGACTCAGATTTTTAGTTCCACTAGGCTGTCAACTCTGCAGTGGAAGAGGCCAAATCTGCCTTATTAGTTTCCTATGCCTGGTGCCTAGAACAGTGTCAGATCCATGGTGGATGCTGAACAAGTATTAATTTAATAAATGAGTAAGTAGTATCAGTTAAAGAATAAACAAAGAATAAAAAATGGATTAAAAAGTAGCCAAGAAGTTTGTAGAAATACCAGAATTTTTCAGTCTCATAAACTCCAGGGCATGAGAGGGTTTAAAGGAAAGAGCGGACAACTGAGTTATCTGTAACAGAGAGGTCAAATAAGAAAATGTACCAGGTATATCCGTTGAATTTAGCAGGAATTAAAGTTGTTGCTTACCTGGGCACAAACCTCATTCTAGATACATAGTTATGTTATTTCAATTCCACATTTCATTATGGTGGTACCAACTTAATCTCAATTCTTTTGGAAGCTCATTCTATCGTCAAGATTTAGTCAAGTTTTTGAAGAGTCTTGGCAATTGAAATGTAAGAGATGGCTCTTACCCATGATACATACAGGATGACTCTTAGACATCTCTTGTTTAGCCTGTAGGGGCTCTTAAGTCCTGAGGCTCCCAGTTGGCTTCTGTGTCATACTTTTGACATGAGCGTCAGTGGTCTCATTGGTTAGATATAGCAGGGAGCCTATATCTTTCTTGGGCCTCCCTCAAAGCTGTGCCTAAAAAGCAAGGGTGTCCTCTTTGCCCTCTAAAGCTACAAATATCCCCGGGGAACTGCCTTCTTTGTGAGGCATTGCCTTCATTGCCTAAACTTTCTTCCCTAAACATTTCCTAAACTTTTCTTCCCTCCTCAACTCAAGGACATCTTTCAACAGGGGAGGGGGGTGTTAGGATAATCCTAGTCATTCTTCTCTTTTCCAATCATTTTGTCTGCAGTCCAAACATCTTTTTCCATAATGGAGTTAAAAGGAAGTCTCAAAGGCACATTCTTCTCTCTCTCTAGTCAATCACCCTGCTGAGAAAATTACCAAAGAGGCAACTACATACTCGAATAGAGAGAAAGAGAAATGGGAAATAATAAAAGAAATTCTTTGATGTTGATAACTTAGAAATATTTCCACCATATAAGAGGATAACTTTTTTCCAGAAATGTAACCATAAAAGGAACAACTGTGGAAGCTAGAGGAGGATGCCAGTTTGAGATACGGTTTTATTTTTACTCAAGTATATTTAAGAAGGACCCAGAGAAAGAGAAACAGACATAGCTAGAAAGAGGGATTTATCAATAGAGTAAGGCCCCTGTGACAGTAGTAGAGACTGGGACCCAGAGTTCTGTGGCATCTAATAGCCTTATTTTTCCCAGTTTATTGAAATATAATTGACAAAATTATATATATTTAATGTACACAATATGATATTTTTATTAAAGACAATTTTAGAGCAGTTTTAGGTTTATAATAAAATTGAGAGGAAGATAGATTTTCTCATCTTCCCCCTGACTTTCCCCACATGCATAACTTCACCCATTATCAATATCGTATATGGTATATGCACATTTTTTTAACCAAGGGTGAATTTACATTGATACATAATAATCATCTGAAGAGCTTAGTTTACCTAAGGGTTACTCTTGGTGTTGTACATTCTGTGGGTTTGGACAAATGCAAAATGAACTATTTATCATTATAATATAATACAGAAGATTTTACTGCCCTAAATATCCTTTATTCTCTGCCTATTCACCTCTCCTTAGCTTCCCTACTCTCACCGCCACCCTTAGCAATCACTGATCTTTTGATCATCTCCATAGTTTTGCATTTTCCAGAATGTCGTATAATTGGGATTATATAGTATGTAGCCTTTTCAGATTGGTTTCTTCCACTTAGCAGTATGTGTTCAAAGTTCCTCCATGGCTAGTAGCTCATTTCCTTTTGGAGCTGAATAATAGTCCATTTTCTGGATGTACCAGTTTATTTATCCATTCGTCTAACAAAGGACATCAGGGTTGCTTCCAAGTTTTGACAATCACGAATAAAGCTGCTGTAAACAGTCACGTGCAGGTTTTTGTGTAGACATAAGTTTTCGACTCCCTTGGGTAAATAACAAGGAGCACAATTGTTGAATCATTTTTAGTTTTGTAATAAACTGTCAAACTATCTTCTAAAGTAGCTGTATCATTCTACATTGCTACCAACGATGTATGAGAGTTCCTGTTGCTTTACATCCTCACCGGCACTTGGTGTTGTCCATGTTCCAGAATTTGGCCACTTTAATTGATGTGTAATGGTATCTCATTGTTTTAATTTGTATTTTCCTGATGACATACCATGTGGAGCATTTTTGCCTGTATTATTTGCCACCTGTGTATCTTCCTTGGTGAGGTGTCTGTTAAGGTCTTTGGTACATTTTAAAATCAGGTTTGTTTCCCTATTTTGAGTTTTAAGAATTATTTGTATGTTTTGGGTAATAGTCCTTTATCAGATGTGTCTTTTACAAATATTTTCTCCCAGTCTGTGCTCTGTTTTCTAATTCTCTTGATATTGCCTATTGCAGAACAGATATTTTTAATTTTAATGAGGTCCAATTTATCATTACTTTTTTCATGGGTTGTATCTTTGGTGTTGTATCTAAAAAGGCATCACTGTACCCAAGGTCATCTAAGTTGTCTCCTATGTTATCTTTTAGGGATTTTATTGTTTTGTGTTTTCCATTTAGTTCTAGGATCCATTTTGTGTTAATTTTTGTGAAGGGTGGGGTTTAGATTCATTTATTTGCATGTGGACATCCAGTGTTACAGCATGATTTGTTGAAGAAACAATCTTTGCTCCATTGTATTGCCTTTACTCCACTGTCAGAGATAAATAGACTATATGTGTGCTTTCTATTCTGTTCCATTCACCTATTTGTCTATTCCTTCACCAATACCACAATGTTTTGTGGGGGGTTTTTTTGCATTTTTTCTTTCATTTTTTTTTTAATATATGAAATTTATTGTCAGATTGGTTTCCATACAACACCCAGTGCTCATCCCAAAAGATGCCCTCTTCAATACCCATCACCTCCCCTCCCCTCCCTCCCACCCCCCATCAACCCTCAGTTTTGTTCTCAGTTTTTAAGAGTCTCTTATGTTTTGGCTCTCTCCCACTCTAACCTCTTTTTTTTTCTTCCCCTCCCCCATGGGTTTCTATTAAGTTTCTCAGGATCCACATAAGAGTGAAAACATATGGTATCTGTCTTTCTCTGTATGGCTTATTTCACTTAGCATCACACTCTCCAGTTCCATCCACGTTGCTACAAAAGGCCATATTTCATTCTTTCTCATTGCCACGTAGTATTCCATTGTGTATATAAACCACAATTTCTTTATCCATTCATCAGTTGATGGACATTTAGGCTCTTTCCACAATTTGGCTATTGTTGAGAGTGCTGCTATAAACATTGGGGTCCAAGTGCCCCTATGCATCAGTACTCCTGTATCCCTTGGATAAATTCCTAGCAGTGCTACTGCTGGGTCCTAGGGTAGGTCTATTTTTAATTTTTTGAGGACCCTCCACACTGTTTTCCAGAGTGGCCGCACCAGTTTGCATTCCCACCAACAGAGTACCACAATGTTTTGATTACTGTAAATTTATCGTAAGTCTTGAAGTTGAGTAGCATCAGCCCTCCAACTTTGGTCTTCTCCTCCCACAATGTGCTGGCTATTCTGGGTCTTTGTTCCTCCACGTCAACTGTAGAATCATTTTGTTTATATACACTGCAATTTCTTTATCCGTTCATCAGTTGATGGACATAATGGAATACTACGTGGCAATGAGACAGGATGAAATATGGCCTTTTGTAGCCACGTGGAAGGAACTGGAGAGTGTTATGCTAAGTGAAATAAGTCATACAGAGAAAGACAGATACCATATGTTTTCACTCTTATGTGGATCCTGAGAAACTTAACAGAAGACCATGGGGGAGGGGAAGGAAAAAAAAAAAAGAGGTTAGAGAGGGAGGGAGCCAAAACACAAGGGACTCTTAAATACTGAGAACAAACTGAGGGTTGATGGGGGGTGGGGAGAGGGGAAAGTGGGTGATGGGCATGGAGGAGGGCACCTGTTGGGATGAGCACTGGGTGTTGTATGGAAACCAATTTGACAATAAATTTCATATTGAAATAAATAAATAAATAAATAAATAAATAAAACAGGTTCTCAACAACAACAACAAAAAAGAATCATTTTGTTGACATTCATAAAATAACTTGCTGGAATTTTAATTGGGATTGCACGGACTCTGCAAATCAAGTTGGAAAGAACTAAAATCTTGATAATAGTGGGTCTTCCTACCCATGAACATGGAACCTCTCTCCATTTATTTAGTTGAATTTGTTCATAGACTAAAGTTTTCCTCATATAAATTTTGCATATATTTTGTTAGGTTTCTATGTATTTCATTTTGGGAGTACTAATGTAAATGGTATCGTGTTTTTAATTTCAAATCCCATTGGTTCATTGATATACAAGAAAGCTCCTGACTTTTGTATATTGACCTTGAATACTGCAACCTTGCCATTATCACTTATTAGTTCTGGGAGTTTTTGCTGTTGTTGATTCCTTCAGAATCTCTCTATAGATAAGCATGCCATCTATAAGCAAAGGCAGTTTTATTTCTTCCTTCCCAATATGTATACCTTTGGTTCCCTTAACATGATGATTTGATATGTGTACAGTTGTGAAATGGTTACCGCGATCAGGTTAGTCAAGGTACCTGTCACCTCACAGTTGCTTTTTTGGGTGTGAGGAGAGAATGCTTAAGACCTACTCTTTTAGCAGATTTCAAGTATACAATTCGCTATTACTAACTACAGTCACCATGCTTTACGTTAGTTGTTCAAACGTTTTCATCTTATAACTGAAAGTTTGTACTTTTTGATGAACATCTCTCCATTTTCTCCACACCTCAGCCTCTGGCAACCATTATTATACTTTCTGTTTCTATGAGGTTTTTGTTTTTAAGATTCTACATATAAGTGATGCCATACACTATTTGTCTTTCTGTCTGGTTTATTCACTTAGCATAATGCCCTCAAGCTTCATCCATGTTGTTGCATATGGCAAAACTTCCTTTTATTTTGTTATGGCCAAATATGTAACAGTTTTAGACTGGAAGAAGAATATCTCTTACAATTAAGAATAAAGGAGGGAGGGTAGTTTTATAGGTTCCCCAGCAGAAAATTGATAAATATTCATTGTGGTGGTATCTAATTTCTCAGTGAAATGGAAGGCAATTTCTACAGAAATCTGGGTTTGAGAAGATAAAGTTTGGAGAGAATAAAAGAAATTCTGAGTTCCAAGGCCCAGTTGGGATTGTTAAGTGGGTATTTACTGTTACTCATCTCAATGGTTCTAAAATTTTCTTTAGCAGGATTTCACAGTCAAGATTCAGGCAAAGAAGAGGCAAACATTAAGATTGAGCCCTGTTTGGAGTTTGACCAACTAAGTGTAAAGGATACACGGCCAAGTTTTCTTAATTTGCTTATTAAAAGCAGGAATAATGGATAGACAGAAATTTTCTTAATTTACTCAGAAATAGTTCACTATCTTATCCAAGTTCAATTTCTCCCTGATTTTAACACCATAAAATTATGTATTTAATAGATCCCCTTAAGCCTAATGGCCCCCAAGAATTGTAGCAGCTGTAAAGCAGATTTAATTAATGGAAGTCTGATTTAGTGAGGAATATGCAGTAGAAACAACCACAGAGTCTCTGGGACTCAACAGAGAAGTTGAATTTGTGTTCATTAAAAAAGAAAGAGAAGCAAGTTTACAAAAGTTTCAGTAGCAGCAGAGAGATTGTGAGAAATTCATGTTTCATGTTGACTTCTTACAAATGAGAGTATATTTTGATTATGTGGAATCTAAGCCAAACACACTAGATGGATGTGTCCTCATTTGACATGAAAATGAACTCTAATAAATATATTTGGGTTTCAATAAATATAAATATATATTCATATATATATATTTATTGAATATATTCAATAAATATATTTGGGATGTGTTTTCTATTTCTGTAGCTGGCTTTAATTCAAAGTAATAATTAAAAAATAAATATATAAATAACACATAAATATATTCTCACTCTAAAACATTGGTTGATATAGAACTATACAAAGTAACAAAGTGTTCATCTTTCTTCTTTTACCTTCTCTAATGTCATTCTCCATCCCCTACCCCAGAAGTAAAACTGGTGAGACATACCTATATTTGTATATAAATTCTTCCAAACATAGTTTCTGCGATTTGTCTTCTAAAAATACCATACTATTTATATAACCACGAAGAGATTATAAAATTAGTGTATACTGACTTCAACTCTAAATGTTCTTTTTTTAAATTAGACTCCATCTTGGACATGGAATGGGGCTCGAACTCACAACCATGAGATCAAGACCTGAGCTGAGATGAAGAGTCAGACACTCAACCAACTGAACCACCCAGGCACCCCCTAAGTGATCTCTTTTAATTTTTATTAATGTTTTTAATTTTGTCAACCTGATAAGAGAAAATTGTGTGTATTGTTTTTTTTTTCCTGAAAACTAGTAAGATTGAGGATCTTCATTTTCTTTTACAGAGATTTGTATCTCTTCTGCATATAATCTTTGCCTGTTCATATTCATCTTTTCAATTATGATACTTTTATTTTTCCTAAAGATTTATAAAAGATTATGCATTGTAGATGTGAATCTTTACCTTTTAAATAGATAATAATAAATACAGATATGTCAGTTAAATGATAGCCTTAATGAGTTTCACATGGTATTTTTTTTTTTATTTTACTTTGTACATAGTATCATTTATAATCCAGTAGCTTTTAATTTTAATGCATTCAAAGCCTCACTCTTTTCCTTTATGTCTTTTAAATCCAATATAGTAGGAACTTCCCCAAATTATACAACCATTTGCTACATTTTCTTCTAATACTTAGACCTTTAATGCATCTTCAATTCATTTCTGTACCTCAGCTGACTTTTTTCCCTTTTTCTCCCTCACTTGGATAGCCAATTGTTTCTATGCTATTTGCTGAAGGCTCTACCTTTTCCCCCACTATTAGTATGAGTGTCCCTTACCATTAATGAAACACCAAAATACAAATGAATTTTTTTTAGATTTATATTTCACTGATATGTTTCTAAAATTACATCTTAATGATTTAATATTTTCATCTTTGTAGTATATTTTCATATGGAGTAGAAATCATTCCTTATTTTTTTCCCCAAAGTTGTCTAGTCTATGCTTGCGTAGTATCTTTCAGAAGACCCTTAGAATTACCTTACATTCTTTGGAAAAACCCTTTTGGAATTTTTAATAGAACCTGTTAAAGTAATAGATAATTTGGTGGTAATTTATAACATGAAAATAGTAAATCTTAGTTTTTATGAACATGGTATTCTCTTTGTTCAGTAAAGTTTTATAGCATTACTCATAAAAGTTTTGCAAATTTCTTAAGTTCATTTCTAAGTATTTTGTATTGTTATTATAAATATGTTAATTGGCTATTGCTGATATATTGGAATTTAAAAATTCTTATTTGTAGCTGTTTTTCTTATTGAACTCTCCTGTTAGCTTTAATAGATTCTTATTTATTATCTTTGAATTTCTAAGACAGTGATTGTGCTGTTTGCAAATAACAATATTTAGAAACTTATTTTATTTTCTTATTTTATTGCATTTTAGGAACTCTGCTTGCATAGTAGTAAAGTAGAAATTCTTGTCTTACTCTGATATCATTAAGAATGTTTCCATGTTGCAACAATATGATACTTGCTGTAGACTTATGGTAAATACTCTTTATCAAGCTAAGAAAGTGATTTTCCCCCTGAGATTGCTAATAGATTTGGATTTTTAAAAATTCAAGCCTAAGTATTGGATTTTACTTATTAAGTAGTTGTTGAACTAAGGCAATTATTATTATTATTTTTTAATGTACTAACAAATCTAGAATGTTACATTTAGTTTTTCTTGGGAATTGCCTTTAGAATTTTTCTAATGTCAAATAATTATTTCACATGGGATAGATTCTAACTGTTCTTAATGTTTTATACTTTTCATATATTGATATATTCAATTTACTAATAATTTATTTAGTACGCTTTTTAGTTCCTTTCATAAATGAGTTTTGGCCTCTGGTTTTCTTTTAGTGTTCTTCTTGTCTGGTTTACATATTGGTATTATACCAGCCTTATTGAATTAATTAAAATGTTCTATTTTTTTTTTTGTCTTTATGCTTTGAACAGTTTACAAAACATGGAAATTTGCCATTATTTGAAGTCTATCTAGACCTGTTGCCTTTTTAAAGAGCAAATCTACATTTTCAAAGAACAGATTTACTGCTTTTTCTATATTTTCAATTGTTATTAGCACATTTGAATTTTCTATTTATTTTTTATTCAAATTTGTTAATCTATATTTTGTTAGAAAGTTATCTGTTCATTCTATATTTCAATCGTTTTAAGTATTAATACTAATATCTGTTCTCCACTGTATAGCCAGCCTCTCTTTATAGATATGAAGAAGACTCCTAGGAAACATTTTTCTCTCCTCCAGGCAGACATGACAATTTTTATTTGTTCATTCCAGTGGGCTGATATTGAAGATATCCTACAAATATCAATTAACTCTGCCAACACACAGTAATTTTCTGACAAGATAGAATGGAAGCCAAAGAAAACAAAATAGGAGAGTAAATACAGCCTAAGAAGGTAGTAGAAGTAATGTTTTGTCACTGCAATTTTTTTAATGCTTTGCATGTAAGAAAGGCCATCACAACATTGAAGAAATTAAGGAGAGAAAAGCCACACTTACTGCAAAGCCTAAAATGAAACTAATAATACTGTATTCTATCCTTAATATTCAGGCTCAAATACTTTTAATTAATATCAACACAGGAATGGCATGAGATCTTTAGATCATTAATTATGCAAGAAAGAATTAATAGTTCAAAGCTGTGCTTCCTTTTGTTCTAACATGCTCCCTTCTCCCTAATCTTCCTAGTAGCATACCTCAGAATCACTGGAGAGCTCATTAAAATGAAGATCACTGAATCTCATCCCCAGAGTTTCTGAGTAGTGGTTTTGGGATAGGGCTGGAAAATTTGCATTTCTGACAAGCTTCCAGGTAATCCTGATGCTGCTGGTCCAAAAACCACACTTTGAGAGCCACTGTTCTAAAGTAATAGCACTTTGATTTGGGTAAATGACCAGCAAAGACTTCCTTACTCAGTGTCCCTTGAAGTTGGTTGTGCCCATGTACCTGGGTTCCAGCCAATGGGTTGCAAGTGAAACAGATGTTTGTGCAATATCTGGAACACATCCTTCAAAGAAAAAGAGCATGTCTTCCCTTCTACTTCTGCCTTCCCACTGGTTGGAATGCAGCCATGGTGGTGATCGTTTTTTGACTCAGAAAAGATGAGAGGTGTCCTGGGGATAATGGAGCCCAAAACACTATCAAATCACTTTATCTATCCTGATTATGACCTGAACTTCTTGTTCAAGCCACTGGCATTTGGGACATCTTATGACTACAACCTAGACTGATTCTAACAAACACAAATATTTTGCTGTTCTAAAGTCTGCTTTCAGTACATCAGCCAGAGTAATCCTTTTAAACCTTAAATCAGACCTCTTCATTCCTCCACTCAAAATCCTTAATGGGTTCTCATTCTAGAATAAAAGCCAAGGTTGTTGTACTGGTCTATGACATTATGTAATCATCAGCAATACACCTCCCAACCCCCTCACCATTGCCTCCTCACCCTTGCTCGGTCTGCTCTACCTATGTGGGTTCTTACTGGTTTATGGCACACCTGTCAGTCATACTTCTATAATACTCCCTCACTCCCTTCATATCTCAAAGTATCTCCTTATTGAGACCTTCCTCAACTACTCCTACTTAAAATGTTATCCAGAAACTTCTTCCCTTCCCTGGCAGTTCCAATATCTTTTCCCTCTCTATTTTTCTCTGTAGCACCAATCACCCTCTGACACAACATATATTTTATTTATGTTACTTAATGTCTATCCTTTTCCACTAGAATGTAATTCCAAAAGGGTGGGGATTTTTGCCTGATTTTGGTCACTGCTGTGTCCCAGAACCTATATGTAACCTGCATATATAGTAGGTGCTCAACAAATAATTCTTGAATTAACAAATTCATGTATTATTGAATGCATGCATGCATGAAAAAAATGACATGTGGGGGGCACTGCTACATGTTCAGAAGATAGTAAACTTGTTAATGGCGCTGCACTGGGAACAGATTCATGCCAGAACTTCAGCTCTGCTGCTACTAGTTTTTTTAACCAAATGACCTTCTTCATCTGTGGACAAATTTGTATAATTAGAATAAACATAATACCTACTAGCTGTGATTGTTGGGAGGATTGAATGGTGACATCACTAAAGTGTTTACTACAGGACCTGACATATAGTATGAGTTCAGTAAATGTTCAGTATTATTATTATCTTGAGCCATTTTCCTTCAAAAAAAATTATGGGAAGGAAAGTCTACAGAGAACAAGTGTGTTTCAAATGAGGGAGAACATGTCAAGAAAGAATTATCCCTCAACTCACCCCAAATAAAATGTTTGAACTCTGCCCTCCTTTCAACATCTTCCCTTTAACCTTTTATTTCTGACCTATGGATGTAAGGATTTTTACCATCCCTGACTCTTCACAAAGCTAGAATTCTTAACACGGGTTTCCAGAATGACCTTTATCAGGATCACCTGATACGTATTGAAAAATATAGATTCCACTTCTTGCCAATTTACTGAATGGGACTCTGAAGGGATAGAGTCTAGGAATCTGCATATAATAAGCACCTTCAGTTACTACTACATACATTAATGCTTGAGGATGTTGAGTTTTGATTAATAGCTCTTCAGGTATTATGGCTAAACAGTCTCATGATGATATGGCCAAGAGCTATCTGAAACAAAGTTTTCTCCGAGCTCATCTGATTTCCTCATTAAGAAATAAGTACTCAAGCCTGAACTCACCATGGGTCTGTATACCACTCTGGAGAAACAGATACCAGACTTTACATGCTTATTCATATAAATGAAAGCATCTAAGAACATACAGCTATAACCAAGCAAATAAAAAAAGCCCTCCATCCAAGAAGTTACAAATATGAGAAGTTTACAGGAATGGGTGGGTTGGTTGGTGTATGTACGTATGTATGTATTTATGTATTCATTCATTCATTCATTCATTCATTCATTCATTCATATAAGCCCTACAACAAATGTGGGGCTTGGACTCACAACCCTGAGATCAAGAGTTGCACACTGTACTGAGACAGCCAGAGACCCCATTTTTTTGTTGTTTTCTCCTCAGCAATCCCCAAGACTCTTCATCTATCCTAACTCCTTAGTGAACAACTCTGATGAGGTGAGAGAGGATAATGGGGTCTCCATTCTACCACCTGGTGCAGTTTTCTGTCCATTCTGTTGCCAAAGGTCAGTTGTCCTCTCTGCTCACAGTCTTCTTTTGATCACCTCCCATCATGTTGGACAATTTACATGGCCTGTCCCTCTGAATAACCAGTTCTAAGTGAGGTCCTTCATTAAAGACATGGACTGCTTCAGGGGCGTCTAGATGGTTTAGTCATTTAAGCATGCAACTTGGGCTAGGGTCATGATCTCAGGGTTCATGAGTTTGAGCCCCAATCGTGCTCTCTGCTGTCAGCACAGAGTTCACTTCAAATCCTCTGTCCTCCTCTCTCTATGCCCCTCCCCCACTCATTCTCTCTCTCTCTTTCAAAATGAATAAATTTTAAAAAAAGGTATTGACTGCTTCAGCCATAATAGTACCTGACCTGATGGATGAATGGGACCTGAAAACTCCATGGCCCACAGTGGAAACCTTTGGATATTGACACAGCCATAGCCTCAAATCAAGAGCAAGATCATTATGTTATTAGGGGTATAGTCTGTAGTTGGCCTACCTGTCCCGTAGCATCTGCTCAACAACAATATCAGTTTTTTCCAATCCTTGTTTTACCTCTTTCTGGCTTCCTCTTTCACAACAGACCAAGCCACTGGTATTCCATAGAAATTTTGGCTGAGTCAAGCAGAGTGTGACAAGTTTAACTTAACAAGGGAAAGCTTAGAGTTATTGACAAAGAAATGTCAGAACCAGACCTCAGGTGAAGTGGATTAGACTGGAAAAGGCAGAACAAGGGAATTTAAGCAAATGAGGAACTTAAGAAAAAAGTGTTTATTTATTTTGAGGCAGTGGGAGGGGCAGAGAGAGGGAGAGAGAGAATCCCAAGCAGTCTCCATGTCATCACCATGGAGCCCAATATAGGGCTCAATCCTAGAAACCATGAGATCATTACCTGAGCCAAAATAAAGAGTTGGCTGCTTAACTGATTGAGCCACCCAGGTACCCCAAATCAGGAACTTTGATAAAAGTAGTAACATATTGGAGTTGTATAGCAAAGGAGAGTTCTTCTTTTTGAGGAATGACAAGGGAGAAATGTAAGTTTGAATACGGACCCAAAACATGAAAGTCAGCTTATGGAGAGAGAGAGCAGCAAGATACCAACATTATTAGCTAAATGTCCAAACTAAGGTCAAGTGGCAGCGTGTCCCCTAGGCCAGAGTGACTTGTTCCTTGGTGGAAATTGACAGGATAGAGAAGATAATGCCAGGAAGCTCTAACATCAGACATCAGGGACGTTGTCTTAAGAATCCTGACCCAAGGATGAAAACATCACAATGAGTAGCACTCAGGAGAATGAAGCAGGGGCTCCACTATAGAGAGCATAGGTAGTAAAATTCATGTGGTAAAGGCAACACGACATGTAAGATGGAACACTGCATACCCCTCAAAGGGTCTGTTTGGTCCCAAACTGGAGTTTGGGGCAAAACCCATGGGGAAATTTGAGTGACCCAACTACAAACGTTTGGGCTACCAAAAGTCCGTTTCTAATAATTATATAAAATTAAGCCCTATAAAGACAAACATAGGAATGCAAATCCAATAAACTAGTTTAGCACTTGACTCAGATAGTTTATAATAGTCCCAATCTAGAAATCTTTGGATAAGTATATGACATTTGGGAATATTGAGATCATAATAGAAAAATTCAAAGTTAGCAGTGCTATTTTTCCTGGAACTTTAGCTTCTCTTCTGTGAAATGTTTAACACATCTTCACAAGCTTGCTATGAGTATCAGATAAAATCATGTATATAAACGTCCTTATCATCTAGAGGTAGATTATTAAAATGATGATTTTTGCATGTAATTGGTACACTAGTAGATACCGTGGAATGTCTTTTCTGTAAAATCGTAAGGAAAAGTGAGGAGGAGCTAAGGCAGTGGGTCTTGACAATTTATCTTGAATGGGAAGATGATAGTTCACAAAAGGCTACCGATCAATGTTAAAGATGGCAGCCATGGCTAAGATTCATGGAGTTGGTTAAAGTGTAAGGACAAGAACTGAGGCAAGTCTATACTTAGGAAAACTATTCAGGAGGTTGGAGATGGTATCAGAAATGAATCAAAAAGCAAACACAAGATAGGTTAAAGTCTTGGTCAAGATAGAAACTAAGAACATCAGGAACCACTTAAAAAATCTTTTTTAATGTTAATTTATTTTTGAGACACAGAGCACAAACAGGAGAGGGGTAGAGAGAGAGGGAGATGCAGAATCCAAAGCAAACTCCAAGCTCTGAGCTGTCCGCACAGAGCCCAAGGTGGGGCTCGAACCCATGAACTGTGAGATCATGACCTGAGCTGAAGTTGGACACCTAACCGAGTCACCCAGGCACCCCAGGAACCACTTTTATGATGCCAGCTCTGTGGTTTTGGGAAGTTCTCCAGATTTATGAGGCCCTATATATTCAGACATGCAGTATAATGAACACCATCTTGGTTGTTCCCAAATGGTACTGGTTTATACTTATTGTTCCAGTGAAATTCTTAATAGGATCTATTTTCACCCTCAAATGTTTTCTGGAAAAAGTGGAATGAGTCGAAAAATGAGAGCAGAGATAGAAGATAGAACACCAAATATGACTGCAAACAGAGCAAAGAATGCAGGTGTAGCAGGGAAAACCCCAACCCACTGCTTTGGATTTAAGAAATGTTGAGTGATGTCTTACTCCTAAATGGTAATACTTGCCCTAAAGCATGTATTTTCTAGGGTGGAACAAATATTTCCTTCTCATTCCCCTTGATAACCTGCTTGTGGAAATTTGCCAGTCAGCACCAAACAGTGGACTATAAGTTTTGAGAACAAGCAGTACTTTAATATAATTTAAAAACTTGGGGGCTTTTAGTTTGTTTGTTTTTAGTTTTTTCTTTTAATGTAGCCCTACACTCTTTTCACATTGTCTGTTCAGAGGCACTACCCTGCAGTGCTTCTGACAGTTCATTCTTACTGCCTGAGTGTATAGAAAATTTTCCTACAATGCAACCTTTTCTTCCAGAGGCACTTAATCAAGATTTTGCACTATGGAGAGGTCACAGAAAACCAAAACAATAAAAGCAAAGAATGGGTTGGGTTAGAAGGCAAGGTTAGGAAAACTGAATTTACAATGGGAGCAAGACTCCAGGATATGAAAACAGGCTGGAGATCTATATGAGGTTGATTCAGAAGGTGATGCAGAAATGACTAAACCTGAATCAAAAGCAAATAGATACTATGAGCTGCAGTATGTCACAGAGTGTGAGGTCCTGCACTCTGCCCAATAATTTATTTTTCACTTGGATAAGGGCACAGATATCTAAGTCACTTATTTTCCCCTTAATCTTATTCTAATCCTTTGCTTGTGCTTGGCTTTGGGTAATCCAGATGAATTTTGTTGATGTGGTCCTTGAGGTTCACCCTAACCACCTCCTGGGTCCCAGGGGGTTCCACTACCTTGGCATGACACAACCTCAGACACTGGGGCTGCATCTCAGTCTCCTCCAGGCTTGACCCTATCTATCTTATACAGAAGAGCATCAGATGTAAGCGTGTGATCTTTGCAACAGTATGTGAAGATATTTAAAATTGATATTTGGTAGGGAATGCCTTCATTTCTTCCAGTGATATGGTTATCTATTTAGTCTCTCATTTAATTCCATGGGTGAGTCACATATTCCTCTGACCAGTTGTTTCTTGCATTTCCTGAGGGAATGACTCTCAGTTACAATGCTGGCAACTGAAAGGCCCTGCTGTGTTAAGACACGGTATTTGAATGCATCCCTGAGACCAAAGTACATCAAGAGGATGTACCCAGGGATAGAGCCCCAAACTCAACTTGGAGATCCCTCTCTTCTGTTCTTATAATTCCTAACAGGCAACATTCCTTGTTTGCTGGGCACTTTACAGGAAGTCTGAAGCTGAGAGGTAGTTCTCCATTTTGTGGCACCTGAAAAGCTTTCAGGCAGGTGGTGAAGGAGGTTGGAGAGAGAATGTTCTACCATAACTCATCACTAGAGAACTTCATGAGTCTAGGAAAGTGCTTTTCATCTTCTATCCAACTGCATTTCTTTGATAACCCTATAAAAAAACAAGGCGGATGAAGAAACAGATACAGAAAGCTATGTCACAGGCCACGTGACTTAAATAGGTGTGTCACTTAACTAAGTGACCCATTTAAAGAGAGATCCATGATGAGAAGACTAGACTCCTTTTTTTAAAAAAATTTCATTTACATTATTATTTAATTAAAAATTTTTGAAACCTAAACTCTGTAAATGCAGTTCCTGGGTCAGTCCCTGTTCCAACCGGGGACGGACATCAGAATGTCCTGAGGGCACTTTTAAAATGGAGATGCTTTGACCTTACCCCGCTCTCCTGAACCTATAGTCCCAAAGAGAGGCCTGGACAGGTGTGTTTACAGAGCACTCCAGATGCTAGAGTTGAGAACCATTAAACTCTGCCATATTGATTTAACAAGAAGAAAATCAGCCCAAATGACTACATGTAGTGACTCTTCTGTCATTTTCTAAGATCAAAAAGGACTTTATGAAAAGAAGAGTTTTCCTTCTCTCAGAGATAGCATATTTAATCTTAACTATCCAGAATAATAAATATTAATATCTTATTCTAGAAACACAATTTAGAAAGACTGAACCCTGGACCTATTAGAGAAATACTTACAGAGAATTTAACTTAGATTCACCCCCTCATACATAAACACTCAGGAATGAGCTGGTAGGTTACTTGAATGTGATAGCTTGGACGGTTTATAGCAAGAGAGGTATCCTGTGATAGCATTTTTTTTTAAAATTGAGGGCCTTTTGAGGGCCACATTTGAACCAAATATATATCTATATATCTCTATCTATCTCTATTTATATCTATATAAACCTTTGTAGTGGATCCATACATGAAGAGAAAACTCAGAGGTGATACATCAGATGAAATGAGATGTGACATAAGACTTCCACTTGTTCAGTGTCCTTTCTAAGGCTTGATGTTGTCAGTCTTAATTGTAGCCATTCTGGTGGGTATAAAGGATTTCCCACTGCAATTTTTATTTGAATTTTCCAGATGCTTAGAGGTAGTATTTTTTCATGTTTATTGGGTGTTCAGATAGCGTCCTTTGTGGAATTCTATTCAGATGTTTTTTCCCATTGTTGTGTTAAACTGTCTGCCTTTTCTTACTAATTTACATGAGTTCTTTATATATTTTGAAGATTAGCCTTTTATCTCTTGGGTGCTATCTTTTGATGAATATATTTTCTATTTGTAACCTATCCCAATATATAAATATTCTCCTGTATATTTGGCACTTTTTGTCCTGTTTAAAAAAGTTTTCTTTCTACAAAGAACATGGACTCTGGAGCCAAAGGGCCAGGTCCTGATGTCACTAACCTGTAGCTTGAGTACATCACACAACCTCTGTATACCTCAATTTTTTCTGATTACAATACTTCTATCTCATAGAACTGTTATAGGAATTAAGTCAATTGACATACACAAAATGAAGAAAAAAGTGCCTGGTACATGATAATACTACATTCAGCATTTGCTAAAACTTGCCTGTCTTAGTCCATAATTTCATAGACTCTCTTTGTTAATTTCTAGATTTCAGTATGCAGTTTTGGTTATTCTTATCTGAATAGATGATTTACATACCTATCTTAAATATGAAGACATGTGAACTTGTCACCTTAATTCCAATGGTCTTCCCCGACTCAACTGGAGAAAACCAATAAAGGATTTAAAACTGATCCCTAAAGTATCAGTGTGTCTGCTACAGACAGTGACCGAATCAAATTGATTCTCCCTCCCTTCATCTTGACTGTCAGTGACCTTATACATTAAATTTAAAGTCTTGATTTCAATTTTCAGGTAATTAAAAGTCACACTCCCAGCTGCCTTTGAGATTAAGATACTCCTAACTTCTCATTAGTGTTCTTAACCTTTGATAAGAACAAAGGAGAGGCTTTTGTAAGTTGCCTTGCCACCAATTTCGTCCTAGGGCCATTGCATTTACTTCTGTTCTAACTTGAGGATGGCAGATCAACCCTTATATGTAGTTCATGTTCAACATGCTACCAAGGTAAGTTCCCTTAGGGAGAAAATTGGGTCTTATGGCATGTATGATTTCCCTGTCACATAGAGAACCATCAGTTAATGATATTGACTTAATGATATGTAAACATATTGTGTATGTTTATATACATATATAACTATATTCGTTACTTCATATGCATTATATTACTTTAAAAGTATTTTTATTATGTTACTTTATTTATATGCTATTAGTTGAATGAATAATTAGATAACTCACTTTTATTATTTAAATTTTGATTAGGATTCGGTCCACTGTTGGGGGAGATAGGTTGGGAGGCATGGATTCTACGTAGTAAGCTCTTTTGATTCTAGTGTGCTTCTAGCCCTGATTCACCTATCTTGACAGTCCAAAAAATAGTCGTTGACCACTTAATACTTCATTGTATTAAATATTAGTGATTACACAAGAAAATAAGAAGGTGTGTTTTTCAGCACTTTAAGGAATGCTAATACAGTTGAATGATACTTGTAGACAAGTACTTACCGAACTTTAGTTTTATAGAAATTGCCTGAAATACTGTTTAAAGTATTCAGGTTCCACCTGCAAAACTTTTGATTTAGTATATCTGAAACTAAATAAGTATGAACTAGATATAAACTAGAAATATGTACTTTGAGCAAACCCTTTGATAATTCTAAGACAGGATGACATAGGGGCCATAGTTTAAGAAACACTGCTCTATACTGTAAATACAAACTTCAGAGTAAGGATTCTAACTGTTCAAACCTACTAAAGCCAAGCTGATGGACTCTAGTGGGTACTAAAAAATATCCTGGTCCATCTTGAGATGACAGCGGGCTTTTCAATCTTACTCTTATCTTGAGAATTAGATCGTAGAACAACTGGGGAATTCGAACTCTGAAAATCTGATCCACAAGATTATGATGTAAGTACTCCCAGTACCTAAACCTATAAATGGTAGATAAAATATAATACATACTAATGTATAGCCAAGTTTACCAGAAAGTTAATGGAAATCCACAATTGCCTGAAACAGAGACGAAAGAAAAAGGTAAAGCAACAAGCAAGTGGTCTGATAATGCTTCAGCTAAGGGATGTAGGGGGTAACATATAGGCATTTCCTACATAAGGCCAAGAATTGGAGCTGAGACCTTGCATAAAGCAGGATCTTTAGTAATCCACTAACTGAGGAAAATGAGTAGAAATATTTCCTACCCAGGAACTGGGTAAAAATATCTCTCATGAAAAATTGATGGCCAGGCCTGTGAGTCTTAAGGGTTTGGGATCTCATTTTGTATTATTAATGTAATTCTGGAGTTTCTCAGCCAAAAAATGAATAAAAGAGTATGGATGACTAGTAGAAGAAAACACAAAACCACTCAGGAGGAACAGTTGCCCAGTCAAGACATAAACATTTCCTAAAGTATAAAACAAGTACCAATAAAGACAAGATCACAATCAAATTTTACAAAACACATGAGGATTAATCTATCATGAATTAAAAATAAGAAAAATGAAAACACGAGATTAAACACCTAGGAACTTGAAATAATAGAATGACAATCATAAATAAAATACAAAATAAGTAAGTTTAAGTAATTAAAGGATTAAGAAGAAAGAAAACTTGAGACAATGAAACCAGGTAAAACTTTAAAAGGAAAAGAATGTTGTTGAAATTTAAAACTTAATGATGGCTTAAATGGCATATTAGCAATAGCCAAAGACCAATTAGTAAACTGAAAGATGGTTCTGAGGAAATTACCCATGATGCAGGACAGAGAAAGTAAATGACTGAAAAAATGAATAAGAAGTTAAGAAACAAAGGATTGGATAGAAAAAAGCCAATATTTACATAACATTTTGTTCTAGAAGGAGAGAATAATAATATTTAAAGGTATAGCACCTATAGATTTTCCAGATTTGATGAAACTCACAAATCATTAGTTTGAAAAAACATAAAAAACATATTTCTTTCAGAAATCCAAATCAAGTGATTCCATAGGAAAACTTTAGAAATTCCTTTAGTAAAGAAGAAGTCTTAAAAGCAAACTTAAATAAGAAACAAATTACATAGAAACATTTATGATTGCAGCAGACTTTTCAGCAGCAATAAAAGAAGCCAGAAGACAATATAGTAATATCTTCTAAGTATTCAGGGAGAATAAATTTCAAGTTAGTAGTATAAACCCAGTTAGACCATCATTCAAGAGTGAGAAAGAAATAAAGGCATTTTTCAAATAACTACTAAAAGAATTTACCACCAACAAAACTATTGAAGGATTTTAGTTAGAGAGTAGGAAGCTGAACTTAGAAGAAAGGAGGAGGATGTAGGTGGCAATGTTGAAAAATAATAAAATACTGCTTATAGGGATCAATCTAAATAAGCATTGACTAAATATGAAGTAAGTCAGACTGAGAAAGACAAATAACATATGATTTAACTCCTGTGGAATACAAAAAAAAATGGATAAACAAACAAAAAGCATAATCAGACCTTAAATACAGAGAACAACCTGATGGTTGGCTGCTAGAATAAAGGAGGCCAGGGAATGAGAAAAATGGGTGAAAGAGAGTAGGAGGTACAGGCTTCTAGGAACGGAATGAAGAAGTCATGGGAGTAAAAGGCACAGTCTAAGAATCTAGTCAATGATACTGTGATAGCACTGTATGGTGACAGATGGTAGCTACCCTTGTGGAAAACATCTTATAATGTATGTTGTATACCTGAAAATACGGTAACATTGTTGTCAACTATACTCAAATTTTTAAAAATTGGAAAAAAAAGAACTGATGAAATAAATTAAAAAGAATTACTAATGTGGTAGATTAGATATAAATAAAATATAATCAAAATATTTAAAATAATTTGGAATGTGGAGATGACTGATCAGAAGTAAAGAATCCTAAGGTCCTTGTAGTATTTGTGAGGTGGATAGAATTTTTAGTAATTTCAGACATAATGAAGTCAAATATTCATGTTAAGTATTTAAAGGTAAAGAGTAAAAAGAGAAAGAAATACACTGTGTAACTTCCAAACTGATAAAGGGCAAAAGATAATAAAAACTTGTTCTTTTCAGGGCACCTAGGTGACTTAGTCTGTTGAGTGTCCTCCTTTGGCTCAGGTCAAGGTCATGATCTCATGGCTCTTGAGTTCAAGCCCCACATTGGACTCTCTCTCTGTCTCAAAAATAAATAAAAATTAGGGGGCAGAAAATTTAGGAAGATGGCAGCATAGGAGGGTGCTGGGCTCAGCTCGTCCTGCTGATCACTTAGATTCCACCCACACCTGCCTAAATAACACAGAAAACCACCAGAAGACTAGCAGAATGGACTCTCCAGAGGCAAGCATCGACAAGAGGCCCATGGAAGAGGATCCACCTCAGCTAGTATGCCAGATCCCATCAAAGCAGAAACACAAGCCTGGCAGGTTGCAAGTAGCCCAGACAGGGACCACACCACTCCACAGTGAGTCCTGCTCATGGTAGAGGGGAAGGTAAGGTACACACCAGTCTGACTGTGGCCCCAGCAGTGGGCTGGGGACAGACATCTGGTCTGACTGCAGCCCTGCCCACCAACACAAATTACTCCAGACAGCACAGGGGAAGTGCCCTGCAGTTCAGCGCCACCCCCAGGGACTACCCAAAATGATGAAACGGAAGAACTCTCCTCAAAAGAAACTCCAGGAAGTAGCAACAGCTAACGAATTGATCAAAAATGATTTAAACAATATAATGGAACAAAATTTAGGATAATAGTCATAAAATTAATTGCTGGGCTTGAAAAAAGTATAGAGGACAGCAGAGAATCTCTTGCTACAGAGATCAAGGGACTAAGAAATAGTCATGAGCACTAAAAAACGCTATAAATGAGGTGCAAAAATAAAATGGAGGCAACCACAGCTTGGATTGAAGAGGCAGTGGAAAGAATAGGTGAATTAGAAGATAAAATTATGGAAAAAGAGGAAGGAGAAAAAGAGATAAAAAAATCCAGGAGTATGAGGGAAGAATTAGAGAACTAAGTGATACAATCAAACAGAACAATATCCGTATAATAGGAATTCCAGAAAAGGAAGAGAGAGAGAAAGGGGCTGAAGATGTACTTGAACAAATCATAGTTGAGAACTTCCCTGATCTGGGGAAGGAAAAAGGCATTGAAATCCAAGAGGCACAGAGAACTCCCTTCAGATGTAACTTGAATCGATCTGCACGACATATCATAGTGAAACTGGCAAAATACAAGGATAAAGAGAAAATTCTGAAAGCAGCTAGGGATAAACATGCTCTAACATATAAAGGGAGAACTGTAAGACTAGTGGCAGACCTATCTACTGAAATGTGGAAGGCCAGAAGGAATGGCAGGAAATCTTCAATGTGATGAACAGAAAAAATATGCAACTGAGAATCCTTTATCCAGCAAGTCTGTCATTTAGAATAGAAGGAGCGATAAAGGTCTTCCCAAACAAAAACTGAAGGAATTCATCACCACTAAATCAGCCCTACAATAGATCCTAAGGGGGATCCTGTGAGACAAAGTACCAGAGACATCACTACAAGCATGAAACCTACAGACATCACAATGACTCTAAACCCATATCTTTCTATAATAACACTGAATGTAAATGGACTAAATGCTCCAACCAAAAGACATAGGGTATCAGAACGGATAAAAAAAAAAACAAGACCCATCTATTTGTGTCTACAAGAGACTCATTTTAGACCTGAGAACACCTTCAGATTGAAAGTGAGGGGATGGAGAACTATCTATCATGCTACTGGAAGTCAAAAGAAAGCTGGAGTTGCTATACTTATATCAGACAAACTAGACTTTAAATTAAACGTTGTAACAAGAGATGAAGAAGGACATTATATAATAATTACAGGGTCTATCTATCAGGAAGAGCTAACAATTATAAATGTCTATGCATCGAATATAGGAGCCCCCAAATATATAAAACAATTAATCACAAACGTAAGCAACCTTATTGATAAGAATGTGGTAATTGCAGGAGACTTTAATACTCCACTTCCAACAATGGATAAATCCTCTAAACACAGGATCAATAAAGGAAGAAGGGCCCTGAATGATACATTGGATCAGATGGACTTGTCAGATATATTTAGAACTCTGCATCCCAAAGCAACAGAATATACTTTCTTCTCTAGTGCACATGGAACCTTCACCAACATAGATCACATACTGGGTCACAAAACAGCCCTTCATAAGTATAAAAAAATTGAGATCATACTATGCATACTTTCAGACCACAATGCTATGAAACTTGAATCAGACACAGGAAAGTCTGGAAAACCTCCAAAAGCATGGAGGTTAAAGAACATCCTACTAAAGAATGAATGGGTCAACCAGGCAATTAGAGAAGAAATTAAAAAATATATGGAAACAAATGAAAATGGGATGTGGCGAAGGCAGTCCTGAGAGGAAAATACATTGCAATCCAAATACAAAATCTAACAGCACACATAAAGGAACTAGAAGCAGACCAGCAAAGACACCCCAAACCCAGCAGAAGAAGAGAAATAATAAAGATCAGAGCAGGAAAAAACAATATAGAATCTTAAAAAACTGTAGAGCAGATCAATGAAACCAAGAGTTGGTTTTTGAAAAAATAAACAAAATTGATAAACCTCTAGCCAGTCTTCTCAAAAAGAAACAGGAGATGACCCAAATAGACAAAATCATGAATGAAAATGGAATTATTACAACCAATGCCTCAGAAATACAAGCAATTATCAGGGAATACTATGAAAAATTATATGCCAACAAACTGGGCAACCTGGAAGAAGTGGACCAATTCCTAAGCACCCACACTTTTCCAAAACTCAAACAGGAAGAAATAGAAAACTTGAACAGACCCATAACCAGCAAATAAATTGAATGAGTTATCAAAAATCTCCCAACAAATAAGAGTCCAGGACCAGATGGTTTCCCTGGGGAATTCTACCAGACATTTAAAGCAGAGATAATACCCATCCTTCTCAAGCTGTTCCAAAAATAGAAAGGGAAGGAAAACTTCCACACTCATTCTATGAAGCCAGCATTATTTTGATTCCTAAACCAGACAGGGACCCAACAAAAAAAAAAAAAAAAAGAGAACTATAGGCCAATATCCCTGACAAATATGGATGCAAAAATTCTCAATAAGATACTAGCAAATCGAATTCAACAACATATAAAAAGAATTATTTACCATGATCAAGTGGGATTCATTCCTGAGCTGCAGGGCTGGTTCAACATTCACAAATCAATCAATGTGATACATCACATTAGTAAAAGAAAAGATAAGAACCATATGATCCTGCCAATCGATGCAGAAAAGGCCTTTGACAAAATTCAGCAACTTTCTTAATAAAAACCCTCGAGAAAGTCAGGATAGAAGAAACATACTTAAACATCATAAAATCCATTTATGTAAAGCCCACAGCTAACATTATCCTCAATGGGGAAAAACTGAGAGTTTTCCCCCTGAGATCAGGAACATGACAGGGGATGTCCACTCTCACCACTGTTGTTTAACATAGTGTTGGAAGTCCTAGCATCAGCCATCAGAAAACAAAAGGAAATCAAAGGCATTGAAATTGGCAAAGAGGAATTCAAGCTTTCACTTTTTGCAGATGACATGATATTATACATGGAAAACCCAATAGACTCCACCAAAAGTCTGCTAGAACTGATACATGAATTCAGCAAAGTTGCAGGATACAAAATCAACGTACAAAATCAGTTGCATTCTTACACACTAATAATGAAGCAACAGAAAGACAAATAAAGAAACTGATCCCATTCACAATTGCACCAAGAAGCATAAAATACCTAGGAATCAACCTAACCAAAGATGTAAAAGATCTGTATGCTGAAAACTATAGAAAGCTTATGAAGGAAATTGAAGAAGATATAAAGAAATGGAAAAATATTCCGTGCTCATGGATTGGAAGAATAAATATTGTTAAAATGTCAATACTACCCAAAGCTATCTACACATTCAATATAATCCCAATCAAAAATTGCACCAGCATTCTTCTCGAAGCTAGAACAAGCAATCCTAAAATTTGTATGGAACCACAAAAGACCCCGAATAGCCAAAGTAATATTGAAGAAGACGACCAAAGTGGGAGGCATCACAATCCCAGACTTTAGCCTCTACTACAAAGCTGTAATCATCAGGACAGCACGGTATTGGCACAAAAACAAACACATAGACCAATGGAATAGAATAGAGACTCCAGATTTGGACCCACAAAAGTATGGCCAACTAATCTTTGACAAAGGAGGAAGAATATCCAATGGAAAAAAGTCTCTTTAACAAACTGTGCTGGGAAAACTGGACAGCAACATGCAGAAGGATGAAACTAGACCACTTTCTCACACCATTCACAAAAATAAACTCAAAATGGATAAAGGACCTGAATGTGAGACAGGAAACCATCAAAACCCTAGAGGAGAAAGCAGGGAAAAACCTCTCTGACTTCAGCCGCAGCAATTTCTTACTTGACACCTCCCCAAAGGCAAGGGAATTAAAAGCGAAAATGAACTATTGGGACCTCACGAAGATAAAAAGCTTCTGCACTGCAAAGGAAGCAATCAACAAAACTAAAAGGCAACCAATGGAATGGGAAATGATATTTGCAAATGATATATCGGACATGTCCAAATCGATAAAGAGCTCACCAAACTCCACACCCGAAAAACAAATAATCCAGTGAAGAAATGGGCAGAAGACATGACTAGACACTTCTCTAAAGAAGACATCCAGATGGCCAACAGGCACATGAAAAGATGCTCAACGTTGCTCCTCATCAGGGAAATACAAATCAAAACCACACTGAGATACCACCTCATGCCAGTCAGAGTGGCTAAAATGAACAAATCAGAAGACTATAGATGCTGACAAGGATGTGGAGGAATGGGAACCCTCTTGCACTGTTGGTGGGAATGAAAACTGGTGCAGCCACTCTGGAAAATAGCGTGGAGGTTTCTCAAAAAATTAAAAATAGACCTACCCTATGACCCAGCAGTAGCACTGCTAGGAATTTACCCAAGGGATACAGGAGTGCTGATGCATAGGAGCACTTGTACCCCAATGTTTATAGCAGCACTCTCAACAATAGCCAAATGATGGAAAGAGCCTAAATGTCCATCAACTGATGAATGGATAAAGAAGTTGTGGTTTATATACACAATGGAATACTACTTGGCTATGAGAAAGAATGGAATATGGCCTTTTGTAGCAACGTTGATGGAACTGGAGAGTGTTATGCTGAGTGAAATAAGTCATACAGAGAAAGACAGATACCATATGTTTTCACTCCTATGTGGATCCTGAGAAACTTAACAGAAGACCATGGGGGAGGGGAAGGAAAAAAAAAAGATTAGAGAGGGAGGAAGCCAAAACATAAGAGACTCTTAAAACTGAGAACTAAGGGTTGATGGTTGGGAGGAGGGAGGGAAGGGTGGGTGATGGGTATTGAGGAGGGCACCTTTTGGGATGAGCACTGGGTGTTGTATGGAAACCAATTTGACAATAAATTTCATATTAAATAAATAAAAATTAAAAAAATTAAAAATTGTTCTTTTCAATAGAAAGAAAAGATGAGCAAAAAATTAAAAATATAAATCACAACAGAATATATCAAAATAAATCTAAACATATAAGTAACCCCTACTACTATAAATAGACTAGAAATAGCAGTTAAAAAAAGAGCTTCTCATATTGAAAAAAACTTAAACCAGCTACTGTACTAGTCTACAACAAATGACAGGAGGCTTGAAAGTAAATGAATAAAAAATTATACAACAAATCAAGACCATTATTAGGGATAAAGAGAGCCATTACACACCTGAAAATAGACAATTCACCATAAGAAAAACAAAATAAGCTTGAACTTGTAGACTCTGAACAAGAGACCATTAAAATTTGTGTAAGCCAAAAATGTTAGAATTACAAAGAAACACTGATAAATCTCCAATTATAATGGATTATTTTAACCTATATTTTCTGGTTACTGATAACGAGAATGCAATGGAAGCATTCGAAAAAGTAATCAGTGGCTAAGACATCTAGCTGCCCACCAAGCATTTATGCTTCTTCCATAATGTGGAGTCATCACTGTGAAGTGGCCGTGGCCAGGACTTCATTTCCCAGGCCATTGACACATGGGCTATGACCATGTGCCCCGAAGGTATGGAACGAGAAATCATAAATTAAAATGTCATTGAGGTATTATTTCCTGCCCTTCAGGTTGACAATATTTTAGTCTTGTAACAGCTGTTGATTAAGAATATGAAGAATTGTTTATGCTAGTATATTTGGTACAACTACTTGGGATCACAATTGGGCAATATCTTGCAAAGCTGAAGATGTTAATATTTAATGACCCAACAAGTCTATTTCTAGGTATTTTGTCAGCAAGAAAGCAAGGAGATTTGTAAGAACTATAAAAAAGAGATTGGCTTCAACAGTATTTATTGTAGCAAAAAGTGGAAACAATCTAACTGTCCATAAGTATGAAATAAATACACTTATTTATTAATACAATAAATACCATAAAACAATTATAATGAATTAGCTAGATCTACATCGATCATTAATAAATCTCAAAAATAGAATGAAAAGTGGGAAGACCAAATTCAAAAAAGATATGTCCTATAGGATATTATTTTTAAGCAGTTTAAAACATAAAGAGTAGTATACAGATAATGAATACAAACATATGTAGAAAGTGTATAAAATCATGCAATGAAATATTACACATAAGGCTCGATATGGAGGCCACGAGAAGGGATCTCTAATTTCTTTCTTTCTTTCTTTCTTTCTTTCTTTCTTTCTTTCTTTCTTTCTTTCTTTCTTTCTTCCTCCTTTCTTTCTTTTTCTTCTTTCTTTCTTTCTTTCTTTCTTTCTTTCTTTCTTTCTTTCTTTCTTTCTTTCTTTCTTCCCCCTTCTCCCTTCCCTTCCCTTCCCCTCCTCCTCATCCCCTGCCCCCCTCTCTCTCTCCCTCTCTTCCTTCCTTCCTTCCTTCCTCTCTCTTTCCTTCTGTTTCTTTTGTTAGAAATGTCCAGAGAAAAAGTGGCAAAATATTAACAACTCCCAGATCTGGGTGCTGGGGACATGGTATCTGTGATATTATTTTCTGTGCCTTACCATAAATTTGGAACATTTCAAAATAAAATATTACTAGCCCTAGCAATATTACTAGGTGTGAATAAACCAGAAACAGTTAGCCCATATCTTTTATGCAGAGTGAGGTCAGATTTCACAGGTCCAAAATACTCCTGATAAGCATAGTCTGAAATTCTTAATTTTAAAAACCATGCACATTTTAAAAATCAATACACAGGTAAGGTATAATCATTTTTATTTACTAATCAATCAAGTCTATGCTCTGGGTATCTATTCTAGGAAGTAAAATCATAATCCTTTGTATAGAAGATACAAAAATCTATGATTTTTAAATGCACATAAAATTTTTCTTTTAAAAAATATAAAAGTCTTGATAAAACAAAGGAAAACTCAAAACTTTGGGTGATACTCATGTATAATTGAGATTCCTATTGTAAAAACGGGAGATTAAATTACTTACTACCATTATATAATGTTCTGCTTACCTGTGGGACTGACTGACAATACCCTGGGATTTTGTAGAAGCAGAAAACAGACCATTGGTGGGGACAATACGATTCAAGTACAATGTTATGGATTCTTCATCTACTATCAAAATTATGGTCCACTTAACAGCAAGTACAAAGCCCTATTTCTTTACCTTCTTTTTCTTCTTCTCCTTCTCTTTTCTCCTCTTTTCTTCTTCCTTTCTTCCTCTCTACTTCCTTTCATGCTGTTTTTCTGCTTCAGTTTTTGTTTCTTCTTCTGATCCTTTTTCTGCTTCTTGTTCTTTTTCTTCTTCATCAGTTATTTAGCACTTACTAAATACTAGAAGCCATGTTTTATAAACGTTATCTCAATTTTAACATCAATGAATTGTTTTTCTTCTCATCAGATGATAGAAGTGAGGCTTCAAGAAGTGAGGAACATGTCAAATCATACAGGTAAGTAAGTGAAAAAGTCAGGAACCCAGTGAAAATGTAGGCTTTAACTTCTGTGGTGTAAGGGCCTCCTGAAAAGATGAACCACTGAAGGAACCATGTGAACTGAGAATCTTTGCCTAGTCTTATTTTTCAAAAAGATAAGTCCATATCCTGACTTAAAGTAGAAATCTGTTTGAAAGAGCAACTCTGGATTAGAAACCAAAAGCCAGAATTCTGATACCCTTAAGCAGAACTTTTGGATGTCATTTAGGACCCTTTCTATGTAGAAGTACCAACTCAATACAGCTCTATCAAGACATAATTTGTTCACTCAAGGTCCCTCTAGTGATCCAAGGTTAAGAGTTTCTTTCTTCAGGCATCACTATATTCATGGGCCACACAAAATATTATCTTATTCTGCCATTTGATGGCTTCCAGAAGATTCAGATTGATTCCTTGGGGCAATAGGAAAGCTATAGCAGACTTTGATTTATAACTTCCCAATTTTAATTCATAATAAAAGATCAAGAGCCTTTTTTTGCAGGTTCTGTGAAAGGAACACTGTAAGAGGTGGCTTAAGTCATACAACCATCCCTAAAATGATCAATATTCTCTGGAAAGTATTTTGATTGTCTAGACCTTTGTCAAGTGCTATATGTCACTGGAGTGAAGAGAATAGGCCTATGTAGACCAGAGAGGCCATAAAGACTGGAATGGATGCTGGGAGGTAAGAAAACCTATCCTTTATACCTAATAAAGCTCATGATCCCACCCTCATCTCTTCCCCTTAAACCCTTACCTCATACGATCGGCCATCAAGTATTGCAGATATTACCTCTTAAATATTTCCCTTACTTTTGATTTCTCTTATAGCTACCTTAGTTGTCTTGCAATACTTACTTATAATTTTATTTTTTTTCCAGCAAGTATTTACTATCTATAATGTACCAATCCCTAGGTTAGGCAGAAAGGATATAAAGATGAATCAGACATGGATTCGGACATTCAGGAGCTCACAGCCCACACAGAAGAAGGCACTGATTATTGTAATACAATGTATTACTATTTAAACATATACAGAACGCCATGGGAACAGAATTAAAGGGATAAAGAAGGTGGCACCTAAGTAATGGGTGTTATTACAAGAAGGTAAAGGTTAGAAGAAGAGGGAGGAGGAGGAGGAGGAGGAGGAGGAGGAGGAGGAGGAGGAGGTGGTGGTGGTGGTGGTGGTGGTGGTGGTGGTGGTGGTGGTGGTTAAGGGTAACTGAATTGTCTACATTGGGCAAAAGTACTGAGATAAACAACAGAGTCAATTTCCTGGCTTCCATAGTGCACTATAGTTACATAGTTTCAATAATGTCACCATTCAGGAAAATGGGGTAATGAGTACACAGGACCTATTATTTTTGTAACTTCTTTGAGTCTACCAGTTATTCCCCCAAAAAAGTTTTTTTAAAAAATAGCATAGTATCCAAAGTGTTCTAAACTTGTTCCACACTGTCAGAGCATATGCTGAAAGTCAGGGTTTGCAAGAAGATGTAGCAGGAGAGGTGTGCAGATGTCATTTTGAAAAGTAGGTTCATTAGCTTGGACTTTCTACTAGAACCACTAAAGAATTTTAAGGTGGGGATGGACCTGGATCTTCTATTTGCCTCATGTTTTACATGTATATCCAAGTGGATGCCAATCCTTACTCTCTGTAAAAGTTTCCCTAAAACTTTAGTGCTTTATTTGCTTTTTTCAGATCTTTTGAACTGGTTGGTGGAACTTTCAGCTTATCCTCTGAGCTACCTCATCAAATCTTGCAAGGTCTCGGTTTTTCTGCATCTAAGTCTTGAAGCAAATTTTGTCAACCTTCTATTGTGAGCTAAACTCAGGATAGAAAGTAATCACACCAGTGGAGAAGTCAGCTCAGATAAAAGCATCATTACTAAGGGCATGGGCTACCAAGAGCCCAGCAACAAAGAGACATGAAAAGCAATTTTCAATGTGTTCTAGAAGTTTATTCATTAGCTCATCCACTTATTGAAAGACATTTATTGTACACCAACTCTCAGGCCTCATTGTAAGTGTGGAAACAGAGAAATGAGTAGAATGTAATTCCTGTCCTTAAGCCATCGTCGTTGAGGGGTCATGGACATAAACTAATCCTGTAGAGGGTAAGAGCCATGATTATGGTTTATAAAAGGCATAGTGTCGGCACAAAAAAAGATAATCAATTCTGCCTAAGAGAGTTGGGTCACCAAGGAGGCAAGGAATCTAATCTAACTTATGAGGCATAGAAACTGGGCAGTGGGTAGCAGTGACCTGCAGTATATGAACTGTATTTGTCTTTCTGTCCTAGAGGGTCATCAATTTCCCATGTTACAAAAGTAATCTGATATCCCTTCCAGAGAGGAATGTGAAAGACTTGAGCATGCTTTCCTGTGCTCCTGCACATTAGAGAGGTTAGAGGTTCTAAGACATAATGGCAAAATAATTCTGGAGAGAAAATATTTTCTAAGAAATGAAATAATGTAAATATGGGACAACTATTTTAGATGAGGGGAAAGACAGAGGAAAAAAGGGAAAGGGGGAAAATCAGTCATTCATTCACTCATTGAATATTTATTCAGCCCTACTTTATGAAAGCACTCTGGCAATATCTTAGCATTTTGAGAATTACAAAAATCAATCACTGACTTGACTCTCTAAAATACCATCTTCTTAGCAGGCTCCGATGCAGCATCTCAAGACTTCCCATCCAAATCCAAATGAAAACACAGCAAAAGGAACTATCATCTTAAAGAAGAAAACAGTTTAAATATTCTTTATTATCTTTGTTGGCTTAGAGACCTAGAGACTCTACTGGCTCTGTAAATGTGGGTTGTCATTTCTTTACTGGGTAGGTTTCTCAGTAAACAGGTTTAGACTTTAGGTTTGTCAGAACAGCATCCCAAAACCGTCATCCTTGCACAGCCAGAGAGATAGCCTAATGTTATTAGGATGAGGTACAGAGGTATAAGAATGAGGGAGGAAGAGGAGTTGAAGTGGAGCTCTGCACTCCCAGAGCTTTAGATCTAATTATTAAAGTGACTTAAACATGGGAAAAAGCCCTAGGCTCCCCAAGGCTTGGTGCAAGTTACAGGGAGATTTTGGATGTTTGAAGTGATATTCTATCACTTCAGTAAGAAAGTCCCACCTAAGACATGTAAAGCTGCACTAGATACAGGACTTGCAATCCCAGACTGTTTAATGGGAGTAATTACAATGAGCCTTTCAATTGAGTATCTGAAGGTATCAATAAGCACTTAGGGGAATGACTGGCAACTCACCTCCTCCTCTTATCTGTATAAATACCACTGGAAGAGTAAGTAAATAGTAACTACAAAAGAACATATAAATGTATTCTGGTATACACAAAGCAATAATATTAAAACACTGGTGATGGGCTTATAACACATGAAGATGTAGTTTACATGAACATTTTAATACAAATTAGGGGAGTATAGGAATTATTTTGGAACAAAGTTCTCCTATAATATTGAAATTAGGTTGATATTAATCCAAACTAGAGTATTTTAATTTAGAATATTCATTGTAGGGGTGCTTGGGTGGCTCAGTCGGTTGAGCACCGACTTCGGCTCAGGTCATGATGTCACAGCTCATGAGCTCGAGCCCGGCATGGGCTCTGTACTGACAGCTCAGAGCCTGGAGCCTGCTTTGGATTCTGTGTCTCTGTCTCTCTTTGCACCTCCCCTGTTTATGCTCTGACTCTCTTTCTCTCTCCAAAGTAAATAAACATTTAAAAAAATTAAAATATTCATTATAATCTCCAGAAAATAAGAAAATAACTACAGAAGATAGTAACAAAGAATAAGAAGTCAGTTAAATAGTACACTAGAAAATATCTACATAACACCCAAGAAGGCATTAAATATACAATAGAGGAACAAAGGACATAAGACATATAGAAAACAAATAGCAAAGTTTCAACATAAATCTTACCTTATCAGTTAATTACATTAAATGTAAATGAATTAAACACTCCAATCAAAAAGCAACGAATGGCAGAGAATGTTTTTTTTAAAAACTGTTTTTTTAATGTTTGCAGGATGTGATATCCCTATTTCATTTCTGACCATGCTGACTTGTGACTTTTCTTTTTTTATTTTTGTCACTTGTACTAGAGGTTTACAATTTACTGATTTGTCACAGAACCAACATTTTCTTTCTTTGGTTCAATCTGTTGATGTTTTACTATTTTCAATTTCATTGATTTCTGCTTTTATCCATATTATTTATTTATTTTTTTGCATTGGGTTTGTTTTACTCTACCTCCTCTATTCTCTTGGGTGGAAACTTGGATTATGGATTTAAGGCCTTTCCTAAATTCTTAAATTTTTTTATTTTTTTATTTTTTTATTTTTTTATTTAAATTCTAGTTAGTTAACATACAGTGCAATATCAGTTTCAGGAATAGAATTCAGTGATTCATCACTTACATACAACACCCAGTGCTCATCATAATATGTGTCCTCAATACTCATCACTCATCTAGCCCATCCTCTACCCACTCCCTTCCATCAACCCTCAGTTTGTTCTCTATCATTGAGTATCTTATGGTTAGTTTCCCTCTGTGTCTCTCTCTCTTCCCCTTCCCATATGTTCATCTGTTTTGTTTCTTAAATTCCACAGAGACTTTTCCTCATTTCTAATGCAAATATTTAGTACTTTTATTTTCCCCTCAGTACTGCTTTAGATATATCTCACATATTTCAATATGTTGTATTTCATTTTATTTAATGCTATGTATTTTTAATTTCATTTAAGACTTCCCTTTGGCCTATCAATTATTAAGAAGCATGTTGTTTAATTTTATGTGTTGAGAGATTTTAATATTGTTTTTCTGTCATTAATCTCTAGTTTGATTCCATTACTGTCAGAAAGCAATCCTTTTCTTTCCCTCCTGGTATAGAACATATCTACTACATTCCTAAGACATTCCTGCAATTAGCTAGGGATGTGTAACACAATTCTGGCCAATAGAAAATGGGTGGGAATAGCATACACTATTTTCAAACCTTCAGTTCTCCATATTCTTCTCCCTCCATCGTCTGAAACCAGAGAAGCATGAAAAGAGGATGACAGAGTTAATTGATGTGTCAAGCCTGGGATCCCTAATGACTGAGTAAAACAGAACATCCCTGTGATCATACTGGTTGTAATATAAGTGAGCATCACTCAGATATTCTGGACTTTGAACTGTATGCAGTAATGGGATGGGACTCTGAATTGTCTCCCTTGTGAAGGGAAGAATGAAATTTGGTGGTCAGAGGTGTAGAATGTGGTAAGAACAATGCCATCTATCAACCAAATAGCATTTCCTGCTCTGCCTGGCCTTGCAGTTGGACTTTATTTTCCACTTCCTTTGCAGTTAGGTGGGGACATGGGACTGAGTTCTAGATAAAAGAATATAGGTGGAAGTCATATACACTCTTCCATGCCCAGCGCCAAAAAATACACCTCTTCCACAATTCTTCATGTTCTTTCTTTTTCTATCTTCTGGATAAAGCAAGGAAAACAGAAGACTAGAATATGTCAGTTGAATGATGAAAGGAGCTTGTACCCTAAAAGACTATGTAGAGCATAGTCTCCAGTGACCCATATTTAACTCTGATATGAGTGATTAGTAGATACTTATTCAATAAATGCTTACTGAGTCAAGCCATTGAAATTTTGGTATTGTTTGTTAGACGAGTTATGTACCCCTTACTAATAGAGCATTGTTGGAGACTGTGTTTAAACATTAGGGTGAATAATACATAGACACGTCCTTCAAAGAGATCACGATACAATGGGTGAATACACACATACAAAGAGATAACAATTATTAAATGTTATAAGTACAAAGATGATGTACTTTATGCTAGGATAAAGATACCCGACCCAGTATCAGGGAGTTAAGGAAGACTTCTTAATAGAGGCAAGGCCCAAGCTTGACCTTAAATCAGAAAAACCCACAGAACACAGGGTGTTAAGGCAAAAAGACAACAAAAGCAAACAGAAGCAGTAAATGACAATGTGTTTGCTCAGTGGACTCCAAGCAGAAAGGCCTTGGTGAGTATTAATTTTAAGGTGAGAAAAGACAGGAGAGGTCAATCAGATCATGATGAATATGTGTATTGGAGAAAGAGGAGAATGGCAGAACTCATATAGTTTATAAATCCGTTTAACTTCTAGAATTGTCTCAAATCGTGCAGATGCTGTTGATGCCCCAAGAGGTGTCAGTCTTCCCAAGTCCTCTGTTCTCACTGCTAATCCTCAAGTCCTAGTTTACAGCTATTCCTTTTCTCCTACCCCACTGTGGCAGTCTCTGTGAATTGCCAGCTCTCTTCATGTACATAGAGGGATGAATAATTTACACATCCATTTTAAGTTTCCTTAGGAGAGGTTCCTGATGTGAATTAGAGTCTTCCAATCAGAGGCACTCATAGAGGATTTCGATTTTAAATTTAGTTATGTGTAAGGAGAAACTAGGAACCTTAGCCAATATACTCACCTAAGAAGTTCCTAGCACATATGAAATTGACACTGTGTTTTTGTGGAAAAGGATTTATTCATTAACCTAAGTTATTGAGGCCTTATCATGTGCTGAATACTGTATACAATTTTTTGTATTTTCATAATTTCATTATCCACCTAATGAACAATACTTGGATTAACAATACTTGGATTATAGAATATTCTGTATGAGGTTCAAATGAGAAAGAACACATACATATAAAGCAACTTTAAATGTAAAGCACAATTACACTTATATAATTATTAGCCACAATATTTATCATGCAGCTAATAAGTAAGTATGCATACTTAAAGGACTTTATAAAACTAAAATCTTTCCTTAAAAAGATTGGGTTATAAAGTAGATTTCCCATCACTAGAATTGTTCAGAGACTAAGTAATAACTTAATGGATGTCACATGAGATTTCTGCATTGCAGTGTGATTTGATTAGATGATACTCAAAGAATCTCTGCTTGTCCATGTAAGGAATCCACATTTCAGCCCCTGCATCATACCATCAAAGCAAAGCAACAACAATTTGCACCGGAACTCTCTCCTCTCCAAGATTCTCAATCTCCTTTATATATATACATATATATACATATATATATATATATATATATATATATATATATATGTGTGTGTGTATATATATATATGTGAATACATATATATATGTGTGTATACACACACACACACACACACACACACACACATATATATATATATATATATATATATATATATATATTATATACTTTTGGAGGTAGCATGTGGCTCATTTAAGTAAACAGATGTCACTTGAAGGGTTCTTTTATCTGTCTTGTTCCTAATTATTCCTGCCCTAATATGGCACGTCACTTCCTTACATGGCAAGCATCTCTTCTTGGTGCCACCTCCACCCCCCCCATTCCAGGGGACTGTGGAAGAGCAGTCAACAGCCAACTTGATGGATCATGAGTGGTCTAAGTTTTCATCTTTTCCAGGTGGCTGGACCCATCATCATTGGTAATTATAATACCAGAATCTAGTTGAAAACAAAAACAAATATACAAACAAACAAAAATGAGAAACCAAAGCTTTGCAAAACGACATCTCAAATTGGACTCCGTGTATGCTGTATCATTAGTTACAGCTCATTGGATTGTGTTGTGATGGCAAGAATGGTTTGGTGTGTCCCCCATTTGAAGAAAAATGATTTTTTTAAAAATTTTTTTTAACGTTTATTTATTTTTGAGACAGAGAGAGACACAGCATGAACAGGGGAGGGGCAGAGAGAGGGAGACACAGAATCGGAAGCAAGCTCCAGGCTCTGAGCCATCAGCCCAGAGCCCGACGCGGGGCTCGAACTTGCGGACCGCAAGATCGTGACCTGAGCTGAAGTCGGACGCCCAACCGACTGAGCCACCCAGGTGCCCTGAAAAATGATTTTCAACAAAGAAAGCTAAACCTTTTCATGTTCCTAACACATTTATACAATCAGCTTATCTAATCTCAGGTAGCATGGATTGAATATTTTGATGCCCAGGGACCACAAAAGAACAACAGCAATAAGCTGAAGGAAGAAATGTTCCTGGGGAAGTATGGGTGTCTCTTTGTCTAGTGAACCATTCATATAATTATCAAGGTTATTTGTAAATGTACTTTCTTTCTGAGATCACTGCCTACAGGAGAGACTCAATCTGGTTCTTTGGCTGGTACCAAGTATCAAAATGTGCCCCCCCCCCCAAATACTGACTTAACGAGAGCATGAAAACACTGATCTGTATGGCCAGGACCTAAAAGAATCTAGCTCCTCCTAATGAAAACCAGGCACTGGGCCAACTCCTTTTATATTTGGTTTTCATGAGAATCTGTCTGTGGGGGAGCTTTGAGTGTTTTTAGTGCAATAACAAGCTTGTGTTCTCTGAGCCAATTAGTATGTAATTAGGTGTTGGCTAATGAGGAGGGGGATAAAAGGTAGAGCTGTCGAAGAGAGTCGGTGTGGGTGTGATTCTTGTGTATGCAGGTGGCAAAACGGCACATGTTGAGAACTAAATTGAATTTCTAAAACCCAGTAATTTGTTATATGCTATTAGCAAGCACAGCACTGGTCCTTCTGCAGCTTTTTCACATCTCCATTGAAATGTGCTTTTATCCCTCTCTGCAAAATAAGGGTGTTCAGCACATGTATGTTAACATTTTCCACTCATTATTTTCTAGAAGTTTAAAGTTAGGTTTGGCTGTGATGTTTAATAAGTATTTGAGTTACCTATTAGAGGGAGAAAAGGCAACCATTTATTTATTCTTTCACTAAAAGCACACGTGCATTTCTTTAGGGTCTACTCTGTGCCACACATCAGTGGACTAACCAAAGATCCCTCCCCTAATGCACCTTTATATTCTGCAGGGGAAGGACAGATAGCAACAACCATAAATAAGAAAAATATATAATAGGGGAGCCTGGGTGGCTCAGTTGGTTGGGCGTCCAGCTTTGGCTCAGGTCATGATCTCACAGTTCATGGGTCCGAGCCCCGTGATGGGCTCTGTGCTGACAGTGAGCCTGGAGCATTCGGGTTCTGTGTCTCCCTCTCCCTCTGCCCCTCCCCCATTCATGCTCTGTCTCTCTCAAAAACAAATAAATTTTAAAAATAAAAAAGTTTAAGAAAAAATGGCCAAGTAATCTTTGACAAAGCAGGAAAGAATATCCAATGGAAAAAAAGACAGTGTCTTTAACAAATGGTGCTGGGAGAACTGGACAGCAACATGCAGAGGGATGAAACTAGACCACTTTCTTACACCATTCACAAAAACAAACTCAAAATGGATAAAGGACCTGAATGTGAGACAGGAAACCATCAAAACCCTAGAAGAGAAAGCAGGGAAAAACCTCTCTGACCTCAGCCGCAGCAATTTCTTACTTGACACATCCCCAAAGGCAAGGGAATTAAAAGCAAAAATGAACTATTGGGACCTCACGAAGATAAAAAGCTTCTGCACTGCAAAGGAAACAGTCAACAAAACTAAAAGACAACCAACGGAATGGGAAAAGATATTTGCAAATGACATATTGGACAAAATCTATAAAGAGCTCACCAAACTCCACACCCGAAAAACAAATAATCCAGTGAAGAAATGGGCAGAAAACATGACTAGACACTTCTCTAAAGAAGACATCCAGATGGCCAACAGGAACATGAAAAGATGCCCAATGTCGCTCCTCATCAGGGAAATACAAATCAAAACCACACTCAGATATCACCTGGCGCCAGTCAGAGAGGCTAAAATGAACAAATCAGGAGACTATAGATGCTGGAGAGGATGTGGAGAAACAGGAACCCTCTTGCACTGTTGGTGGGAATGCAAACTAGTGCAGCTGCTCTGGAAAACAGTGTGGAGGTTCCTCAGAAAATTAAAAATAGACCTACCCTATGACCCAGCAATAGCACTGCTGGGAATTTACCCAAGGGATACAGGAGTACTGATGCATAGGGGCACTTGGACCCCAATGTTTATAGAAGCACTCTCAAACAATAGCTGAATTATGGAAAGAGCCTAAATGTCCATCAACTGACGAATGGATAAAGAAGTTGTGGTTTATATACACGATGGAATACTATGTGGCAATGAGAAAGAATGAAATATGGCCTTTTGTAGCAACGTGGATGGAACTGGAGAGTGTTATGCTAAGTGAAATAAGTCATACAGAGAAGGACAGATTCCATATGTTTTCACTCCTATGTGGATCCTGAGAAACTTAACAGAAGACCATGGGGGAGGGGAAGGAAAAAAAACGGTTAGAGAGGGAGGGAGCCAAAACACAAGAGACTCCTAAAAATTGAGAACAAACTGAGGGTTTATGGGGGCTGGGAGGGAGGGGTGGGTGGGTGATGGGTATTGAGGAGGGCACCTGTTGGGATGAGCACTGGGTGTTGTATGGAAATCAATTTGACAATAAATTTCATAATAAAAAAAAAGAAAAAATATATAATATTTTAGAAGATGATCAGGTAAGTTTGAGTGAGACAAGGGATTCAACAGCCCCAAAAACTGTTCAGGGAGGTGTGCAAGTTTCTAAAAAGAAGTCAGCGTCTACCTCACAGAATAGGCAGAATCTGAGCAAATACTTGAAGAAGCCATGGAAGCAAAAGTTTAGGGGGGGAAACTTAAGAAGTAACACTAACATGTGGTCTCCTGTGCCCCATATGGCCAAAGATTCAGTAAGACCACATCAAAAAAAGAAAATCATCTTGTCCCCCCTATTCCTTTTACATTTGATGTTTTTGAATGTCTGTGTTGGTAGAGGCACTTTTGTTGTTTCTGTGGCAGAAAGAGGCTCCTGTTCTCTGAGGACTTGGATGAGCTCAAAAAAAGGTGGGAGGGAGCTGGGACAAGAAAGGAAAATTACAGCCTTTGTGAATGGGGAGAAGTTCTGGTTCACATTGAATGGGTAGGCTGAATAGGTTACCTTTAGGCAGCAAATGTTTTTAACTCTGCAACTCCTTCCCAAGGATGGTGGACACTCTTCAGTGAACCAACATTTCACTGTTTCTCCTGTTAACTCATTCTTCTTCTTCTTCTTTTTTTTTTTTTTTTTTGTAATCTTCACAATTAGGAAGATATTTTTCATAGCTCTCCTGACTTTCTCTTACTGCTCTTCAGAGATATTTTAAGTGAAAATATCCAATACAGTATAAAATACTTAAAAATGTAAGATGCTAATTTACTGTTAATCTTTACTGTTAAAAAAAAGTTAAATGGATGATAAATATGGTTGTCCTTTTTCTCCAGGCAAGAAAGATAATAATTTGATTTTTGAGTTAATCTGATGAGTCTTTGTAGTTGAAAAAAGCTCTATAATTAACGTAAGCCTCATATGGTGGTACGTTCTGATATTTGGGTCTTGTTTTCAGCCAGACTAATTCAATGAGGCATCATCCCCACTTCCCATCAAGGGACTTCTCATATTTGCCTGTGCCAAATGATATACCAACAGCAGGAAGCAGAATAAAACCAAACCCTTTTATTCATAGGTTCTTTGCATATCACCACCTGTCTATTATATTCATGCATCATCCAGGAAACCACATTACCAGGACATGTTTGTTTCTGCTTGCTGTGCGCCCAGCAAGCTGATAATCTAAAACTAATGTCTCTTCATTATTTATATAACATTTAGCAGAAATGGGACAGGCACCAATAAAGAGTGTTTATATTTTGGTTTTGGTTTTAATTTTTACTCAAGAGTGCTTCTTTATTGGAAAGGGAACCAATTTACATGTCTCCAATTATGTAAGGAATTGCATGTGAAAATATGGCTTAGTCGACATCATAGATCTAAATTATTTCAGTCATGTTTAATCTTTTTTATAAACTAGCTCTTGTGGCAGTAGTCACACTGAACTGCTTCTTAAATGTACTCATTGTGAATACCCTTTCCAGTCTAACTTTGCTGTTTCGTAAGTTTCTGCTAACTTACTGACTTCCTTCAATCATCACGGTTAACTGCAGGTACACATTTAATGTTTGAGCAGATGGTCTTAATTTTAATACTGTCCTCTGTGTATGTAGGTGATCCAACTGACTGACCAGCCATGGGGCAGATATTTGATTTTTATGTCCAGTAATGGGTATAGATTTGTTCTGGTATACTTATGTCCTTGCTGGGTAAAGCTGAGGCCATGAATGAATGTAAGGCTGATTAGCCTGCATGGGGCACTGGCCACATGCTATATGATCATGCAGTTGTTAGCACCATGGATTAATCTGCTACCTAAATGGTTACAGATGTTGTGTTTTCTACCTAAGTCAAAATTGACCTTTGTAAGGCATAACAGACACTGTACTAAGCACCAGACATAAGACTATTTTCTGAACTCTGACGCACTGATGAGATACTTTTACCTTGATTTGGAATGAGAAAATAGAGACTTAAGGGGATTAGGTAATTTGTCCAAGGTGACAATGAGAGTGTATAGTGGACCCTGGATATAAATCCAATGTATTATAGAGCCCTCACTTTTTTTTCTTTCCACACTAAACTGTCTCCTTAACTGAGGGCATAAATAAACTATAGCCCATACTCCATGGTCTAACATTGTAAGGATCAAAAATAAGCTAAAGCATCTATACTAGAACTAAAATGTCAAGTCATGAGGATTTATCCTTGATCAGGAGAACCTCAAAGCTTCGAATCAAATTTTCTTCTAAGAGTCATCCATAGAAAATCTAGGCCATCATGCAGTAGATTGGATATTTAAGATACTTTGTGTAAGAAAAGATTCATTAGGAAATTGATTTACTAAATGGCCATGGGAACACCATTATATCAACTACAGTTTAAGTGAGCTGACCAATTGGTTTCTTATGCCTCAGAGGCAGGCTGCTTGCTAGAATCTGATTTATTGAGTCCATCAAATCATGGTTTAGAGTGTATACCAAACAAAAGCAAAATGGTCTCAGTTTCAAAGATGAGCTTATTAGAACTTGGACAATTTAAAGGATAGATTATTCTACTAATATTCATTTTTTAAAAAGTCATTCCAAGATAGTCTTTATATTCTTTGCAATTTTGACAGAAAATAATTTTCTTCAATTAAAAAAAATATATAAGAGGGGCACCTGGGTGGCTCAATCGGTTAAGCATTTGACTTCAGCTCAGGTCATGATCTCAAAGTTCATGGATTCAAGCCTCACATCAGGCTCTGTGCTGACAGCTCGGAGCCTGGAGGCTGCTTTGGATTCTGTCTCCCTCTCTCTATGCCCTTCCCCCACTTACTTTCTCTCTCTCTCTCTCTCTCTCTCTCTCTCTCTCTCAAAAATGAATAAACATTAAAAAATTAAAAATACATATGGAAGATATATATAGAACATAATACATTTGAAAGAAAAGCAGAAAACAAAACTGAAATTCATTCTTTCATCAGCTTTGAAATGTTAAGTTGTCATCATAGAAAAATGGCCAAATATATAAAATTTATATATAAAATTTATATGTATTAATAATATATTATATATAGGATATATAGTGTTATATATATGTTATATATATGTATATGTTATGTGTATGTGTGTGTGTGTGTGTGTATATATATATATATATATATATATATATATATATATATAGGATACCCTTCCGCAGAATCTTGGAATGACTAAATTACATTATACTATTTGGGTAAAGGGATCCACACACTGCATTCCATACAGCAAATGCTCAATAAATGTCACTCGCAGTCTTTTTTCTAGCGCAGTTCTCTCTCAGACAATGAAAGCACAAGTCAAGTGAAAGAAGGAGAAATCAGCAGAAGTAGAAGCAGTTTTAATCTTAAAAGGTCTTAGAAAAATACAGAAAACAACAGGAAAAATATGATTTCTTTTTACATAAAAATAACTGGGGTGCCTGGGTGGCTCAGGTCTTTAAGCATCCAACTCTTGATTTAGGCTCAGGTCATGATCTCATGGTTGTGAGATCGAGCCCAGCGTCGAGCTCTGTGCTGGATGTGGAACCTGCTTAAAATTCTCTCTCCCTGTCTCTTTGTTTCTCCCTTCTCAAAATCATCATCATCATCAACATCAACATCTGGGTGTTTTTCAAAACTTCAAGAAAAAGAAAGTTAATCCATTTAATAATACAACACTTAAAACTCACAAAGGGAGTAAAACATTCCCCCCAAATGAGTAATAATAGTATTTTAATTGCTAGTTAAATGATAGAACTGTAAGACCCCATAAAACTTTTTTCCCTTTATTTCCAACAGAGAAAACCCCAAATTTTGATTTTGAAGACGATAGCATCTAATCTTATAGGGAAAGCTTTTTTATTGCCACTGAATATCATCCACATAATATTGCCTTTTAAGATGCTATTGTTAAATTATTTTAAGCTATGTTTTATTTTCCCAACTCTAAGAATAAATAAAGGTATCATCTCCTGGAATTTTTCTACCATGTCATCATTTGAGTACCAGATACAGACATACTTCTAACCAGGGCTCCACTACTGAAAAGTTTCTATTTGATCTTGCAAAAGTCGCTTCATCCTATTTCTTTTCTGTGTTTTAGCTTTCTAGCATTATTAGGGTTTAAGAATGCCTTTAGTTTTGCAATTGGGATTTTTTTTTGATATGGCCAAATGGCAATTTACATTCTTAGAAAACTGGAATTAGAATATTTGTGGGGTGACAAAACAATGGAATACGACCAAAAATCTAAACCAGAAGAGTTCAGAATAGCTGATGCCCCCTTCCTACCTCCAGCCCCCACTCCCTACTCACACATTCCCCATAGCACCCACAAGGACTGATGTGTTTTAAACAGCAAAGATAGAAAATTTTCCAAGAACCCTGAGCATTGCCAAGCTGAGCCCATCCTTACTAGGATGAGGAAGAAACCCTTGCTCCTAAACTTTTGATGCCAAATACTTTCTTCTTTCTACCTATGTTAGTCCAAAGAAAAACTGAGGCTGTGAACGCACAAACCTCTTGCTTTTCTTATTTATGTGTGCCACAGAGAGTGTGGTTTAAGATCAGAGTTGTCTAGCACCTTGTTCTGGGTGTTGTCACTTATCATGTAGCAGGTGGTGCCCAGGGTAACTTAGGGCTGTGGAATGACCTAATATGATTAAATCATAAATGATCACTCTAGTTGAAGAATTTACAGGCAATTGTATTATTTCTACTTTAAAGAGTTACTCTTGACTTACATCACGATTTTCACAGTGGGAAAATGACAACAAAGTAACTTGAGCTAAAAAAGCAGGGGTTAGGGGCGCCTGGGTGGCTCAGTCGGTTAAGCGTCCGACTTCAGCTCAGGTCACGATCTCGCGCTCTGTGAGTTCGAGCCCCACGTCGGGCTCTGGGCTGATGGCTCAGAGCCTGGAGCCTGCTTCCGATTCTGTGTCTCCCTCTCTCTCTGCCCCTCCCCCGTTCATGCTCTGTCTCTCTCTGTCCCAAAAATAAATAAACGTTAAATATATATATATATATATATATATATATATATATATATATATATATATATAGCAGGGGTTTGGTGTGTGTGTGCCCTCTCTAATCCCAGGGTTTTTTTTTTTTTCTTATATTCTTGGAAACTGCTGTATCACATCATTCTTTTAGGTGCAAGTAGTGTTGGAATGGGAGAAAAATTTTTCTTTTAAGGGAAATGTTACAAATCCTTTATAACGATGATTTCGTTGGGCCATATTTTAAAAATCACATGGGAGAGACATCTAAAATGTCACATGGAATGGTGGTGCATCAGTCAGGGTCATGGTATCCAACAAAGTGCTCAGCAGGTGTTTTGCAGAGAACTTAATAATCTGTGTGCATAGGTATGGGTGGGACTAAGGGTATCAACAAGGAGTGGAGCACCCAGGAGCTTAGAACCTATTACCACCCTATTACCTGAGGGGGCAAAAAGAGAATATGATGTCACTAGGGCCCAGTGAGAGGCGGAGCCCAGAAAGGAGCATCACATGACAAGAGAAGCCAGTGTCAGAACCCCAAACTTGAAGAAGAGAGAGAGTAGGGAAAGAAGCCCTTTGACCTCTCAATGCTTTCACTTCTGGGTATGCTCCCCATGTCTTCCACTGGTGGTTCCATCAAGAAGCCAGAGTGTGAGATGCCCAGTTTATACAGTTCACAAGAGTCAAATTCTTGGGGCAGAGAACAGGGCAGAGAAGGGCAAACAGATCAATGAGGGGTGGTATGAAATGTAAAATAGTCACATAACCCCTCAGTGCTGGCAAGCCATAGCGTTTGCTTTTGGTCCTGCCCAACATTGTTTTTTAAGTTTATTCCTTTTACTTTGGGAGAGAGAGAGAAAGGTGCGAAGGATGGGGACAGGGAAAGAGAGAGAATCCCAAGCAGGCTCCACACGCCAGCACAGAGCCCAGTGTGGAGCTCGAACTCACACACCGTGAGATCATGACCTGAGCTGAAATCTAGTAGGATGCTTAACCGACTGAGCCACCCAGGAACCCCACGTCCTGCTCAATATTTTTAACCATGTTGTTAAGAAATAGTGTATCAGATATGTGAATAGCAAAAACTAGAAATCTGTGACAAATCAAGTCTGGATGCAAAATTATCTTGACAGGTAGAAACCAATACAATGAAATTAAACAGGAAAATTAGATAAATTTCCCACTTATGATAATCTTTGCAAGAGAAAGGGGAAGGTGGGAAAAGTGCTTGATGGCACAACATGTCCTAAAAGACATCACTATCAATCGATGATGGCTCATGATTGCTTACGAAATAAATGAAATTTGAGGTTGCACTTCCAGCTGCTGCTAGACATCTCCAGCTGCTTGTCCCACACACCTCCATCTCAGCTTGCCACAGCCTGATCTCGTTACCTTCTCATCTCCCTCCAGTACTGTCTGGGCTCATGTGTTTTCTTTTTGATTAACAGTGTATTGTCTACAGGGTATTTCAAGCTAGAAGCCTTGGGATTATCTTTAGTTTCTCCTTTACATCCCACATTTAATGCATCAACAAGTCACGTTGATTCTGCCTCCAACATCATCGTGTACCCTATTTCCTTTCCACTGTCACTGCCTTTTTCAGGCCCTGATATTTCCAGTCTCTAGACTCCTACCATAGCCTCTTCTTCTTCCTGACTTCCGTCCATTCTCCCTATAGCTGCCAGTTACCTTCAAACAAACAAATGGCCATTTGCCAGTCTTAGAAAAATCCTCTGCTCTCACTGTGGTAGACAGGATTAAGGGTGGACTTCTTTAATTATACAAGACATTCCAGTCTTATTTCCCTATAGGACCTCTCTCCCACCACACACACACCTTTGCTCCAGGCACAAAGAACTGTTGTTCTGCAAACATTTCAAGCCCTTGTGCATTTGTGCATATTTATTATCTTTGCCCAAAGTACTTCCATTTCTCTGCCATTTTTATCCCAACAAATTCCGCTCAGCCTTCAAGACGTCTCCAAAAAATCTACCTCTGATTTCCTTCTAGAAAGAATATGCCCACAGCTCTTTGCTCTAACCTGTGCAATAACATTTGCCAACCTGTTTTTCTATCTGTGTATATCCTTCTAACCACCACTTCTAATTCATCTTTACTGCCCTACCACTCAGTAAAATATATGCCACATGGAAGATGTTCAACTCAATCGTTGTTGAATTATTAGTGCATTAATTAATTAATTACATCGTCTAGAGTATGTAAGATAATGGTCTCCTATACGTTACCTTGGTCAGGCTACAGGTAGAGTATTTAGCTTGATTTGGCTGTTGTATTTTAAAAGCTATACAGACAAACTAGTTCATTATCAGAAAAGGACAGATGGCATTGAGGCTCTGTCATATATTGCCTTCCATCCTTATTTCTCTGAAATAGAAACAAGATCTTTATTCTGTAGCCATCTCATATTCCAACATCTATAACAATATTAGGACAAAAATAGTCTTCATGTTATAAAGTTGACATAACAGAGAAAATGCATGCAAAGTGTTTATATGCCTAACATAATAAGTATTCAATAAATGTAGACATTTATTATTATTATTATTATTGGGATTTTATTAAGATATTAAATAGAATGTTTAGGGGTGCCTGGGTAGCTCAGTCAGTTGAGTATCCTACTCTTGACTTCAGCTCAGGTCATGATTTCATGGTTCGCTAGTTCTAGCCCTGCATGGGGCTCACTGCTATCAGCACAGAACCTGCTTCGGATCCTCTGTCCCCTTCTCCCTCTGCCCCTCCCCCACTCATGTCTCTATCAAAAACAAGCATTTAAAAAAAATAAATAGCACATTCAAATATTAAAATCGTATACCTTTTGCTTATAATGTTATTTTTACCAATGTATAGGAGTCCTGCATAAGGCATAACTACCTATGCATATTATTAACTCTTGGCTGAGATAAGGAGCAAAACAGTCCTTTTTTTTTTTTTTTAAGTTTATTTACTTTGAGAGAGAGAAGTGAGTGAGTGGGGAGGGGCAGAGAGAGTGTGAGAGAGAGAATCCCAAGCAGTCTCCATGCTGTCAGCTTAGAGCCCAATGTGGGGCCAGAACTGACGAACCTGAGATGATGACCTGAGCTGAAATCGAGTCGACACTCAACCAACTGAACCACTCAGGTGCCCCAGGAACAGAAAGGTTCTTATGTTGTTCATTCCCTCTGCTTTAAGGTTGGATTGCTCTTTAACCACGCCAGATATTATTATTTAGCTCTGTCCCAATCAAACTTATTTTAACTGCAAGCTATGGAAACACACTCACTACAGTTAACACAATAAGTGAAGGGCAGTGAGAGGATACCAGGGCTCTGCCTGAAATGTGAGGTCAAGAAGGATCATCAGGTTTCACAGGAATTGGTAACTCTCTGTTCCCTATGGTATCATGGTCATTTGTTCTTAAGTTTCTGATTCTATCAGTTGATTTTTTTTCAGACTCCATGATGGCTTTAGCTACTTTTCATGACAGATGATGAAAAATGACACCCACCTCCATAGAGTTGGATTGCTGCCCAACCCAGTATGTTGGAAAAAAGATTGGGCTCTCTGAATTTCAAGGGCACATTCATAGGAATGAAAACTGGTCTTGTTTGAGTCCATTGTTTCTCTGTGACCAATCTGCTATGGCCAATAACAGAGAGAACAAAACACCCTGTAGGAACCCATCCCAGTCGTGAGGAGTGTGATTTTTATAGAAGGGATGTGTGGGATGGCCAGACATTGCAAATCTGTCTACTCCACAGTGCAATTGCCCATGATCCTCAAGGCAGAAAACTAAGAGAGGATTAATCCAATTTTTTAAAAAATTTCATGTATAAGGCATTCTTTCTTAGGTCTAAATTAAATACTTTCTATTATTGCTTAATAACCTAAGTTCTTTTTTTTTCTGTTCATAGTGCACACGAAATTGCCTGGTCATGTTATCTTTTCAAATAAGATTACCAGTTTCATTGTAGCAAGAGAGTCTGGAAAATTACTTCCATTTGAATTTCCAAATGTCTAAAGATAATGAATTGTGAAAGTTCACTAATTTTACTGTCCTAAGTAACTCTCTGGAGATCCCTGGGCCAGGAAGGTCATTTGCTGATATCTAGAAAGAGAAGGGCACACTGAGAAAATGGCGTATACACGTGGAAGAGGCCGTGGGTTATAACTAGACAGAGTATACTATAGCTGCGATTAAAAAGACAGACAGAATGGAATTTTAAACAGGAAAGACAGTGATCCTCTTTCTGGTGATAACTGGAGCTGATGCTGTGGGACAGAAGAGCCGTGCTAATAGTGTGAGACAGAAGGATAAAATTATGTATTTGACCCAAAGTACCTAGCGAGTGACATAGAGTCAGGGATTCAGGTAGATTGAACCACATAAGAGAGATTGGCCTCACATAAAGATAGAAATCGTCTTAGTGTTTCTAGCAAGAAGAGCACGAATAAGACATTTCCATTAGAGGAGAAAAGTCTGGATTCTCTCAGGAAAAAAAATGCAAGATTTACAGTATTGAAAAACACAGAGTGACCCAAGAATTAACTCTCCTCTTGCCAAGAACAATGGGAGAGCTAGCTCCAGGTGAAGGTGATATCTGCAAGGTCAGGAAAGGATGGCCTAAAGGCAGTGGTACTCGCAAGGGCCAGAGAAGAAAGTTTCTTTTATTCATAGTCTTCCAGGAAACAGAGCATATACCAAGAAGGCAGACCGGCAGAGTGTAAACAGCAGCAAGGACTGATACATGGAGGAAACCTGGAACCAGGCCAGTCACCTTGACAACGGTATAAACAAGGCAAGGCAGGATATACCAGCAGTGAAGTTGGGATTCTATTTAGACGTTGCTCTGTCCAGACTAAGGCATATTCATAGACTTCCATGTGTCAACCATGGATGGAAGAGGTAAAGCCAGTACTGAGGACAAGACTAGCTCCAGCCTTTGCAGAGATGGCAATAGATATTCAATTCAGGCTCTCCTGGATGAAACTTCAGGAATTTAAATGTTATTAGATATCTATGTACATCAGTTATCTCACCTACCAAACTAGGACAGTAATTATCCCTATTTCATAATGCTGTGAGAATTAAATATGTAAACTGTTTGTAGTAAGCAGAATGCATATATATATGACATATAAGTGACAAAATTTAGAATCAGTTATAAGCATGAGAGAGAAGACACAAACCATAAGATTCTTTGAAATTATAAAATACTTCTCTGTATCTCCTTTTCCATTTACCCACTATTTAGATGGGACTAGCAAAAATGGGAATTTCAGAACTTATCTCTAAAGAAATAGGCTTTCTCAAACATTGTAAATGGTCTGAAAATTGGCAGAAACTTTTGAAGTGCTATTTTAAAATGCTTATCAAAATCTAAGTGCATATACTTTTTGATTGAGGAATTTAACATCTAAACTATAATATAATGAGGCAAAGCTACTACGTAAGGATTTTCATTGTAGTGTAGTGTTTTTCTGCAGTAATGCATTAAAAACATCACCCAAAGAGCAATCCATTCAAAATATGCTAGGTAAGTTGCAGGATATCCATAAAACTAAATTCTTTGTAAATATTTAAATGAATAATAAAAGTAAGCTTCCACTTCTAGCCAGGGTAGAGTAATAGGGACTAGATTTACTTTCCCACCTGCATCAAAACATAGACAAATATATGAAACAATATATTTGTAAGCACCAACACCAGGCAGTAAGGAGTAGTGATCTCTGAAAGGAGGAAGAAAGGAGATGACCCCTACTATTCCTTTAGCTTACTGCCTTGACAGACTTCCCAGAGTAAAGTCCGTGCAGGCAAACCCAGCAGAGTCTGGTAGACCATTTACATTAAGCATATATTGCTGAGAGTTTGGGAGGACCAAAGCAGTGAGAGTTCATAGGACAAAGTACTGGAGTAGAAAGAGATGGACAGAGAACTCAGAGTTCTGGAAAAGTTCTTCCTCAAGAATTCAGTGGAGTAAAGGATAGTGCATGCACAAGAGGAAATGGTCAGTGCATATACCAGAAAAGAACCATATACAATGATTAGAAGTAACAATACCTTGTGCTTATCCAGGGTCAGGAATAATGCCTGTTCCCACCAACCAGACTAAAGACCTCAAGATTTACAAGGCACTGGGTATAAGACATAGAAATGTGGAATTATGAGCCCTAAACTTAGCAATACTTAAAAGTAAAAATTGAGAAGATCAAATTGTTTCCAAGTAACTTAAGTACATCACCGAAAAAAAAAAAAAAACTCAAAAGTATTTACAGGAACAAGGAAATACATAGCATCCAACAAGGTAAAACTCACAATATCTATAATCCAATTAATAATTACCAGGCTTGCAAGGAAGCTAGAAAATATGACCCAGTAGCTAAATCAATCACTTGAAAACAACCCAGAGATGACACAGATGTTAGAATAGAAAAAACTATGAAGGCAGTAATTATAACTGTATCCCTATGCTTAAAGGTAAAGCATGTACATAGAAAATATTTTAGAATCCCAAATTAAACTTCTACAGAGAAAAACTACAACGTCTGAGATTTAAGGGGAAAAAAAGAAGAAATTACTAAAAGAGATTAAATTCAGATTAGACAAGGTAGAAACAAACAAAGTGAGCTTGAAAACATAGCAATAGAAACTATACAAAATGAAAGACAACAAGGTAAATTTAAAAAAAGTAAACAGATTATCAGTGGGCTACGGAACAATTTCAAGCAGGTTGGATGTCCATGCAATCTGAGTCCTTGAGAGAAAGGAGAGGACAGAAAAATATGAAGAAATAATGATCAAAACGTTCCTGAATGTGATGAAAAATACAAACTCACATATCCAAGAAGCTTAATGAACTCCAAGTGTTAAAAAAATGAAGAAAACTAAAACAAAGGGTGGTTTTGAATGAAGAGCTGACCAAGATAAAGATAGGGAGCTTCTGAGCATCCCTTCTCCCATAGATGTACCAAATGTGTAACTACACAAGAAGCAATTCCTTCTGAAAGAGATCTAGACTAGCTCAACAACTCCTACACATTGGTAACTAAGAAAATACCCACATCTAAATGGGTAGGAAAGGTTGAGACACTCTCTTGCAATAAACCCCACTTCTGGCACAGCACAATACTATCAGGAAGGAATGCTAACTCTCAGCTTCTCCCTGAGGAACAAGGAGTCTGGACCCCATGTAGGGCCTTTTCTTTAAGACAGCCACTTGAAGGATGGGCTCCCAAAACACCTAGCCCTGAAAAGCAATGGGCTTGTGTTTAAAGCCCACAAGACTATAGCAAACAAAGGAGCAATTCTTAATAGGTAGTAACACTTAATGTACTATCCTCCCCACCCCCAGGGCTCAGCCTAGAGGAAGAAGACAAAATCACCCATCTCCCAGTCTTTCCATGAAAGAGGTTTCTGTGCATAGTTTTAAAACAGCTGCAGGAGGACCAGGGTTTAATTTGGCAGGCTCCTAGGGGACTTCTTCTTCCAACCTGCTCCAAGTTGTCAGTATCCTCCTGGGAGAAACCTGTACATGACTACACCCCAGCTTTTATGGCTGTCCCCCAAGGATGGGTCCCCAGATCATCTGGCTCTGAGAGCCAATGGGGTTTCCATTCACAAGTCCCACAAGACTATATAGCAAGCACAGAAGCAGTTCTTAACCAGCTATCCCCTCAGAGCTCTCATCAGTGCAGAGGAGACAGGGAATAAACAAAATAAAACCAAAAACAAAAAACACCCACTTCCCAGTCTTTCCCTTTATCTGCGTGCTTTCAAAGCTACTGCTTAAGGGCCAGGTTTTTCATTTAGCAGGTGTCTAGAGGCTGGCTACAGTCCTTTTCAGGTCCAGTGCCAGTGGAACTTACCCTGCCTTCTCCCTGTAGCCCATGCTAACAATAAAACCAAGTTCCCAGTCTCTCGCTGAAAGGAGCTTGTATGCATGCTGGAGCCCCAGCTTTTGTGGCTGCTACCCAAAAGGTGGGCCCTGGATCACCTGGCACCAATAGGCAGCGGGGCTTACATTAGCAAGACGGTAGCAAACAAAGCAACAATTCTTAATGGCCTAAGGAGCACTCTCCACCAGATGCAGCTATATTCTGGAGCCTGCCACAAAGTGGGCAGGTAAAAATGCCTGTATTCCAGGTCTAACTGGGAGGGTATTAACTGCATACTTTTTCAACTGTTGCCTAAGATCCCAGCTTTCTAACCAGTCTTCCTCTAGGTGCTGGCCGTGATCCTCCACTTTGGGACCCTGACAGGTCTTGGCGCACTCTTAACTTTGGGAGCCACTAAGAACAAAGAAATTGGAGAGATAATGAGGAGCTTGGGCTGTGCTGATCAACAGGGATCATCTCCCACTCAAGACTGCTCTGTCAAGAGAGAAAGAGGCGGCTGTTTTATCTAGTGCACAGAAACTGACACTAAGTGTCAAGGAAAATAAAAAAAACAGATGAATATTGTGCCAAACAAGAGTAAGATGAACCTTCAGAAACAGATCTTAATGAAAAGGAGATAAAGACTTAAATATAAATCTGAAACCACAAAACTCTTAGAAGAAAACATGGGGAGTAAGTTCCCTGACATAGGTCTTGGCAATAATTATTTGGATCTGACACCGAAAACAAAGCAACAAAGGAAAGAAAAAGAAAGAAAGAAAGAAAGAAAGAAAGAAAGAAAGAAAGAAAGAAAGAAAGAAAGAAAGAAAGAAAGAAAGAAACTGCATCACACTAAAAAGCTTCTGCTCAGTAAGGGAAACCATCAATAAAATGAAAAGGCAACCTATGGAACGGGGACAATATTTGCAAGCCACATATCTGATAAGGAGTTAATATCCAATATATAAAGAAACTCATGAAACTCAATAGTGAAAAAAACTTTTTAATTGGCACAGAATCTGAATAGACATTTTTCAAAAAAAAAAAAAAGGCATACAAATGGCCAACAAGCACATGAAAGGCATTCAATCTTATTAATCATCAGGGAAATGCTAGTGAAAACCACAATGAGATACCACCTCACACCATTAGGATGGCTATCATCAAAAACACAAGAGATAACAGGCGCCTGGTGGCTAGTCTGTTGAGCTTCCTCTTCAGCTCAGGTCATGATCTTACAGTTTGAGCCCCACATCGGGCTCTGTGCTGACAGCTCAGGGCCTGGAGCCTGCTTTGGATTCTATGTCTCCCTCTCTCTCTGCTTCTCCCCCACTCAGGCTTACTTGTTCTCTCTCTCTCATTCTCTCTCTCTCAAAAAAAAGTAAGCATTAAAAAAAAAAACAAGAGATAACAAATGCTGGTGGGGATATAGAGAAAGGGGATCCCTTGCACACTGTTGGGGGGAATAAAAACTGGTACAGCCACTATAGAAAGCAAACACTATGAACATTCCTTAAGAATTAGAACTATTCTATGATGCAGCAATACTATTTCCAGTTAAATGTATATACAAAGGAAATGAAATCATTACCTCCAAGAGATACCTGCATTCCCATGTTCATAACAGCATAATTCAAAATAGCCACGGTATGGGAAAAACCTAAGCGCTGGTTGATGGATAAACAGATAAAGAAAACAGTGGGCTTATATAACAATGTGATATATAAACATATATACACATACAGTTACATATGGGTGCAAAGAACCCATGTAGTTGAAAACCCACATATAACTTGACTCCCCAAATATTTAACTACTAATAGCCTATTATTGAATGGAAGCCTTAATGATACCATAAACAATTAATATATATTTTTCACACTATAAGTATGATATCCTACATTTTTACAATAAAGTAAGCTAGACAAAATGTTAAGAAAATCATAATTAAGAGAAAATACATTTACAGTACTGTTTCAAACAATATCCATATTTAAGTAGACCCACTCCGTTCAAACACATGCTCTTTAAGGGTAATATATAATTTTCAGCTGTGAAAAGAAGGGACTCCTGCCTTTATGACAATATGGATGGACCTTGGATAATCTACTAAGTGAAATAGAACAGAGAAAACCAAGTTTCAGCTGATCTCATTTACACAGGGAATCTAGGTGACTTTGTCTTAGATGAAGACTTTTTAGACTACAGTGCCAAAAACACAATCCATGAAAAGAAACTGATTAGTTGTACGTGCTTAAAGTTGGAAACTTCTACTCTGTGAAAGACACTGCTAAAAGAATGAAGAATGAGTCACCGATTGGGAGAAATATTTGCAAACATATATTTGATGAAGGGCTTGTATCCAAAATACACAAAGAACCCTTAGAACTCAATGATAAAAAAAAATAATCAATCCAATTAAAAATTGGGCAGAAGATCTGAGCAAACACCTCCCTAGAGAAGATAAACAGATGGCAAATAGGCATGAGAAAAAAAGCTCATCATCGTATGTCGTCAGGGAGTTGCAAATTAAAGTAACAATGAGATGCCACTACACTCCTATTAGAATCGCAAAATAAGGAGGAAAAAAAAACTGACCCCAAATGTTGGTGAAGGGGTTGGAGCAACAGGGACACCCATTAACTGCTGTTAGAGATGCAAATTGTATGGTTGCCTTGGTTGAATGACAATTTCCTATAAAGCTAAACATACCATACAAGCCAGCCACTGTACTCCTAGGGATTTACCCGACTGAGTTGAACATTTATGTCCACATAAAAACCTGCACACAAATGCATATGGCAGCTTTATTTATAAGTGCCCGAAATAAGAAGCAACCAAGATATTTTTAGTAGATGAATAGATAAACAATCTGTGGTATCTTCCTACAATGGAATATTATTTGGGGATAAAAGGAAATGAGCCATCAAGCCATGAAAAGATGTGGAGGGTCCTTAAATGCATATTACTAAGCAAGTGGGAAATGTCTATGTACTATATGATTTCAGTTATGTGACATTTTGGAAGAAGTAAAACTATAGAGACAGTGGAAAAATCAGTGGTTGCCATGGATTTGTAGGGAAGGAGGGGAGATGAATGAATGAAGCACATAGGATTCGGGGACACTGAAACTATTCTGTATTAAAACCCTAATGGGGTTACATGTAACTATATGTTTGTCAAAAATCCTTAGAGCTGTAAAACACAGAGAGAACCTTAATGTAAACTATGGACTACAGTTAATAAAAATAATGTATCAATGTGAATAGATTAATTTTAACAAATGTACCATATTAATGTACATTAATATAGTATAATTAATAATAGAGGAATTGAATGTGAGTGTGGGGGATGAGGGGTAAATATATGAAACTCTAACAGCTATCTGTTCAGCTATTCTAGAATTCTAAAACAGAATTAAAAAAATAAATTCTTTCAATTATTTTTAAGAGGGGAGAGGTGGGCATATATATTTGCATATACCATAGACTGCTTCTGTGTATAATAATATGGAAAATAGTGAAAATAGTTCTGCCACCTTGAGGTGGAAGAACTTGAAGTCTGGGGTGGGAAGGACAGGACTGTACTTTCCACTGTGAGCCTCTTTATACCATTTGAATTTTTAAATAAAATGTCTTGGGGCGCCTGGGTGGCTCAGTCAGTCGAGCGCCTGACTTCGGCTCAGGTCATGATCTTGCAGTTTGTGAGTTCGAGCCCCGTGTCGGGCTCTGTGCTGACAGCTGAGAGCCTGGAGCCTGCTTAGTATTCTATGTCTCCCTCTCTCTCTCTGCCCCTCCCCTGCTCATGCTTTGTCTCTCTCTCTCTGTCAAAAATAAATAAAACATTTAAAAAAACTTAATAAAAAAATAAATAAAATGTCTTAATCACAATAAATAAATATATAAATAAGCAGGAGCCAACCAGGATTGTCAATCATTGACAGTGGATTGACCAAAGATAGTTTCGAGGTTTGGAGGTTGAGACCCAGTGCAATTGCAAGAGGAGACCAGAGCATGCCAGGAAGCAATGCCCAGTCAAGCAGGGCACCTTCTCAGCATTTGTGCTCCTGTTCACTTTGTAGGGAGTCATGGGTACAGCTCAAATAGGTGATTTCTATTAAAATGAGACTGTGAGAGTCTCGGTGGTAGGGCTATGTTTTCCACTCCTTTCCTCCCTTCTGTGATGGCTCTGTACCCAGTGGCCACTTAGGGCTGCCTGTGGTCAGTATACTCTCAGCATGCTGGTACTCATGAAAAACTTGTTGACTAATGACTGCAACTCTGCTATCAATTCCAAGCCTGCAGAGCTTTTAAGATCAGAACAAAAGAATGAATGAATCAGAAATGATGAAAGGTTGTAAAGCTTCCTGGCTCAAGAGAAGCCTAAGAAGCTGTGTTGATTGAACTCAGAGAAAAAGGATGTCTCGGTGCCTATTTTAGAACAGCTGAGTTAATAGGTATTCTGTATTTGGATCTATTTGGTAAGGTGGAGAGAGGCAGAAAAGATGGAAAATGGACCTCTTTGGTTTTATAAAATACTTGTTCCATGAAAAAAACAGTGTTTTCTTGACTGAGTACATTGTCTCAGTGTCAGTACCATCGATAGTGTCCTTCATGTGTACCTTCTTCATCAAAGTTCCAATTGCTAGGGCTGGGCTTTGATGACTAACTTCTCCCCCAAACGCCCTCTTTCATTTGTAGTCTTCTAAAACTCATCTTCCTCTGGCTTCCATGACTTTTGGTTTCATTGATTCACTGTTACTAACATCCCAGAAAGAATATTTGCCCACTTAAAAAAATGATATCTTATCTCTTCCTATCATAAAAAGCAGTAGAAAACTTTATGCTTTCCAAATGGCCTTTTGTTACTCATTTAATTAGATAGAATGAGCATAATCAATACCTCTAATTGCCATACATCCAAGTTGTTATGTATAGGTTATTAATAACCTAGTAATGACAGCATGTTATTATATGCTATGACCTATGACATGCATAGGTCATTAATAACCTAGTTTAATGACATATTTTTAAGGATCTCACAGATTAAGACTTTTATTAGTAATACAAATAATGCAAATGATATTTCTTGGTTTTAATAGAATGAAATACTTCTCTTTGCATATATACAAATCTGATTTCTCAGAAGTATTTCGTAAAATGGGGCACCTGGGTGGCTCAGTCGGCTAAGTGTCTGACTCTTGATTGCAGCTCAGGTCATGATCTCAGTTTGTGAGTTAGAGCTCTGCATCATAAATAAATAAAGATTAAAGTAAATAAACATTAAAAAGAGAAATAAATATGTCCAAAAGTCATGAGGTCTTCTTTCTTGTAGTCACAAATAACATCAGAGATTGTAAGTTTTCTTACAGTTTTCTTGAAAGTATGAAAACTCCCGTTTATGCCACTTCTTTTGTACTTTAAATATCATTCTACCTTCCTTATTGCCTTCTGTTCAAAGGATTATGCCCCAGATTTCTCCCTGGCTAGCTCTTTCCCTCAATGTGAATTTTATTTCATTTATTTCTTTACTGGCCATTTGCCATCTCAGTGAAACAATGTGCTCTCACAGAGACATAAAACAACTCCAGCAAGATGCAAAACTGCAAAATTATGCTTGTCTCAAAAGTATGCAAGCTAACATGTCCTGACTCACACTGCCTTGCAGAGATTTACAGACATCAGAGCTTACAGGTGCCATGCTCCCTTTGTCCCTTTCTTCTTTCACATAAACCTCCCTATTCGCATTTTGATCTGCTGGTAACCTAGTTTAAATGACCCATTTATTCTTATATCGTAAATGAGCACATTGTTGTCTAGCAGTTAGTAGTCCACTTGGAACAAACTTGGCTTTATGAATGTTTTCAATATGTGTTGGAGCTTTTGCACAGGACCTAAATCTCCCTTCTGAGATTTGCACACTGTAACCTATAAAGACCTACCAAGGACTCCCACTGCTACCTTCTTCAGATAGCCCTAGCAGGAAGCATGTGATTCACCAAGCATAAAATTTCATTTGCTGAGATTTAAATCTAACTTCCTTTAGCTGATTCTACCTGTGTTACTTCACTCTGAACATGTTGGGGAAGATTTGTATTCCCCTTCCAAAACAGTTGAGTACTCAGATAGTTTTCCACTGACTCTGCTCTCAGACATTTTATGCAAATTCAATTTCTATGATAAATGAATAACTGATATATTTGATTATAAAATCCTAGGACAGGGAAAGACTCTAATAGATCAACTCAAAATGAGAATTCATCTGGTGTTCAAAATCCCTAAGATGCTATGCCTCCTATACAGATTCCTTAAGCTTTTCCAGGCATATTCATAGTAATAGAAGAGGTAAGAGTTAATTTATAAACATATGACTTATGATTACAGTTTTGACAATGGAAGTGGCACATTAAAGTCTGAAAAATATCTCAGGATATAAAATGTTTCTCGGGGCTCCTGGGTGGCTCAGTCGGTTGAGCGTCTGACTTCGGTCTAGGTCATGATTCTGTGATTTGTGGGTTTGAGCCCCACATCAGGCTCTGTGCTGACCGCTCGGAGCCTGAAGCCTGCTTCAGATTCTGTTTCTCCCTCTCTCTGCCCCTTCCCTGCTCAAGCTCTGTCTCTCTCTGTCTCTCAAAAATAAATAAATGTTAAAAAAGATGTTAAAAAATCAAAATCAAAATAAATAAAATAAAATATTTCTCTTCAACTTATTAAAGATCTCATGCCAGTGAGATTTAAATGTAATCCTTATTTTAAAAATTCAGCTTCAATTAATGTTTTTAATAGAGGACCTTGTTACCAGAATACCTTATAAATAAAAATTGAAAGTTGTTACTATTCACCTTGATTTTAGCCCAGTGAGACCCATGTTGGATTTCTGAACTATAGAACTACAAGGTAATAAGTTAGTATTTAGGCTCTTAAGTTTGTGGTATTTGACAAATGGATGCGTGGGATGCCAGGCTTTGGTGGGGGGATCTCTATTGACATGTTTCCTCTACTGACAGAGTACTATTCCAGAATTATCTGTTTTCTTCACGCTCCCCTACTTTTCTGTCAGGTTCTCAGCCCTTTAAACCCTCCCTGCCAGTCGCATTCTATCTCTTCTTGGTTCCTGGACTGTCTCCCTTCACCGTCCCAATCTCTCTCTCTCTCTGATTCTGGAGATTTTTAGCCTGCAGCTATTTCTTCCTGCACCCATTTCCACTGCTGGGAAAGGTCATTTTCTGAAATATAGAGAGCACAGATCTTTTTAAATCAATTTTTATAATGTTTATAAATTCTAAATTTGGGAGCTCTGGGAACAAAGACCGAGTTGCTCTTTCCTTACTAAAGCACCAATTGTATATCTGATATATTCATTTTAACCACTTCTGCTCAGCTGTAGCAAAATCAATCTTGTAGCAATTTGCACGAGCCATGAAAATCTTCAAAAAGGACAGACAAGGGTTCATTTATTTCAAAAGAACAGAGACAGTCCTTAGTTGCCATCAGCCCCAAATTATTTTTTATTCGCAACAGATGCACTAAAATGTTTTTGTGGATAATAATACTACCCAAATGGAAAAGAAAAATAACTTAAATGACTTGAGGTTTTCAAGTAACTTCTCAGCATTTAGAGTAGCTAAAAGAAGAGCATTTTTGAGTGAACCTGAATGAGAATTCTCAATTTGTAAGTGGGCAGTATGAGTTGTAAAGTGTTGTAAAGTGGACACCTTTCTGTTCCTGTTAGTTCTTCCTCCATCAAAAGGTTAAACCTAATGATGTCCATTGCAGTGAAGAGGGCTCACCCCAGTGGCAGAGATCTCAACTCTAAATTGCTAAGTCCAAAGAAACACTGCTCTTGATGTGAAACAAAAAGATTGGAGATGGCTGGTACTTCACCCCCACCCTTCCAGAGAAAAAGCTTTGATGAGGGATATGGTTATGGAGAGGGGAGGGGGCAGAGAAGAACATAAGGACAGACAAGTACCGAGTGAAAAACTGAATAGAGTTCATACACCTTGAACTCTTAGAGCAGAATCTGAAGGGGATGGGAAAGGAGGGAAGAAAACACAAGAAGGCCCTTCATGAAATTTGGGGTCATTTGAGAGAGGAGTCAATATCAGATAGAGGAGTTTCCTATCTGCAGCTTGAGAGAAACAGTCCTGCAAGTGGTTTCTGCCCACCTGGATTTAGGAGAAACAAGAGAGATGGCCGCATGACACACATGTCATGAGATGGGCCTCAGACTTTCACTTCGTATAGTGGGGTGAATGGTGGCCCCCCAAAAGATATGTCCACATCTTAAACCTTGGAACCTGTGAATGTGACCTTATTTAGAAAAAGGGTCTTTGTAGATATAATTAAGTTAAGGATCTCAAGACGAGACCATCCTGGATTGTACGAGTGGTCAGAAACCCAATGGTACTATCCTCGTAAGACAGAAGAGAAGAGGCAGACACGGGGAGAGGAAAAGGCCATGTGAAGATGGGGCAGAGATTGGAGTTACACAGCTAGGAGCTGGGAGAGGCAAAGAAGACTTCCCCCCAGATCTTGGACTTGTAGCCTCCAAAAATTTCAGAGTAAATTCCTGTTATTTTAAGCCACCCAATTTATGTTAATTTGCTAAGGTGGCCCTAGAAAACCAAGATACACCCTCTCTCTAGGGTTTGAGGACCTGAGGGAGATATAGAGGGAATTTGTAATCTTTCTGTGCATCTGGAGTCAGGAGGGAAACTATGGCCAGCTCCAGTGTGGGCGTGCTGCTAGCGTGGGGAGAAGGGCCAGGACCCCCAACCAGGGATGAGAGGAGAGAAGCTGCATCAACATGGAATCTTCTATAATCTGAACCTCTGCTGGAACCAAATGTGACACCCACTAAAGCTACAACTGGTGTCACTTACTCCATGAGCACAGGGCAGAAGGACATTGATTATCGAGAACAGTGTGGGACTCGGAGGCAGAGGAGGAGGTCAAAGAAGTGCACATGAACCTCCCCTCACCACTAACTCCAGCATCAGGTGGCTGTGTAAGATCCCCAGTGAGGTCATCAGTACCAGCAAGAGCAGGTGTGGAGCTCAGCTGGGCCAAAATAATCGTTCCAGATTTGACCAAGAAGTCACTGAATTTGGATGGAATTTATTTATAACTACCTAGATAAAGGTGAGGCCAAGAGACAGCCTTGAGATTTAAAACCAGGATGGACAGATATTTCTAGAAACAACTACTAACTTCGGACCCTTAAATTCTGTTTCCTGTTATAACGGAAACTGTGTTTCTACCTGTAACAAAAAAACAAATTATTCTAACAATTTAATAGTATATAGTTACACTTAAATAGTATAAAAATACAGTTGAATTTTGTGAAATATTGGAAAGAGTGATCTAGCAACAGAGCAAGTATCAAGGCCAGAATTGTGCTTAAAAAGGAGAAAGAAATAACGATAGGGAGTATAAGTAATTTTTTTAACTTCCCCAATATCTCCTATTCTTTGGCTGGCAGAGACTCAGTTTTCTTTCAGCTATTTACCTTCCTTTGCAGGGATCTGGGCCCAAGAGAGGCAGTCCTATCCTCAGTTCTGAATGCAGTGGAGGGTAATTTGTCAAAGTCAATCATGACCATTTCTTTTTTCAGCAAATCACATGTTAAAGACAGCTGGTGCAGTCTCAGACAATGAGACATAAGAGGAAGTCTGTTAGGAAGTTTCTGGGAAAGGGTCTTTGGTGATAAATAGAAGCATGGAAAAACTTCCCTTCTTCATTTGTTGTATGTTGTAGAGACTACACATGATGTTGGCAACTGTGTCGTTCATGTCCTGACCAGGAGGGCCAAGAATGACAAGCGGGTGATGACAGAGAAGAAATATGGGAGGAAAACACTGGGGCCTAAAAATTGAAATTGAATTTCTGAATTACTAGCTCCAGACAATTCTATCTTCAGACACCTTATTTTTTTCTTGTCCCTTACAGTTAAGAACATCCTAACTAATTAGAAATAAAATGAAATTATTAAATCCTGATATAAACTGATGGATGAAAATTTGAACTTAAGAAAAAGGAAAGGGATTCTCTACCACTTAATTTTGTATAAAATATGGCAAATCGGTGAATACTAGCCACTAAAAAGTAGGCCATAGTATGAAATAATGAATTCTTATCTAGTAATATGATAAAGAAAATATGTCTGTAAAAATTGATGCACAAATGAATGCAATAACTTCGAATAAATTCCTACACAGGTATCTATTGTATATGCAAATATTTCCTGAAAACTTTAAAGGAATGTTAAAGACATCTTTGTACATTCATTGACAATAAATATTTCCCTGAATGTTAGCACACGGCAAGCAACAGAAAATAAAATGGAATGAATTTAATAGAAATCAGTTTGAACAAAAAAAAATAGAAAAATGTCTATGGCTTTTCAGCCATGGATTACCATAGGATACTACTACATTTAAATCTAAAATGCACTAATCCAGGTACTAATCTAGTCTGTACAGTGGATTGCACTTTTAGCAAGAGAAATGTTCCAGGGTACGAAACTTCATCTTTGTCTGAATTCCCATGTTCTATCACTTGGAAATTGCCTCATATTTACCGTCGTATTCCACACTACCTTTCACCTCTAGCATGTGGCAGGTGCAAGAATATTTCTTCAACACTTGTGGGGAGGATTTTGTCATAAAGCCCACAAAAAGTGAACCCTTTCAGGATTCATGGAAGTTAATGCATCTTTAAATGCCTTAGGAAGTAAAGTGCTACACTAAAGTGTATAAGTAAGTACATGCAATTAATTATCTTATTTCAGTAAAGGGTTAGACTTTGAATCATGTGATAACTCTTGAAAAACACACAGAAGATATGATTTCAAATACACAACTATGGAACAGTTGCATACCAAAATGGTAACAGCTTAATGTTTGGTGTTTTCAGTGGCTGCATAATAGATAAAGAGTATTAATAGAACGTTCACTGTGAGCTCTGGTCTGGGGCAATGTGTCCAGTACTTTGTGGGAAAAGAATTGGTGTTCCAAATGACCTAGGTGGATTCATAAGTGATACAGAAGAAGCTGAAGAGGTTCAATAAACAAATCTTCAAGAAATTGTCCTGTAGAGGGGTGCCTGGGTGGCTTAGTCAGTTAAGCATCTGACTTTGGCTCAGATCATGATCTCATGGTTTGTGATTTCGAACCCCGCGTCGGGCTCTGTGCTGACAGCTCAGAGCCTGGAGCCTGCTTCGGATTCTGTGTCTCATTCTCTCTCAAAAATAAATAAATATAAAAAATTAAAAAAAAAATAAAATTAGATTTCCCTGTAGAAGGAAAATCCAGTAATGGGGAAAGAAAGCAAACTTCACTGAAGTCACACCTCCAAGAAGCTCTATCCATCTATGCCTTCCAGTTTGATCATTTAGCATACCTACTGCACTACTAAGTCAAAATTAAATCCAGTTAAACTGTATCAGCTTCATGGATGATCCAACTACTTTAATACACAGCTATTCTCATATTTAGAAAATGATTAGTATCATATTAAGAATATGATTAAGAATATCTTAGATATTCTCCCTATGTAGTACTCCTGGCTCACCAAATAGGGTACGAATCCACTGAGGGAAGGGACCATGTTTTATTATTCTTTCTCTCTTTCCAGATAAATATATAGAACATACTGAATGCTGTACCTTGGTTTGTGTAATAAGTTAAAAGCATAAGCTTAGAAATTTGTCAGATGAAATTTCAGGCTGGCTCCGCTACTTATTTCCGTGTAAATTTAGACAAGCCATTTAACTTTTCTGGGTATCACTTTTCTTACTACATATCACAGGAAATAATTTATGTAAAGCTCCTGGCAGAAGTAAGTGTTGAAAGAAGAGAGACTTGTTTTTATTGTGTTATGACCAATAACAGTAAGAGGAATGGAGTCCACAAGATGTGGACTCAGAAAAGGACGGGGAGGACCGACGATGCAATGACTTTGACTACTTTGAAGATCATAACTTTATCATCTACCTAATGTTTGAGAGAAAGAAAGACAATTACAGAATAACATGGAAGATTGTGGCCAGTTATAAAGGACTTTAAAAGAGGTGTTATAATGTTATAAGAGATTATAAAAGTTACACATTTCCTTGAAATAACTTAGCGGCAGTTTGTGGAAAGAGTAAGGCAAAAAAAAAAGCACATACAAATTTTTGTGGCAAAAAAAGTCTAAGATGGAGTAATTAAAGAAACGTAAACATAAGATAACTGAGATTCATCAAAGAGGATGCTCTAGTTAGAAATAATATTGCAGCTGAGAAAAGGAAATAAGATATAGTTAAGGTAATTTACAGTGTCAACTGAGATGAAGAAAATGACTATGGCATATATAAGGAAAAGGGATAGATAGCTTAAGTGTAGACTTCGTTAAAGCACAGCTCAGCCCTTATACGGTACTCAAAACACTGTTATTTTAGCACCTTTCAATGATATGCCTTTTACTTCCTCTCATCCACAGGTTTGATTTATAGCTTCCCCAGAGAAGTTTGAGTACTTTTCCATGCCTGCCTTTTGAACCTACCCTTGGCAAGCTTTTCAAACTGTCCTATCTTCTGCTCTTCATCTAACTCTATCTTCCCCTTGTCAATTCATCCATTCTTTCAAACTCATCTCAAGACCTGTCTCCTTTAGGAAACCTTTCTCATCTTTTTTGTAAAATTAGACAATATTTACTGTTTAAGTATATGACTTCTGAACAGACCTCATATCTGTTCACAATCCAACTTTTGAAAATAAAGTCAATAATTTAAGGATGAATCGTGTACATTACTCTTGGTTGTTGGATGGAACTTAGTATAGGAGTCAGTCTTGGATTTCATTTTCCATTAAATAAGCTGACAGCTTATTATTATTGCTCAAAGTTGATTACAACATATTCCATAATGTGGGATAATGATCTTTTAGTAATCTTTCACTGTATGGAACCACTGAGAAATTCTCTTCATAAAATCCTTTGTTCACCAGCAATCTTTAAAACTTTGCTACACTCAAGCCATTGCTGGAAATGACATCAAGTCTCCACCTTGTCAAAAAAAAAAAAAAAAAATCAGGGAATGCCTAGGCAGCAGTTACTACTTGAAAAAAATCTGTCAGGGAAAAGCTTGTTCTATGCTTTAATAGGAAATGAGCAGTTTCCCTTTTTCTGATTGCAAAAAATTAGTCACACTCTCATCAGCATAATGATGCAACATTAATGTTTCTTATACTTACTTTCTCTGATTCATAAAAGAAATAGGGCTCTAGTGATGTTGGAACCTTTGGAGAATGGGCTTGAAAAGCAGTTTCAAGTAGAAAGCCATCAGAAAAATGATTCCTTGAGGAGAGTTACTCAAAGGAAAAGCTACAGGAACTCACAGTGACTTTTGATGGCCCAAAGCCATAAAACAAGGATGTGAAAGCAAATTAAGAATACAGATGTGTCGGAAAGAAGTATTCTAATTACGGGCTTACAAAATTTGGTTAGATTAACTCTTAGTCATAACATCTAAGGATTAGTAAGAAGCAAGTGCTTTTGTCTCTGGATGTGCTTTCCTTTTATTTCCGCACCACCACCACCCCCCGCCCCGTGGGACTTAATGTTTCAGTTGGTATTAATAAAAATTTCTGACTTAGTATAAATTCATTTTAAAGAATAAAATAATTTTTCTCCTTCCCCCAGGCTTTCTATGAAGATCACATAATATGACTGGTGAATAGTCCAACTCCAGATAAAATTCTGATTGATAAATTAAACTATACTAAAATTAAGGACTATAAAAAAGAGAAGCCAGGAAATAGAAGAAGATATTTATAGTCTTGCCTCAGGTTCTGAAAATATTAAAAATACACTGCTCTCATGAATCAATATGGAAAAGACAGACAACTCAGTAGAAAAATAAGCAAAAGAAAAGACATTTCACAAAGAGCACATCTATACGACTCATAAATGCATGAAAAGCTGCTAGACCTTATTAGCCATGATGAAAGTACAAACTAAGAGCACGATGCAATAGGGCTATATATCCACCAGAGTGGCTAAATTTAAAAAATTAAGACTGACAATGTCAAGTAAAGGTGAGGATGTGGAGAAACTAGAACTCTCATTTCCTTCTGAGAGTGTAAATTGAGACAGTCACTTTGGAAAACTCTTTGTCAGTATCCTGCATAGCTTTAATTTTCTTTTAAGTATTTCACTGCAAATGGCCATGTGTATGTATAGCAATTTACATCCCATATGCAGTTAATTGACATTGTAACCAGGAATTCACACTCAAATAGTATTTAAATAGCATTTGAAAGATCCTAACCAGTAGTCTTCTCTCCAAAGGCTAACAAGTACTTCAAAAAAAGAAATCCTTTCTAATCAGCTTCAAACTAAGAAAAAGTATCAGAAATAAGTTTTCATTAGTAAAATGAGTGATGTTCAAGACATGTGGTTGACTTAATATGTTGTACAGGACCTGTAACTTTCCAAGTATACCTAGCTTAGCTGGAAGGTCAGCTCTTCCTGCCATCAGAATACTGTCATTTTCTTCAGCATGCATTTTTCATTCAAGGTGCTTGTGGAATCTCCAAAAGAACAGAGGAGAGGGTCTTCAGGAGCCAGCATCACAGGTTAGATAACCATTTCACTTGCCTACAAGTGTTTATACGGGTGGTGGAGTTCCATTGGAGACCTGTTCTCACTGTAGTGTACCACCCTTCATATGGCAAGGTTGTGGGAAACAAGAATTACTGCCCCTTCCCACCTCTAGTCCTCTGAGACTGCTGAAATCTATGAAAAATAACTTGACAATCATAAAAGTCAAATTGGCTTAGGTCAGTTCACAAGTAGAGAATAAAACTCCTGAAAGCAGAACTGGAAGCATTATAAGTAGACAATGGCAAATAAAGCTATTAAGGAACTTATGTCTACAAAGTGTCAAGGTCTTCATTTAGTTGAAATCATATATAGAGTCCATAACAAATATTAAAAGGTATCCAATAAAAGAGTATAATCAAAAGTTAGGATTACTTCAACAAATACTTATTAACCACCTAATACATTTCTGGCACAGTGCTCAATGTGTCAGGAAAATATAATGTTAAGACTCTCCCCAAAGCTCAATGAGGGAGAGAGATGCCTCCATTAAAATCAATGTAGGGGCTGTAGCCACTCTGGAAAACAGTGTGGAGGGTCCTCCAAAAATTAAAAATAGATCTACCTATGACCCAGCAATAGCACTGCTAGGAATTTACCCCAGGGATACAGGAGTGCTGATGCATAGGGGCACTTGTACCCCAATGTTTATAGCAGCACTTTCAACAATAGCCAAATTATGGAAGGAGCCTAAATATCCATCAACTGATGAATGGATAAAGAAGTTGTGGTTTATATACACAATGGAATACTACGTGGCAATGAGAAAGAATGAAATATGGCCTTTTGTAGCAACGTGGATGGAACTGGAGAGTGTGATGCTAAGTGAAATAAGTCGTACAGAGAAAGACAGATACCATATGGTTTCACTCCTATGTGGATCCTGAGAAACTTAACAGAAAGTTAAGGGGGAGGGGAAGGAAAAAAAAAAAAAGGTTAGAGAGGGAGGAAGCCAAAACATAAGAGACTCTTAAAAACTAAGAATAAACTGAGGGTTAATGTAGGGTGGGAGGGAGAGGAAAGTGGGTGATGGGCATTGAGGAGGGCACCTGTTGGAATGAGAAACCAATCTGACAATAAAGTTCATATTAAAATAAATAAATAAATAAATTAATTAATTAATTAATATGACCTAAGTTCTTAAAAATAAATAAATAAAATAAAATCAATGTAGGGAATGTGATAAGAGATGTACACAGTGCAAAAGGCACCCAGAGAAGGAGAGACTTAACTGGTATCATAGTGAAGGTGGAGTGTTATTCTGGTCAAGAGAAGAGGAGGACTAATACTGTTTATTAGAAGGAAAAATATCATCTGCAAAGCCTTTAAAAAAAAAAACCCTCCAGAATCATGTTTGAAACATGAATGCAGGAAGCCAGACTTGTCTAGAGACAATGAATGTAGTAGGGGAGGGGAAGGCAGCACCAAGTACATTCAAACTTCTCTAGGTTAAAATTACAATTCCTCTGCTTTTCGAGCCTATTAACCCAACAATTTTACTAATCTCTCCATACTGCATCTTCCACCTTCACATAAAGGAGATAAGATCATGTTACCTCGTAGTTGTTGTGAGGACCAAATAAGTTAAAATTTAAATTGTAAAGAGCACAACATGGCATATAGTAAGCATTCAAATACCGTACTAGCTATTATCGTTTTTATAAGCGTATCGTGTTCATTTGCAAGGAATTCCATATCAAAGCACCACAGATTGAATGGCTTCAATAACAGAAATGTATTTCCTCACAGTTCAGAGGACAGAAGTCTGATATCAAGGTGTTTGCAGGATTGGTATCTTCCGAGGCCTCTCTCCTTGGTTTGTGGATGGCCATTTTCTCTCTGTGACTTTATATAGTCTTCCCTCTGAAAAGTCTTTGTCCTAATCTCCTCTTATATCGGGTGAGGGCTCACTCTAATGACCCCATCTTAATAACCTCTTTAAAGACTCTTATCTCCAAACACATCACATTCTAGGGTACTAGGAAGGTGAGGACTTCAACATATGAATTTTAAAGGAAACACAATTTAGCCCATAACGAGCAGAGCAGAGATATAGCGGGGTATGTATCCTGGTAGTGCAAAAGGTTTAAATTTTTTTGTTCTGGTTTGATTTGTTTTGTTGTGTTTTCTTTTTTAATAAGGCACCCTAAATTCAGGTCTTGATGACTCTTCTAATCAACCTCTCTTACATTTTATCAGTGACTTACATGTCCTCAAGGCTGAATACAAAAGAAGTGAATGGATGGGGAATGGAAAGGTAGAGAGTAGTTTAGGAATTGGATGTGCCAAGGTAACTGGAGAGGATAAGAGATCCAAAATGAAAGCAGCTCTTTCTTTTTCAGCCTCGGTTTGCACCGCCAAAGCTTCATCTTGTCTGTAAATTGAGCTCTTGGATTGCCGGGGCGTAAGAAATAGGCAATACGTAGACGCAATCATTTTATCTTTTTGTTGTTGTTGTTTTATATTTGTATTACTATAGATTGACAGAAACTATGTGTTTTTTCCCTACCTTTTATTAGTTTTAGGTTTACAACTTAGTGATTCAACACGTCCATACAACACCTGGTGCCCATCACAACAAGTATACTCAATCCCCATCATCCATTTAACACATCCTTCCACCTCCCCTCTGGTAGCTATAAGTTTGAAAACAGTATGGAAGTTCAAGTTAAACATAGAATTACCCTATGATCCAGCAATTGCACTACTAGATATTTACCCAAAGAATAAAAAATACTAATTCAAAGGGGTACATGCACCCCAATGTATAGCAGCATTATCTACAATAATCTATAATAGCCAAATGATATAAATAGTTCAAGTGTTCCCTGACTGATGAATGGAAAGAGAATATATATATATATATATATATATATATATATATATATACACAGGAGTATGCACACACAATGGAATATTACTCAGCCATAAAAAGAATGAAATCCTGCCATCTACAATGACATGAATGGAGCTAGAGAGTATTATGTTAAGCGAAATAAGTCACTCAGAGAAAGACAAATACCATATGATTTCACTCGTGTGGAATTTAAGAAACAGAACAAATGAGCACAGGGGAAAAAAAAAGAGAGAGAGGTACACCGAGAAACAGATTCTTAACTACAGAGGGAAGGAACCGTGTTTGAAAAAGCTTGCCAACCATCTTGAGTTTTGATTTTGTCTTGTGAATGATAGAAAACTGACAGCTGTCTCTAGGTAAAGAATTAATATGGTTAAATTCAATTTTCAAAATTGTAATCCTGAAAAAAATGGAGAAGGTTGTAACTGGAGGAGAGAAAAATTAATGTCAGAGAGGCCAAACATGGCATGATCCACACCTATCATAAAGTAAAGGCCATGGAGGAAAGAGGAACAGCTGGATTCAAGAGATGATCTCTTTATTAATGAATAATATTGTGTTATATATTTGAAAGTTGTTATGAGAGTAAATCTTAAAAATTCTCAGCACAGAGTTGTACACCTGAAGCTAATATTGTGTGTTACCTATACTTCAGTTAAAAAAAAAGTTCTTTTCACAAGAAAAAAAAATTGTAACCATATACGGTATTGGATGTAACTAGACTTATTATGGTAATCATTTCATAATATCTATAAAAATCAAATTATTATATCATACACCTGAAACTAATATAATGCTATATGTCAATTACATCTCAATTTTCAACAAAAGAGAAATACAGATGATCTCTGACTTCAAATGGGCATGATTTGAATGAATGAAAAGTAGCAATTGCTGAACATAGATTGCAAGTGAAGAAATGGTGTCACTAACCAGGACAGAGAACACAGGAGAAGTAAATCTGAGGACAGCCCTATACAAAAGGCCATAGAAGCATTTTTAGACATGTTGAGTTTCAGGAACTATGAGACAACCAGATGCTGACAGAGGTCAGCTTGTACATGGATTTGGAACTCAAGACTGAGATGTATATTTGGAAATCCATTACTTTGTGATTATTAATCTTGGAATTAATAATTCTAACCAGGAATAAGAGACACAGAGACAAGAAAGACAGCTATGAATATTGGTATCTAGAATGAAACAAAGGCAGTGAGCAAGACAAGGAAGTGGTAGCAAAAAAAAAGATTAGTCAGGAAGGCAGGAAACAAAATGGTTTACACTAGTCAGTAGAAGTTTAACACATACTGGGTTGTACTTCATTGTCTTTCATTCTCCACCCTAAGATATGTACAAGTCCTGCTTTCTTTCAGGCTCCTGATGCAGTTAGGGTAGTGGATTCTGTGGATTCATGTGGATTCTGGAACCAAGCTACTGAAGTTCAATATCCAGCTCTACTACAGACTAGGTGTGTGACCTTGGACTAATTACATGACCTCTTCTTGCTTCAGTTTTTCACAAAATAAAAGTAACAGTAGTACCTATGACATGAGGATGTTCATAGGAAATGAGAGGCTATATGTACAATATTTAACACTCAATAAATGTTGGTTGTTATTAATAGGGACCAAAGGTATCATATTATTATAAGATGGTTTCAACTTAATATGCCTTACAATGATACTCCAGAGAAAGTCCACTGAATTAGTATACAAGGGAATAAGTGTATCTTACTCCTTCCGATTTTGTCTTTCCTGGAAAAAAATCTGCCCCAGGAGTTTTACTCAGCATCACCTCTCACTTTATTGCCACTCGGTTAAGCCAGGGTAAGAAAATTACTAAATAAATATTTTGCGGCAGGATGTTTAAATACACAAATCCCTACTTGCGTACATTCTAATAATTAGGAACAAAGGGACTCTTCCAGGTATCTGTTTAGACTACTTGAATGGCTTCATTTCTTAAGGAAAACTCACATTAAGCAAACTTGGCTCTACATTATCATAAGGTGTTCTCATCCTTCACCAATTAATGATGCCCAACGTATAACAGGCATACAATATTTATTTTTGCATGGACTTTACATTTGTATACAATAAGCAGTTAAGAATAAAACCCACAAAAAAAACAGTGGATTCGGGGCAGCACCTCAGGAATACATCCACACTTCTATATTAACCAGAGCTTCCTTCACAGTTTACGAAGGGCTCAGTTTTCTCATTTATTTTTTAGCATTTCTCCACAGACATTTCAGAGAAAACAAAGAGCTTATAAGTATGTTCTCCCCTTCTTCATATATGAGACAAGAGCACTGAGATCTGGAAATAATTGAAATCTGGGTACATCGGGGTAAGAGAGAGGCCAAGTCTGTCCTTGGCTGTCATTCTTCCCTCCCGAACATTCCAGCCCATGATGTTATTGTGGAATGCAAGACAATGGTTTTGCATTGGCAATTTAGTTCCTCATATTCTCTGCAATGGCAACTCACTGTTCTAGCCCTCTCACAATGCCTGCTACTTCCTTCCCTTGTATGTTTCCTTGATCTCCTTTTCATCTCTCCCCAAGAGCAACTAATGTTTTAGATAAGACTATTTCAGTTCCTTTCTTTTTACCTCATCAAACTCTGATATCAATAGAGCCCAGGCTTCAAACTGTGGCTGAGTTTCTTAGGACGTGCAACCTTCCCTAGAGCCAGGGACAGTGGAATGAGGCAAACAAGGCTGAATATAGATCAGGCCTCTGAATGTATGCCTGACTCAGTTTCCAAGTGTGGATAATGACGTTTCCTAATCAGGGAAGGATTAAAACAGTGTAGAAAAGAGAAACAGATATACAGGTCTGTGGTAAATACAAGAAGGAGAGAGTCATAATGTTCTCTCAGCAACCATTGTGTTAACTCAGCAGGAGGTCAGGTAGAAAGTTTTTCTGGTAAACAGCTGCTCCTATTTGTTTACCTCCAGCTCTATTTTTCGAATCATTTTGAACATCTTTTGGAGAAGATTAAAATTCATGGACTGAATCTAAGGGATCAAATTGCTAATAACATATGCATTAAATCCAGAGGTCATCATTTGCTCTAGATTGAGGACATCACTTGAAGTTGGATGTAGAGAGCTATTACAAGTATTCCATGGTCCATAGTTTAATGGTGATCTTTAATTCATGAGCTGGTCTAATTAAAAAGTCATTTTCTCAATTAAAATTTGTAAGCATTAATTTCACTTAGGTCATATTTTCATTTTAGCTAGCAGTTTTTCAAAGATCTGATTTTTTAAAAAATGCCTGTATTACCTAGTCTAATAATTTACCATTTACATCCAGTGGATGAGAAAAGACAAATCCAACAAAATATGTTTGAGGATATGAACGGTTAACTATTGTTATTTTGTTACAACTAAATATGCTTAAAAATCCTCAGTGTTAGGGGCCATATATTCACAATCCTCACTCCCCATCCGATAAACAGCCACCCCCTAACATTAGACCTAACAGGTACTTTAATATAAGAGATAATCACCATTTGCTAGGATGGGCCAACAACAGAGGTATGTACAAGATATAGAAATCATAAAGAAAATAGAATCAATGATTTAGGCTGGAGATGTCGAGATAGGAAAGGAAGGAATGGATAAAAGGGTTATCAAGCCCTTTCCCTGCTGCACAAGACTCCAGCTTTTTGTTACCCCCTAAGTCTGTTACTTGGAAGCCAGAGATGATGGTATATAATAACTTTATCACTAGGTAAATTTACCTTATGATAAAAATAACCCTGATTGGTAAATTGCATTTAGACTGGGAAAACAATAAATGAACTATAAATACCAGATAGGGGAACCACAGCTTTGAGCTTTCCTGACTATAAGTGACCCCTGAAAGTGATGCCTATGAAATTTTTTCAAGAGCTATTGACCCTGTGAGGCATACGACTTCTTCTGTGACAGAGCAGCACCCATGTTAGCCCCGAGGGGGTCTCCTCTCTTTGGCCCTGAGCCACCCCCTGGGAGATGACAGCTCACGGAGGACCATGGATTGCTGTGTCAGTTGTGTATGGACTCTCACTGTTGCTCTGTAGGCAAGCTGTATCTTTTGAGTAAATTGGTGCCAACTGTGGCCGGGGCTCGCCTTGTACGTCTACAAGTTTTGTGGAGCCTTAGACAACCTCCTTGGTGGGCAGAGCAGAAAGGATGCCAAAGGTATTGGTAAGTCAGAGAAGGCAAGGAAACGGTGCTCTAGGATGTGGTGGAAAGTGCCCAATAAGTGGCTTTTTTAATTGTTATGTAAGCTTCTGCCATTACGCTTCTTATTGCCTAGGCATCCACTTCAGACACTGCCAGCTACACAACCGAATGAAGAGCCAGCCCGCCCTACCCATGAAGTTCCCCTTTTAGAAGGTCCTAGTTGACCTAGATAACTGACCTTTTCCGCAACCCTGTTTTGGCCTTACTGTGCATGTTCACACTCGTATGTTTTAAATTCACCAATAAAGAGTGAACCTGTGAAACCCTTAACCCTTAAGGTACACCACCCTTAACCCCAGTAAAGGCAGAACCAGGTCCACATTCAGTATCTCAGTCCTCTCACCCTCTCCCTCTCCTTCCCCCCTCCTCTCTCTCTTTCCCACAACCTCACCGTGTGGCCTGGCTTGCCTTGTACCTTATACAACTTGTAATAAACCTTGTGTTTTGCATTTTTGTTTTTTCTTCAAAACTCTCTAATGAGGCGCATCTTACAGTCACAATAAGAGAACCACAGGTCTGGTCCAGCCACAATGCTGGCTTCAGATGGGGAGATGTCTGTGGGCGCTTGCCACATGTAGTGCTGTCCCAGAGGAGTGCCCAGGTAAGACTTGGAGTTGGGCAGCCGGAATAGATTGAGAGGTGGGGAAAAAGGTATTGATTGGAAAGCTACTTTTAGGAGACACCGATTAAAGAGAAAATGAGAGAGGGCCAGGAGTCTAGGTGATTCCCAGATAGGGTGTGAGTGATATTTTGAGTAATGCTAATGAGCCTGTTATCCTGAGCTTTAGCAGAGAATTCTTTAACAATAAAATATTAAATTATATTCTCAATGTTTCTCTTTATCATTATGCTCATGGCATTTTACTTCAGAGAACTGTACAAATCCCACTGCCTTGCCATTTCCTAATTTTAAATATGTGATTCTTAGTTCATTTCACCGTATAGGTAACAGTTTATTGAATGGGTCAACTCATTTATGCCAATCAGAAAAAATCTTTATTTTTCTCCTCATGAAAAGTCCTCCAAGCACACTCTACCTCATCTGCCTTCCAATTTCTCTTCCCCGCTTTGAACAATATCCCTGGAATATCCCAATTTTAAGCAATAGAACAATCTTATTTTCAGGTATTAACATATCATATCTACCATATTTAAATCAGAACATCAACTCCCATCCAGTATAAAGATGTCCCCTGAAGAGGAGGTGGCAAGGAAGTTATTTATTGCCTCCTGCTCCTTTTTCTACTTCCTACCAACTGGTTATGCTGCCTCAGGCCCTTCCAGAATGAGGAAGGGGCATAGAGAGGTAAACCTCATTTGGTTGGAGCTGTTGTTCTCTGGCATCCTTGTCTAGTTGGCAGATGGACCTTGCGTGACCGCGTAGGAATCCTGGGGTGTGCCATGTTGCCTGCCCCAAGCCACTGCTCTCCCTCTGGCTTTTGGCAACCCCTCAGCAATTGCTCCAAAGGCACATCCACTTAGGCTCTTCTTCTGTGGTCACTTTAGCTCATACGCCAAACTCCCAAATGGCTCAAGCCCAGCTACTTAGCAGCTTGTCTACTCTGGCCACTGGAAAGCAAAGCATATCCTTGCCCTTCTCAACTCTGACGCCTTCCTGCCGCCCTTCTTGACTCTCACTTTCCATTATAGTCATCTTTACCCTGCCCCTTGCCCTTAGGACTTTCCAGGTCAGAGGCAGACATCACAGTCTTTGGGACGCACCGCCATACTCCCCAGTGGACACAGGGATGGTTTTCTCAAGACGCAACAATTCTCTTTCATTTATCCTATCAATTATTTTCAAACATTCTTTTCTCATATATGATGAAGGAAGTATAACAGAAGCAGTTTGTATCTTACTAAGTCTAAATGCTGATGGATCTAGCATTTCCCTTTAAAATTTGTTGGCATTTAATACCTCTTCTCCGTAACTTTGGGGCCCTTAGCTGAACACTGAGAGAACAGAAAAGGTAACATTTATCATCAGTTACATGTATTAATTATATGTCAGTGCCAAATACGCCAAACAATTTTACATTTTCTACCAGAAGCACAAGGAGTAATTGAGGGTACAGTTGGCCCTGAATGACCAGGCAGATGGAAATGAAGGTCGACTTTTGGGAGGGGAGTTCAGTATGTTCTTGTTTATGTTTTTTGTATTTACCTGGCTACAAGGGTATTATTTACATGCTTGTAGCTGATGTGCTAAATGGTGTCTTGGTTGTCTGTGAAGAAGGTTTGTTAGAATTACCTGCTGATGAATGCTTTTAGGCTACAGTTTTATCTTCTTTTAGGACCAACATAACTAGCAAAACAACAACAAAAACAAGCTATGCAGTTTATGTAGAGTAGAGCTATTACCCTTAGTAATGTGGAATTTTATGTTTGCTTTTTGCTCTGGAAAATCATCAATTTTTACTGACAGGCAATCAATAAGTACAATAATAGTCTCTCTTGAAAAACATTTAATTCTGCATCTGGGCTGTATATTTACTACTATGGAATTTTCTTACAATGCTTATTCAGTCCGGACACTAGTTAAAAAGGCTAAACAAAGGTGTGAGTGTTGAGAAAATTGGGGTGGGGTGGGGGTCATGAAAAGCTAGTTTGTTTTTAGGCAAGCAATTGGTTCCACATTTGTTAAAGCTTATTGGATTGAGTCCTGTAACAGCTTTTATGCAATAGATTTGTTCCTGTAAAGTTGTGTGTAAATCAATTTCTCATAAATTGAATCATACTTTGAATGCATTCAAAGCTTGCTATTTAAAGCAACACTACTCTAAATTCTCTTGTAACATAAAGAATTCATTTGGTGAAATAGATAACAGAGAGAAAGAAAGAAAGAAAGAAAGAAAGAAAGAAAGAAAGAAAGAAAGAAAGAAAGAAAGAAAGAAAGAAAGAGATTTAAAGAAAGACATGTCTACATAACCAGTCTGTAAGGCACCATCTGAAAAAAATAGACGTATGACTTATTTTTAAAGCAGCCTAGCTTTGGGGTCACAGGAACTCTAATGGCTAAGAGCTTTGTGACAAAATTGTCTTCTTCAAACCCTATAAAGTTTTTACACTACAGTGCATGTCCAGAGGGCTCTTGTTCTCATTTCTGCTTTTATCTGAGTATCTCACACTGGTGGGTGGAATGGGAATCAATGAGATCACTTTTTTGTTCCCTAGCAGCAGGAATAAAAATGCCCAGGAAGTTAAACATTACTGGAGATGCAGGGCACAAACTAATCTCAGTCCCGATAACAAATCTATGCTTGAGCAACTGTCGTTACCCACATTTTACAGATGAGAAAACTAAGGCACTGGAGGTTAAGTGAATTCCCAAAGGTACTTCATTAATAGTTGGCAGAGTTAATATTTGGACCTCAGCAGTAGACTCCAGAGCTCAGACTTGAACAACTACACCTCATACATGTATGTGTATTGATAGATAAATAGAGGGATGGAGGGATCGCTGGGTGGGTGCGTGAGTGGGTGGGTATATAACTGCAGATACGGATATAAAATGTTTAAGTACTGATAAATGATGTAAATTTATATGAATCATTTGTAACGATCACTTTCAGTGTTAAATAACAAAGCTGTTGTCAGCATGGATCTTGGACATAGTTCATTGGTTTTCATTCTTCACGAGGCCAAACATCTGCCTCATTTATTACTGTATAAAAGTTTGCAAGCTATTAATGGTGGCTCTGAAGCATAGTCATGCTTTGAAGTAGATGAATCTATCCTCATTGGGAAATTTTATATCAAATTTCAGTATTCTCTCTTCTTTGACAAAACTGAGTATTTGGCAATACTAGCTCATGCTTTTTTAAAAAAAAATTTTTTAATGTTTATTTATTTTTGAGACAGAGCATGAACAGGGGAGGGGCAGAGAGAGAGGGAGACACAGAATCTGAAACAGGCTCCAGGCTCTGAGCTGTCAGCACAGAGCCCGACGCGGGGCTCGAACTCACGGACCGTGAGATCATGACCTGAGCCGAAGTCGGACGCTTAACCAACCAAGCCACCCAGGCGCCCCACTAGCTCACGTTTTTATAAGAGAAACAATTAATTTGGGACTACCATGCTCTTCAGTTTACTGTAGTTACTATAACACCTCACAGTGTTCTTCAAGGCCTTTCTCACCCATTTACTTTACCTCTTGGCCTCTCAGGGTAAAGGAGTTTTTGAATCTTGGACAAAAAAAGCAATCAAACAACAAAAAACCCACATCACTGTCAAACAGTTCACGTGAAAACTTCCACACATCTGATGCCTAATGGTATGTGGAAAAATATAAAAAAAAGTTCTGCTAGTCAGAAATGACTTTCAAAGAAAAGTAATAAAAACAAAAATTTATGCATAATATTTTTAACATAAGTAGGTATGTATTTAATATTAATTTTTCCAGTACAAGGCATCATTTGATGTGTTAGTCCTAATGGATTTGTTTTAAGAATTCCTGGCTCTGCAGACGTATTCGTGAAGGAATGCAGAAGTCGTGTAAGAAAGATCTGATCTTCCATATCTGGTCTTTGCGCTCAGGAAGGAAGGCTGGGGAATTTAAATAAGTTTCTGTATATTATCCAAGTACGAGCAAAAGGGATGTTAATACACACATGAGTAGACCAGAAATCAATAGAAATGTATGAAGTAGAAGAAAAAACTAATATATTTCCAATACATTCCTAAATTCCAACTAAGTGGAAATTATCACTTGAAAATAGCGAGGGTCCTACTAAATACATATTTAAAAATCTTATAGGATAAAAGTGTTAGTTGGTTTAAGCCTTTCGTTTTCTTTTCCTTGCATTTTATTCTATCTGAAATTAGGTTCTGATTGTCTCAGTAGGAGACTAAGGCAATATTTGTAGTAATTATACTACTTTGAAGGAAGTCTATGAAAATAACTGTGTGCTGTTATATTTCTTTTCACAACTCTCCAAACACCATTAATGAGGAATCAAAAGTGCCCTGCAATCAGAACAGTAATATAAATACCCACTCACCCTCCTGTGCAGCCAGCACAAACAATGAATACAAGTTTCCTGACTAAACAAATATGCTTTCTACTTCCTGTTCTATTGGTAGGAACACGCCAAATGTGGGAGGCAGCCATGAATTTGGTCCACTGAAACAGCTTCTTTCAATGTGCTTGCTGTTAGTTGTGTTTCAAAGAACACTTTGTAATCATCCCTGACAACTGCCTTCCAGAAGGGAAATACTGAAACATTTAAAAACACAAGTGTTTAGAAGCAAATTGAAACAGCATAACAATAGTGAAGAGGTTTATGATCTTTGAGATCTACCACCAAGTGAACGGGGGGGGGGGGGGGGGGGGGGGTGGTGGAGGGGATTTGTTGAGGACCAAATATTTTATAAACTCCTTCAGAAAAACCAGGATTTGTTTCTGTGAACATGGGCAGGACCATATGTTTAACATGTCCCTCAGACAGCTTATGAATTGCTTGATAACTCCTTCTACACCCAAGATGAATGCTTCATCTGTAATATTCCTTTCTGTGAATGCCTTGGCTAAATTGTGTATTTATTAAACTTCAGTTAACATTTACTCAGGTTATTCACCCCGCCTGAAATTCCTTCCCTTTTCTTCTCAGCTTAGCAACATATTAACAGGTCCAGAAGTATCTATGGATTATATAAACACCAACGATCCAGCCTTTGCCCCATATATTATGAGACTAATATTTTTAAAATCTAAAATATTAACTCATATGTTGCTTTGCATTGTATTTCAACTTTTACTATACATGTGTCTTCCTTACCCAGCTGATTTTGGTCTTTGGGGGCAGAGACTATATATTATGCCACTCGGGGTCTCCAGAGCATCCAGTAATATATTCCTAAACATTGAGTGAGATACAGAATGCTCACTTTTCTGGTTAGTGAAAGACCGACACAGGTCCATAAACATAATTCCCTGTAACATCATTATGACGTTCCAACATTATCAAATGAGTTAAGCAACTGAAAATGCTAAAACCCCAGTATTTTTTAACTTTCATATTTCTAAAATTTCATTAATGGGGCAAAACACAGCATATTCGTACATATATACATAAATCTAAATCTATGTTTATAAGCTAGAAATTTACTAGCTGGACAAAATACTAACACTTATGTTGATAAAAAATAATTTCTTGCATTGAGGTATTTTTTACATGAACATGGTGAAACGTGTATCTCCACCACATACTATATTATCGAAATCTCTTCATATCCATCCAGTTTGGTAGGGTTTCTAACATGGGAAGATTATATATGTAAATACATTCAAGGTAATATGCTCAAGTTTTAACTCCTCACCTGGAACTTTCTCTACCAGACCACCTTTTGTACCTGATACAAAAGAGCAAAAGACTTAATATTTGGGAACCTGGATAATGGGCAATCATTATCCTCCCTTGATACATTTTATTCTATAGGAGTCCAATTCTGGAGTCATAACATCAAAGTCATCCAATCTTTTCAGTTTCTTCCTTCCTCCTCCTAAACCCACAAACTCTCTAAAACCTCCATAGTTTCCCTGAATTAGCACTTGTGGATATAGCAGTGAGTAGGTGAGGTTAGGAGAGCTATTTTGCATTTGATAGTTTATAATTTTCAGACTATTATGAAACTGTGTTGGTCATGCCATTTATGCGTGTGTTTCCGAGTATCTTATTTCCACTACTGACTAGATGTGTATCCTTGAACACATAACTTAAAACTCTTGATGCTTCAGTTTCTTATATATGAAAATAGGATAATAGCTACTTCAGAAGTTTGGAAGCTTGGAAGGATTAAATTGAAAATTCACCTAAGGCACTTTATGAATACATAGTAAGGACTTACTTCGTGTTAATTATGATGATGAGAATGTTGAACTGCCCCATCCTGCATGTACATGTTCACTGTAACTGATTATGCCAACTCTAGAAATATGCAATGATCTTCATGCCTGAGAAATCAGAACAAAGATAGTGGGAAATCAGTTTGGAGTCTTTAATCTCTTGTTCTACTTCTTGCTTCTATTTCCTTTAGACATCTGTATTTTCATGAGAATCCTAAGACCCTTTCTAAATTAGCACACAGAACTAAATCAAAAGACTAGGCAAAGCTATAGCTTGACATTATATGAAAAAAAAATCCTTAATCTGAAATGGATTTTACAAGAATATGTTTTTATTTTCCTATTGATGACGGATTAATATTAGGAAATCAGAGGGGGAAAGAATGCCATTTGTGAACTTGTTGTATCAGTCAGGATTCCAGCAGGAAAATTGACTCCAGCAGAAAAACAGGATATACCCTAGCCATTTTTTTAAAGCAAAAGGGGACATAATATAGGGAATTTGATCCCCACAAAATCATTTGAAGAGCTGATGAAGTAAAACAACAACAACAACAGCAACAACAACAACAACAACAACCACAAAACCCTACTGTTTGCTCTCTGGTTTGATGCCAGGTTTCAGGAAGTTGCAAGAATCACAAGAAACCACTGCTGATAATCACAGCTGCCTGAAGCATGAGTTAGGTGGTTCATCAGCAAACACTCTGAGAAACTACAAAATCTCATGCCTACCACTTGGCAAATGTCTATATCTGTTTACTTTTGCTGAAGATGCGATAATCTCATATATGTGTCTCTCACTGGTGAATTCTAAATCCCGTTTATAAGACATGTTTTTAAAGGTAGTTTGAAAACTTCCAGGCCGTGGGGTATACGAAAGAACCTAAGAGATTAAATGAATAAATGCTGTTTGATTAAAAAAAGAAGTCTAGGGGCACCTGGGTGGCTCAGGTGGCTAAGCATCTAACTCTTGGTTTCGGCTCAAGCCATGATCTCACGGCTTCATGGGTTTGAGCCCCGCATCGGACTCTGAGCTGGCAGCGCAGAGTCTGCTTGAGATTCTCTCTCTCCCCCTCTTGTTGCCCCTCCCCCACTTGTGCTGTTTCTGTCTCTCACAAAATAAATAAATAAACTTAAAAAAAGAAAGAGAAGTTTATCCAGCACAACCCACTCCTTTGGCTACTTATCATCCATCCATACCTACTAAATAAATATTGAAATTTGTAAACAACAGTATGCTTACATTTACCATAACCCAACTATCCTTCAATTAACAAAGACTGACTCATCCTGTCTCCAAAGAATGAAGACCAGAGTCCCACCAGTCACCTTTATTCATCTCAAGTTAATGATCATTACTTTTTTAGTATAGTCACAACCCTTTGATATCCTGGCATCTGAAAACAAAATTAAGAAGATGACCACCATCAATTTATATTTTATTATAAAATAGTAGGAAAAAGGATAAAGGAAAAAAAATACATACTTATACTCTAATAGCTTTGGTTTCTGCTATTGGTTACAAGACCACAGTTTATATTTATGACACCCCTCTTGCACTACCCGTCCTTGCTCCCATTGTCTTCAGTCACATCTGGATGGCCATGCTTGTTTATTTTAATTTTTGAAGGGTCTGAACCCTTATTAGTCCTGCCCACATTTGATGGTTGCAGTTTTCCATTAATTTTTATCACTGAACCTACGAGTACTAAGAAATATGCACATGATCTCCTGGGCTCTAGATGTAATGCCCTCTGCTCCTATTGTGTAGCCTATTTCCCCTGATCATCAAAACCAAGCATCAAAACTAGACATTCTCTTTATACTTGGTGATTTAGTGGTATAAATAGACTAATACAGCCAGGTCGACACTCTCAACATCTAGTTCATTGAGATTCATAAGACTCTTACTGTGAACCATCTTAAAAGCATTCCTCCATTGAAACCAAGATCTCCAACTAGCACAGATCTAAGGTAATGTCTATTCTCTAGATGTAAGGTAATTTCTATTCTATAGGAATAGAAAGCATAATTTTTGTCAGTTAATCATCAGTCTATGGAATCACCCATACTTCTACCCTTTGTTTCCCAAACCAACATTAGGGGTTTCTGTTGTTCACAGAGCTATTGGAGAAACACCACCACATTTTGGGTGCTTGTTCATAGATTATACCATTTTTTGAAGGACAATGCTCCAACCTATAAATTGTCACTAGGCCAGTGCTGTCTTGGGTCTTTACCAGGTCATTTGACTACTCATTAAGCCAGCTGCTTTGGGTTAATGAGTATATAGTAATACCAATAAATTATGTGCCTACAAGAATATGATTTTTTTTCTGTAAGAAGGAGTTCTTAAGTCAGAAGCAACATTGTATAATATACTCTGAAGGTAAGTAAGAGTTTCTTTAAGTCTAGGCAAGAGAATACATGGAGAGTAGATGAGAGATGGAGAAACACGTGTATAACCTCTAATTTTATTTCAAAAGCTAGAAGCTAGAAACTTGAAATCTGTACACCCATTTTATTATACCTTTTAAAACATATGTAGATATAAATTCCATTGTGTGTATGTATATATATATATATACACACTCAGATATATATATGGATAAATAGATATAGATATAGATATGGCACATCTTCTTTATCCATTCATTTATTTATGGACACTTGGGCAAAGACTATGTTGTGTGTATATGTATATACACACACACAATGGAATATTACTCAGCCATAAAAAAGAATGAGATCTTGCAATTTATGACAACATGGATGGACCAAGAGAGTACAATGCTAAGTGAAATAAATATGTCAGAGAGAGACATAACGTATGATTTCACTCATATGTAGAATTTAAAAAACAAAACAAAAAAAAAAATAGAGAAACAAACAAACAAAACCCCCAGATTCTTAAATACAGAAAACAAACTGGTAATTGACAGAGGGGAGGTGGGTGGGGGGAAGGATGAAATAGTTAAAGGAGATCAAGAGTACACTCATCTTGAGTACTGAGTAATATATAGAATTGTTGAATCATTATATTGTACACTTAAAATGAATATAACACTGTATGTTAATTATACTTCAGTTTTAATAGAGAAAAATATATGTAGGTATAAATTATAGAAAAAAATAGGAATTTTGAGGAGGGCACCTTTTGGGATGAGCACTGGGTGTTGTATGGAAACCAATTTGACAATAAAATTCATATATTAAAAAAAAAAGGAATTTTAATCTTTTCCAAAATAAAATTTGATATTGACAAATTTAAATCAGTTTCTTGCAAAGAGAGCTTCCATACATTCTTCTTATATGGAGATCACTAAAAATTCCCCATGAGTGTAGTCATTATCCAAACTGAGTAACTTCGATCATGTGAAGCTACTGTTATAAAGCAAAACAAAAAACAAACAAACAAACAAACAAACACCAAAGAGATATTTGACCTGCAGAGGGAGGGAGAGAAGGATAAAGAGAGAATAAAACAGAGACTGAGAAAAAGATATGTGTTATTTTCTTTATTGCAGGGATTCTTATCCCAGGGAAATTTTGTGAACATCTTAAAATTAAAGGACAGTGACCTATACATACATAAGAATTTATCTGGAGAGAAGGCAATGTCACATTGTCGATGGAGTCTGTGACATAGAATAAAAGGTTAAAAAAACACACATGATTCCTCATTGGATCAATAGTTAGCATGAAATGGCTGAGTAGTTTTATCTCCTTGGTTTCAAGCAGGTATAGCGCACGTCCTGTTGCGCAATTACCAGGTTCAACTAGACATGTTTTTATTTATTTTTATCTTTTTCTTCTTTCCCCGCTCTTTTCCAATATAATTTTCTACCTACTCCAATATAACTGTTGTAGCAATACAAACTATTGCTAATTTAAGGTGCAAAAGCTAGTTCTGAGGTTTCAATATAGATTAAAATTATGTGTTGTTAATCAGTCTTTTATTAAACAAGTTTTAAATTGTCTGGTTAGTGCCAAGTATTGCATTAGTCTCTACAGATGTCAAAGCATCATTTGTTTACTCAATGAATTTTCAGCCTAGTAAAAGGATAAACATTTTAAAGTAACAGTAACAAAACAGTGCAGTAAATAGGGGAATGAAGGTGTGTAATACAATTTTTTTTTTTTGGCTGGCTCTATTTCCTCATTTTCCTCCATTTCTCAACTTCCTTTGACACTTCTTTGGTCCAGCCTCTACAGATAAAATGCTATGAAAAAAAATTCAATGATTTCTTGGTTACTTGATTCAAAGAAAAAATTTTTCCTTCTTTATTTTACTTGCTCTTTCTGTAACATTTGACATTTTCATCAGTCAGTGTTTGGTCAGGGAAACAGAATCACTTTTGAGTATTATGAAACACAGGATTTGTTATAGGAGTTAGATCTCACACAGCTGTGGAAGGATCTGCGGAAGTAAGGTGTGGAAATAATCCGAGAAGTCTCTAACCAACCCTGACACAGGTGGTCAAGTTGGAGCACTCAGGGGAACCTGAGACATCGGGTGCATCTAGCTACTCGAGTATGGACTGAGAAAGGAAGAGTTGCTTAATAGATCCATAGGAGACTGCTGTCCTATAGCTGGTAGTGGATCTGGGATCACTCTAGGGATTGCTGTTTGCATCACTACAAAGTTGGAATGAGAAAGAAGAGTTGGGTGCAGAGCAGGAAGAACAAAGACAAGCTGGAACTTGCTAGAACCTCTGTACCTGTCTCTCACCAAATTTAACCACTACACCTTTAAAGAGAGCAATGGTGTCATTTATACTGCTGCCTTCCAAATCTTGTGCACATTTCTCTTTGGGAAACAACCACCCATACAGGAAAGGAGATTCCAGGAAATACAGGTCCAATTTAGGTTGAAACTGTGCAAAACCACCAAACTATCGTCTCTTTCCCCTTTAAATTAATCTCCCACCTGGATTTCAAGAGCATCACTTCCCCTCTTCCCCTTACTGCCTTTCTGACTGCTTCTTCTTAAAGATAAATAGAGACATGGGTACGAATATAAATATGGGTATGTATGTAGATATATATGGATATGAGGATTCATTATATGTAGGTTTGGATTTACTTAGATATGTTTAGATAGGTTATAAAATGATCCAAACCAATTAGATCACTTAGCAAATATTAGGTTCTTTTACGTAATATTAGTAGACTCTGTAAGTAGTTATGTGGGAACTCTACATTCCATTTTCTTACACCCTTACTAATAGATGCTTATAATGCTTATAATGCTTTCTTACAACCTTACTAATAGATGCTTATAATGAAAAATAAGGTCTCAGAACAAAATTCTACCAAATTTACAATAACATATTAGCAAAATGATCCTCCAAAGATCTTGCAACCTGTTATGTAGCTTGGAGAAACATCCAGTCTCTGCCTAACTACACTGATTACCACGTTGCATGAGCGGATGACACCAAGGTGAATACAATAGCATTCTGATGGCTTATCAAGTCAACCTTGGAATAGAATCCACTATCTGATTTCTCCAGGAAGAGAAACATAGGACTAAAACATAGGGCTAGTTGTGAGACTATGGACTTTGCCATTCTACAAATGGCACTACAGTGCTGGGCTTACTGGAAATTTATACTTCATTTATTCAAGGCAGTGAGGGTTCTACAATATTTTAACCATGCATCTATCTTAGACAACTCTCATTTCAGCAATGGTAATGAACAAACACTCTGGGGAATATTTCAATAAATATATTTTAAATGTTAAGTAGCCATTTTGGGGTGCCTGGATGGCTCAGTCAGTTGAGTGTCCTATTCAAGCTCAGGTCAGATCTCACAGTTGGTGAGCAAGGATTGGGCTTGCCGCTGTCAGTGCAGAGCTCGCTTCAAATCCTCTATCCCCTTCTCTCTCTGCTCCTCCCCTGCTCATGCTCTCTGTCTCTCAAAAATAAACAAACATTAAAAAAAATAAATAAATGCTAAGTAGCCATTTTGAAAATGTTGATTCCTGGTTAAATTGATTTCAAATGCTAATAATCACACCCGAGATGTATATTAGAGTTCATTTGCATACGCACACCCACCCACCCACCCCCACACACACCTGTTTATACAGAACTATTGTAAAATAGATTAACATACTACCAGTATAATTATACATAATAATAAATAATCTGGGTATAGCCATCTATAGCTGTATAAACCAATAGTTATGCTATTTATGTTTGGAAGGGCAGAAAAAACCAGTCCATTCTCAAAAATCTTTTACTATTTTTCAAGCAACATCCTACACGCAGACATAGTTTATACATGCTTGAGACAATGTCACTTCACAACCCTCTCCGGAGCTTCCCTGGTGTAATCTGAAATTAACCCCCATACACAGAGGGCAGGGAGAAGAAGAAAGAGGCAGGCCACTTTGAGCTGGTAGGTGGCAGTTTTAATAAGCAATGGGAACTTACATATAACAATTGTCTTGGGCAGTAGCAAGGCAAATGGATCCCAGGACCCACTTGCCAAATCTTAAAACTTTGTGTAAAAGGGTGCCTTAACTGGGTATAGTCAAGTACACTGTGCAGCAGGTATTCTCAACACCATATTATTATCTCAAGGCTATGTCCTTGGAGCCGCCCCTGGGAGCAGGAAGGGCAAGTGGAACCCATATTCCAAGGACAGGGAAGGAAGTGAGGAGTCTCTGAGTAGGCAGGTCCAGCTCACAGGTCAACTAGTGATCACATCTTTTCTATGACCTCCCACAACAGACAAGTTTAGCAATCCGTTCCAACTCTGCCTCAATTAATGGGCCATGTAGTCTTCCTAAATTAGAGTTCTGACCATGGGACATTTGCTTAAAAACATCTGATGTTTCCACTGTCCACCTCCTGTTATCATTGCCACACGTTTTAAAATTGCCAGTTCTCTATGCATAAACCACAAATAGATCTTTTCTTTTCCCAATCCCAGATTTAACTAAGTTGGAAAATGCATCCTGCCTCTTAATCACTGAAGTTAAAAGTAGAAATATGTGTGGCCTAGACAGTGAACTTATGTGTTGCTCAGTCCCCTTCAGCATGATGAGTTTCTGTATTGCTGGTTCTTTATCTTCCTACTTTCTTTCCCCAACTTAGCCATGGCCTTCTATCCTTCCATGCTATGTGTCACCCCTCATACCTGGCTAGTATCCTGAAGGAAAACTTGACCAATATAGGCTCATATCAGAGAGGTGTGGGGTTTTGTTGTTGTTGTTGTTGTTGTTGTTGTTGTTGTTGTTGTTGTTTGGGTTTTTTTTAAATGTGCTACAGATAGGTACATGGCCCTACAAGAACATCAAACATGGGAGGGAAAGCAAATCAACAGAGAGGGATGCTTTACTATATAAATACTATCACATAGAATTTGTATATAACTCAAAGTTACACAATATAACTAAAAGCTACCATGAGATTGTTTGACAGAATAATGTGTATTTTCTCATGTGTTTATGTTTTGATTCCCTAATAAAGTAAGAAACACTGAAAAAACACGAATTTCTCGAATCTCCCCAATGTTAGTTTCTAAGTATTATACTTACACCAATACTACGAAAATGACTTGCATCTATTAGAAACTCAATATTTTGAATATTTTAGATACATATCTAAATCTCATCTATGTAACATGTGATTTAGATATGTTTAAATATTCAAATATTTAAAATATGTTATTTAGATGAGGTTGAAATACTTTAGACATTTTGTGGATTCAGTGAAAGAGAAAGAAAAAACAGAGAATGGGTAATAAATTATAAGGTAACCAATCACTAATGGGATTGGAGAAGATTATTCCCTATGACCAAATAACTAGGTAAAATAAATAAAGAAGTTAAAACTAATTAGATGTATATATAGTATGGGAACATTTATAGCGACCTATACTGTCGAGATTAGAGCCTAATGACACCTAAAACAAATGCAGCATGTGACTGCATCCAGTTAGAACTGAATATATTGATGTGATTTTGTTCAAGCTTATTTTTATAAAGAATACATTCTGATTTAATGAAATGTAGTTCATATTGACTTTCTATCTTCATCCATTTTCATTAGATGTCTTAATTGCAAAAGTTTATTGAACCCATGAGTCATCCTTTCTTCCAAGCCTCCATTTCTTCAGGCAAATTATAATTTTCAATATTCAAGTTCTCATTTTCCATCTGATGATTTGTATATTACAAATAATAAATTATTGAAAGCTATTATTTGTGTTTTGTGGCTATGTAAGACAGGCACTTTGGTTTCTGTGGTGTAGATTGAACTGGCATTCCCTCCTTTGCATTTATGTCTGGAATTCTAAATGCATGATGAATCTGAGACTTGAGTCTAGGCTGTTTGGTCTATCATGTTAACAAATCTCTTCATGGGATATTTGCACTAATTAATTGATGATTGGTAAAGCTTATCCAGTGATGTACCATACAGACTGCAGAAAAAAGAATTTGGGGGAGTTTATAGGCCTTCCAACCTTCTCGATTATATAGGTATAAATTTTTAAAAAATTGTTTCATACTTACAATGTCTGCTCAGACCATCTGCATTATTCTCAAAGATTCCTGACTTTTATAAACTATAAAATCATTTACACTATAAAATGAAAAACTGTTTTCTTCAAGATTCATCCTGTCAAAATTCACGGTGGTTATGATTATGTAATAGGTCAGTTTGATAAAATGTCCCTGTGATCTGAGTAAAGCAAATAATCAGAGTCACTTGTTTTGCAATCCACCTTTACATTGTTAACCTTCTAGTTAATTCATCATATCACAGGCAAGAGGACTGGTACAGTGAGTGGAGCCTGGATAGGCCTGGGGTCTTTGGCAACAGACAGCCTAGGTTTAAGTCTCAGATTTTCCTGTTAGTAGCTGTGTATTCATTGTCTAGTTGTTTAACCTCTCTATGCCTCCATTCCCTTAACTATAAAATAGGGATATTAATTGTCAATAATTTACAGGCTTTTACAAAGATACAAGAAATACGAGTAAAACTCCTACCGTGTTGGTAAGACTGTCTGGCATATAATAGGCACTCAGTAAAAGTCGCCTGTAAGCTGAATAGCAAGCTTCTCTGGGCGCATAATACCAGTCCTATACATTTCTGAGACATCGTCTCACATTTATTTTTTTACAGTGTTCCAATAATAGCCTGTCAAAGAAAAAGCCACAGGGATTTTGTCTTTTGGTTGGAAAAATATTTAGCAATTTTTTCCAACTCATAATTAACCAAAGATTTGCAATTTCTCTTTGTGAATTATCTGGCCCCTTTTATATTCATTCTTACTACTATTGTCTAACTTTGGGGCAATGCTCTGCCATTATTAGCTGTAATTGAGAGCCAGCTAGCTGAAAGAGGAGGAGAGAGGAGGAGAAGCCCAAATCAGTTTACTTCTGTTTCTGTGGAATCACCTAGTTAGAAGTTTAAATCTGCCGGCCGTTAGAAAGTTTTGCAAGTATCTATGGATTTAATATTTCTGTATTTCTGTTGTTCTCAAAGGATAAAAGAGTTGAAATTTGAGATTTTATCTTTTCTCTCACACTGAAAGGCATAAAACCTGGACATTCACAGCATAAGCATGTTTTTGAGGCATTCTGAAACTTCTAATTGTATGAGTCTGAGAGAAATCACTCCACTGTCTGTCTAAACAACAAAATAAAACGTCAGCCTCTGGAGACTTTAAGTAGAAATCCTCTTGAAAGGGAAGCTGTTCTAATGCTTTCTCAGATCATTTATGTATAAGGGCTCTACAGACAAGCACACTATAAGTTCTTGAGAAGTCCATGATAAATTCAGTGATTCTGGTCCTTTCTGAACAGCCTATATGCTATCTTCCTTTTTGTGGGAACACTGCAAAGGAGGGGCTCTCTCTGGTAACGTCTGCTTTTCTGCTGTACTGATGCCTCCCAGTGCAGAAACATTTCAGCCCTTGTCAGATTCTCCATTATAAGTTCTGGTTTTCAGCACTTTATAAATCATCTATAAATATTCACTTGTGGTAGGAAGAGACTTGACAGGATTTTCACAGTGATCATTTGAGGAATTATGGAAGAAATTATATCTTACAGTTGACATGTTAGAGGTGAGAAGAAAAGGAGAGCGTGTGGATGGAGCAAAATGAGCTACTGGGAAATTCACAAGTTTTAAGCCTTATTTTCACAATACAAGTTTATTGCTTATGATTTTATGGGACTCAAAGCAAATCCAAAAACGTTTTTAGCAGGACATCTATAAAAATCGATAAATGAGAGGGCATAAAATTTTGTACGTATGTTATTGAATCAAAGCTTCTTTATTTGGGGGAGGCACCCACTGTTTATCTTGGTGTTAGAAAACCATCTGTAAATTAAAGCAGGGGAATTATTTTGTTGCAGATTGGCAGCCACCCAGTTTCCTCAACATAGTTTGGCAAGACTTGGGATGGAGTACACACAAAGAAACCAAAACATATATTGGAAGAAGGAAAAATACTGAAAGCACTGAACTTGCAAGATTATAAAAGGAGCAAAGATCTAAGAGAATGTCATTATGGTTCTTTTCCCACCAAAAGACTCATTTTAGTTTTATGATAACACCTTGGGCACAGTTATTGTGTTTTTTTTAATGTTTTATTTATTTTTGAGAGAGAGAGACAGAATGTGAGTGGGGGAGGGGTGGAGACAGAGGTAGACACAGAATCCAAAGCAGGCTCCAGGCTCTCAGCTGTCAGCACAGAGCCCGACATGGGGCTTGAACCCATGAACCATGAGATCATGACCTGAGCCCACGTCAGGCGTTTAATGGGCTGAGCCACCCAGGCGCCCCTGTTTTTTTTTTTTTTTTTTTTTTGCTTGTTTGTTTAGTTTTTGAAGAAAGAACTAGGTTAGAACAACTCTTTAAATAAATCTTGCTTGAAGAAAAAAAATGAAAAAGGAGGAGAAGAAAGAGAAAAAGAAGAGAGATGACAACATCACACATAAGCTGGTCAGTCCAATGTGACTACTGATTTGGGTGTGATGGAAGGCTTCTTGAAAAGGCAGCAAACATGTTTGCCTTAATTAAATGAAGTGGAGGGGTGGTAGGAAGAGAGGAAAAGCCAGCTATGCTCAGGGAAAACTCAGATAAAGCAGTATACTTCAAAGGGTAGGATTTCTTTAAATGAGAAAAGGAAATATAAAAGATGGTAGGAGACATGGATTTCTAAATGGATTGAAACTTAAATTGGAGAAAATAACATTAAGACAAAACTTATTTATTTATTTATTTATTTTACGTTTATTTACTTTTGAGACAGAGAGAGACAGAGCATGAATGGGGGAGGGGCAGAGAGAGAGGGAGACACAGAATCGGAAGCAGGCTCCAGGCTCGGAGCCATCAGCCCAGAGCCCGACGTGAGGCTCGAACTCACGGACCGCGAGATCGTGACCTGGGCTGAAGTCGGACGCTCAACCGACTGAGCCACCCAGGCACCCCAAGACAAAACTTTTGAAGTTACAACAGTACCAATGCCTTATCATCTTGCAATCCTAAATCTCAAGGGACTGAAGACAATCTGTTTAAGCTCAAAAAAATAAAAATAAAAATAAAAAAACCCATAAGCTAAATCATTGTGATCATTTTCATGTTCCCAGTAAACAAAACAAAATATGAAGAATATATATCTGCCAGGACAAAGTTCATATGATAT